>NC_138891.1:68677465-69145077 GCF_965194825.1 Balaenoptera physalus | reverse complement strand
GAAGGAATCCTAGAAATATGGAATGACAGATGTAGTAGACCTCAGAAGGTAGATATTTTTAGAGGAATATTGGAGTGAAGGAACTTATATATCCCATGTTTTGATATGGGTAATTGATTTTTTCCCCTAAATTTTATGTCATGCCAGGGAGCCTATCCTCCTGTTCAATACAAACTATCTGCCCTTTAGTCCTTCCCTTTTCTTACAGACTCTGGAGATTATACTGCTTTTAGATATCATTTACTTAAATTCCTGAATGTATGGATGGGGAGGGTCAAAGAGGGGAAAGACACTGTTGTGCAGAAAGGCAGTGGGGATTAGAGAATCCAGGGCTCCTGAATCCTAGGTGAGTGTTCTTTGTATTCCACACACAGAGACACCATGAAGAAAGGGAGAGACCAACATGGAAAGAGGCTCCAAGAGAGATGGCCAGAAACTCTTTCCCTTTCAGAGAGCCAAAGAAAATAGTAATAAAACTCTTTATGTTGCTTTATTTTGTGTTTAATTCAGCAGTACACAATAGCCATCCCTACCCCATTTTCCTCCTTCTTTTAGTGTTTCCAGAACTTCAGGAGAATCCATGAAACATTGACAACTGCAAATATCTATCCATGTTACACTTAACTTTACATGTATAACTTCTGTATGGCTACTTCACTTCCCTCTCTGCCGGGACTCCTAAACTGATGCCAGCTGTTTCACAAATCTTCAAAGCTGGTTCTGAAGAAGATCATTTAGAAGAGAAAATGCGTAAAGACAAACCCTTGAACACATTTCTATTATTATGCTAGAGTTCTTGATCTTTAACAGGGCCAGCAGGATCCAGACACAGACTAACTGAATGCCATTAATTAAAGATTCAATTTCTTTTCCCCCAAACACCATGGTAAAAACAGCTGAAAAGATCATTCCATTTCTGAATCACAACTTGGACAACATTGCTTTTGAAGACAAAAATTTTTAAATATTAAATGATTTTGTTCTTTATTATGCACAAATATCGCTAATGTGTGTACATAGAATGAATGAAAAGTATGATGTTGAAATATTCTTATAAGATTAGATAAAGTAATAGATACAGAATTCTGTATGAGTTGAGTATACATGATGTATACAATATAAAATTACTAGCCCTGTTTCCATAGTGTAGTGGTTATCACGTTTGTTTCACACAATATAAAATTACTGTCAAACTGGGGGACTGGTAGACCACCCTCAAAAGTTTAAAAAGTGGTTTTCATCTTTTCTCCAAATAACCAAGCTCAAATTCTCAAAATAACACCAGCATGCAGTAGATTAAAACTTATTAGGTGAGGTATGAGAGACCATCTATTTATAAAAGGCAGTTTGAGGTATTATAAAATAATTAATAGTACATTTGAATAAAAGTTTGTATGAAAATGAAATGAGTAAAATCTAATAATTACCTTAATTTGATTTTTCTAGTCTCTATTGAATAATTCAACATTTACTCAGTAGTTTGTGCTGCTTCTTTTTCACATATTACACTTGTATTTGCATTATTGTCTTTTCAGGTTTATACACTCTATCAGATTCAGCATCTTTTATCAACATTAAAATTACTTGTATTATTTACTTTTATGGTCATAAAATATAATATTTACTAAAGCAGATCCACCTTCATTACAATTTGTTTTCTAAATATTATTACTTATTTTGCTTACTTGTCTTTCTCTGACATATTTCATTTAGCATAATACCCTTTAGATCCATCCACATTGTCAAAAATGACAAGATTTCATTCTTTTATATGGCTGAGTAACATTTCGTTGTATATGTGTGTGTGTGTGTGTGTGTGTGTGTGTGTGAAGTATATACACAAATGCCGCATCTTCTTTATCCATACATCTATCACTGGACACTCAAGTTACTTCCATATCTTGGCTACTGTAAATAATGCTGAAAATAACATTAGAGCGCATATATCCTTTGAATTAGTGGTTTTTAAAAATTAATTAATTTATTTATTTTTGACTGCGTTGGGTCTTCATTGCTGCGTGCGGGCTTTCTCCAGTTGCGGTGAGCAGGGGCTACTCTTCATTGAGGTGCGTGGGCTTCTCATTGCAGTGGCTTCTCTTGTTGCAGAGCATGGGCTCCAGGTGCGCGGGCTTCAATAGTTGTGGCTCGTGGGCCCTAGAGCGCAGGCTCAGTAGTTGTGGCGCACGGGCTTAGTTGCTCCACGGCATGCGGCCTCTTCCCATACCAGGGCTCGAACCCGTGTCCCCTGCGCTGGTGGGCGGATTCTCAACCACTGCACCACCAGGGAAGTCCCTGAATTAGTGTTTTTGTTTTCTTCAGGTAAATATCTTTTTGATAGTTTGTTGTTAGTGTATAGAAATGCAACAGATTTCTGTATACTAATTTTATATCCTGCAATTTTACTTAATTCATTTGTTATAAAAGGCTTTTGTAGCACCTTTAGGGTTTTCTATAGATACTATAATGCATCTGCAAATAATGATGGTTTTACTTTTTCCTTTCCAATTTGGATTCCTTTTATTTCTTTTTCTTTTCTGAATGCTGTGGCTAGGACTTCAAATAATATATTGAATCAAAGTGGCGAGAGTAGGCATCCTTTTCTTGTTCCTGATCTTAGAGGAAATGCTTTCAGCTCTTCACCTTTGATTATGTTAGCTGCAGCTTTGTCATATATGGCCTTTATTATGTTGAGGTACATTCCCTCTATACCCTCTTTGTTGAGAGTTTTTGTCATATCTGGATGATTAATTTTGTCACTAGCTTTTTCTGCACCTGTTGAGGTGATCATATGATTTTTTATTCTTCTGTTTGTTAATGTAGTGTATCACATTGATTTATTTGTGGATAGTGAAGCATCCTTGCATCCCTGGGATAAATTCCACTTGATTATGGTGTATGATACTCTTAATGTATTGTTATTTTCTTAATTTCAGATATCACATTAGTAATTTCTAGGTTTTCCATTTATTTCTTTTCTACTACTTTCAAGTCTCTGAAATTTCCCATTTCTTTACTCACCCTACGGATCTTTTCTTTTAGATTCTTTAATATATTTATTATGGTTATTTCAAAGTCCTTGCCTAATAGTTTCAGCATATGGATTGTCTTTAGGTTGCTTTCAATTTACTGAATATTCTTTTGTCATGGGTCATATACTCCTGTTTTCTCATATATTTTGCAATTTTTATGATGATATTGTGTGAAGAAAGGCTGATGTAGAATATACATTATCTATCTATCTATGTAATATTAAGATATATATACATATGCCTCTCCAAGAAGTAATGCACTTTCCCCTTTTAGGTACTGAGCCTGAGGGACTGATTAGTTCATTGCTTCAAGCAGAAATTGAAGTGATTATGAAAGTGTTGTGACTTTAATCCCTCTAGCAGGGTTTGGAATTAAATCTCCAGGAATTGAAGAAGTTCTCCTTTTCTTTTCAGCCTAGCTCCAACTACTGGGGCCACAAAAAGGCTAAAATTTTGATGCTATTAGGAGTTTCATTAGCTGCAACCTTAGTTAGACTGATTTCAACTTTGTCTTTAATTGCTTTGAAAGCTTGCTCAAGACCGAATAAATAATGCAAGATGGTAAAGTCTCAAAACAGAAAGAGTCTTCTACACCTTGAGACTATGAAACTATAACACTGCCAGACCTTCAGGCTGCAATACCTTGATGAGCCTTTGGAGACTGCAAGACTCCAGCACTATAAAAATGCAGGAGGTGAAATCCCTTTACATCACTGAAACAGTATGAAATCTCCAGATAAACAAGAGCAACAAAAAACCTTTCCTTAAATTCACTGAAAAGCAATGGACCTAAGTATTTCAAAAATATAAGAGTCAATTCAAGAATGATGATCGCAAGAGACAAAGGATGCTTCTCTACCTGGAGTAGGTTGGAGGCAGTGGGTTGGGAAGAAACTATCCTGCCAGAGAAGGACATTTTCTCAGATGAAGAGAAGCCAAACTTTGGGTTAACCTGTCTTCTGGTATGCCAGAATTTATTCTGTAAAACACCCCAAAGCAAAGACAACCCTCTCTGCTAAGTGTTTCTCTTATACAAGAAATTTGCTAAGTAAGCAGAGGCTAGAGGTAGCCCTGGGTAGCGGAAAGGATCTCTCAGTCTTTCAGGCTTGCAGTTTCAAAATCTTGCAGTCTTGAAGACTTGCAATTTCAGAGCCCTGTGATCTCATGGATTCTTTTTCCCAGTATCCAGTCTATCCACACACACAGATACACACACAATGTGTCTATTTCTTAGGTTTAAAATTTAATATATCTCTTAATACAATGTTAATAATTGTATTTCTTTATATTTCATCCACATGTCCTCTATTGTATGTCATTCTACACATTCTCCCTTGTGATATAATCCATTCCCATGTTTTTAATTACTGAACACAGATCTTTAACCCAGATCCCTTTCCTAAGCTTCAGACTTACTTGCTTTACTTGTTCTCCCCACTTGAATAACACACCTACTTCAAATATTAAAAATGCAAACTTAATTCTTCACCTACTCTCTCCTAATTCCACCTGAAACCTGCCCTTTCTCTTCCTTATCACAGAGAATCATCCAGATTCCCAGGTCTAAATCCTGTATAATATCATAATTGATTCTGTATTCTCCCTTGTTCTGATATCCAAATAATTACAGAGAACTATCACTGCTATCCTGTAAACATATTTTGGTGCCATCTATTTCTCTTTAATCCTTCTACCACTACTAATTCTCAATAGAGCATTGAGGGACTCCTTAATGGAAGCTAATTATTTGGTGTGCCTCTAGACAGGCTTTCTTTATATATCTGTTCAATCATCATTTTGAAAGAGAAAAGGAGAGTAGAGAAATATGACCACTGGTGCAAGTGCTCTGCCTTTCTTTTATTTTCCTGAACTATTATCTCTGACTCCAAACTTGCATATATGTCAGCAAAACAAAACCTTAGTAAATATTGATAATAAGACTTACCATTTAAAATGGCATGTTGCTTTCCATCTGTGGAAAGTTTGAGTTTGTTGTTTAAGGATCTCTAGCATCATCCTAAGCAGCTTATCAAAGTATTCCTTCCAAAAACATATTGCATTCTCCCAGGGAGGAGCTTTGATAATTATAAATTTCTCCATTTTCTTACATTTTCAGCAGTTTCATCACTTTGATGATTTTTTTTTTTTACCCTTCTGGGTTGGCATCCCCCCAAAAAACTTTCTTGCTGGCCCATCTCTCTATCCAGGTCAGCCAGAGCATTTCACACTTGGAGTTTTGCAACAGCTCCTTAACTGGTCTCTCTGCTTCCAGTGTTGCACTATGCTCTTTTCTACCACACATATACCGAACAATTGAGTTTCCACACTTCAGCCTGAATGATCTTTGAAAAATACATATCTAATTATATCACTCTCATACATGAATTATTATAGTAATTTTCTTTTTCTCTTAAGCAAAATCTCAATACCTATCAGGACTTATATTTCCCACCTTACCTTTTGACACTCCCCATCACACTATATTTCCCAGGTAAAACAAATTTCTTTAAGTTACTCATGTATCCAGTGATGTGTTTTATGTCCTCTGGTCTTTTTCAAATGTTGTCCTCTTTTCCTGGAATATTCTTAATAGATAGCAATCCCTTACTCATCATTTGGATACAAAATTAGACTTCATTTCTTTTGGAAAGCCTCTTCTAACTCCTAATATCAACGTGAAAGGTAGGAACTTTCCTCTATCCTTTCACAACATCTTATTCTCCCACAATCATACACCTACCACACTATAGTTTAATTGCCTCTTATTTTCTCTCTTAGATAATATGCTCTGAGACCAAGAGCCTAACAGATACTCAGTAAATATATTTTGAAAAGGGTGACTAAATATGTGTACAGAAAACTCTATCACTAAGGCATAGTGTGATTCACTAATCAATTATTCAATGTTAAATAAATACTTATTGAACAAAAGTCTAATGTTAGGAATGTTGAGATAAAATCAATAGAATCCTTTGAGTTCCCACTCCTGTCAAAGATACTTTTAAGAAAATATGAGGTATATCTGGTTCTTATATAATAGAAATACAGGTTCTAGAAGAGAGCTTTTAAGCATGAGGAATAGAACCTAGGGATGGGGAAGAATGAGGGGCAAAGAAGAAGTTTTCATATTGGAAAATAACGGGGCAATTATTTAACACTTGTAGAGCTAGGTTGATGTCACCAGGACACAAACGTTCCTCTATATTACATCTCTCCGTTGGGGTGAATAAAATTTCTATTTGATTTTACTCACCAGCACTATTCTGAGTTAAAAGCTAAATAAGAGTTGTTTCAAATACCTTTATAAAAGGTTAACTCACATTTTTATACCCCCGTTTCTAAACCACACAAATGTGCCTTTTTTCTGTATCAACTATTCAACATTTTTCCCTCATACTACTTGTCTCGTTCACCTTAAACCCCCGTGCTGCGATTCTTTTCCCAGGCAGGGTGTTTGCTAATGCACAGCGCCATCTGCTGGCAAAAATTTGAAACCAACTTGGTACTCGCAAAAATATTGAAGCTTGTTTCCTATGGAAAGACTTGTTTAGCCCTGGCCATGGTTAGATGTTTGCTAACATAATGGTATTAAGGAACTGTAGCAATAGCCACTGTGATAAGCTATTCCCTTTATTAGATACGAACCTTAGATTATAAAGAGGTAAACTGGGATAATATTCTTGCTTTTGTGTGTGCACGTAATAAACTACAAAATACGGATTTATAGTATGTGGTCAATTAATACTGTAGGCTGATAGCACCCTGACATCAGACTTCATATTTGAGACTATGAAGAAAAATCACTCATCTGGAGTCAGGAAATCTGGATTTTAGCTATGTGAATCTAAGTGCCTTCAGTTTTGTGTCTCAGTTTCCTCAGTTTTGTGTCTCAATCTCTCTCACTTGCCTTGGAGTGCTATTCTGGGAACAAAGTATGATAATGAATGTGGAAATATCAGTGAAATGTGAACCACATAAAAGTGACAGTCGTAGTCATGGTTAGCTAATGAAATTGGATTACACCTTTCAGGACACAATTAAATCTGAGCTCTGATACCATTTCACGCAGAGATTATAACTGTGATGTTTTGTTGGGCTGAGAAAAATGGAGTATACAGATTATTCATAAAGCCACTTGTGCTCCTGGGAAAAACAGAAAATCCATCCCTCCAAGGATAATATTCTCATTCCCATGAAAGCCACAGTCAACAAGGGCTGAGCGGTGACTCAGAGAAGGAACCTATCCCACCTGGAAAGAGGTGGCTTCACCACAGGGTGGTCAGAAACTCTATGTGAGGGTCCACACACACGGTCAGTGCAGTTTTATCCTCTGCCCTCACTCCAAGTCCATATAGAGAGGAAACACAGAACAGATTAGTGGCAGATCCTCATCTCATTCCCCAAACCACAGTTACACCGTTTGCTCTGATGTCCATCTTCTCATTTAAGATTAATTGTTAATGTATATTTTACCTTTTTGAAAATAAAGGTTTGGGGGAGTTGTGTTTATGACTCTAGTGAACAGTGAGTCCAACATTTTTTTTTTTTTTAACAGTTGAGAAAACTGGTAACCAGAGTAGAAGCAGCAAAAATTTCCTCCTGATATCACAATGATGCTAGATAGGGATCCAGATATACTGAACCCCCAACAAGTGTTTGGTTTAGTTTGCTTCATTTTGATGGGACCAGTTGTGGTCCTGGCTTTGTGGCTCTCCTTGATCTACATACACTCCAAAGAATGATTCTGATTACTGAACACCAACATCATAAAACTGATAGCATCCGATGGCCAAATAGCTCCTCCCTGGCTTAAAAACATAGATCACAAACATAGATCAGAAGTTCCATCACTAGAGAAACAGAGAGGGTTGGTACTTGGATGTCCAAGAGGGAGAGACAGCGGAGAAAGACGGGCCCAGCTGCAAGTAATTAAGAAGGGCCAATAAGGCTGAAAAGAAGTCCAGAGACAGGCAAATGCCAGCCACCCACATAGGTGTCTGATGTCATGGAGGTCAAGGAGGAGACAACCCAAGTGATGACTAGGCATGTGGGCAGGCAGTAGCCAGGGGTCTGGGCCCAGGTAGGCAATGGAACCCTCTTCTATATTAGGCCAAAGCCATGGTCCAGGGGTTAAAACTAGCCACCCCTCCTCAGTGAAGGAGTGAAGATCTGAGCTGCTTATCAACAGTGAAGAGTATTCTCCTCTTACTTTCTCCAGACTACACCAGAGAGTCTGTGGGACCTTTCAATTTTGTTCTGAACCAAGAGCAGCTCTTATAGCTTCTGACTCTAGACAGTGAGCACAACAGTGGCTGCTGACTCTGACCTTACAAATTTGAACACTTTGGAGGCACAGGTTGGAATTTCATTGAGTTTTGGAGACTATTCAAGCTCCAGAGGGAAACTAGACTCCTGAGAGAGTAGGTGTGGAGAAGACTGTAGGGCCCCGACCAGCAGCTTTCCTCACTCAGGCCTACATCTGACCCCTTAGAAGAGTACATGGGACAAGCACTCATTGAGCTGGCTCTAACTTGAGGAAACACAGGGTGTGGTACTTGGAGTATGATCTCATGTGCCTCTGGACTGCTTCTTTTTTTTTTTCTTTTCTGCCCAGTGACCATGAGCATATCTGTTTCTAGACCCAAAATCTATAGGAGATAAGCAGAAGGCCAAGAAACAAGCTGGCAACTTATGTATAGATTCAGGTTTGAGCATCCTGAAACCCAGAGCTGCAAATTCTGGAAGAAAAACCTCCTTCCTGCAGGTCTCCTTAAATTTTATCCAATACCAAAGAGAAATTCAACAGGGATGTCTGAACTTTACTCAAGGGAAACAAGCAAGGCATATCCATTGCTAGATACATAAGTCTATGTGTCACTAGAAAGTGTGAGCCTAAGCAGGACTAAACACAGGGAGCCCTGGTCCTTCCTGACCTGGACACAACTTGAGACAGTTACTTCTAAAGGTCCATATAGCAACGCTCAGTCTGCACTGTTAGTTATTAACACTGGCTGCACGCTCTGGGCCCATCAAAGCACAGTGGATTTCTACTGTCGTTTAAACTTCAACCTTGGGCCCTGTGTCAGACAGCATGTCAGACAGCATGCCAAGGAGGATGGAGGCACATTAACAAATAAAAGGAGGCCTGAAACATACCACAAAATTCCTCTGCTTCAACTATTCATTTTGGAGTCGCTAATGTTTAATATTTAATGGGTGCAGATATAATTGATCATTTTAAGTCTTTGTTTATTTGCACACATTTAAAAAACAGCCAACTCAGCTGCCTGTCTGTTGACCCTGTGGGGTAAATGTTCCTGGTCAGTGACCTGGGAGCAGTCTAGACTCATTCACAGCAGAAACCTTCCTCTTCAGATTGTTTAGTGGCTTCTTAGGAAAATATTAAAGTTTGAGCCCTATCTGGAATCACTCACTGTTACTAGGATAACGTTGGGCCTGAAGTCACATAGGCATCTCAGGAAGAATTCTAGGAGGGATTTTTAGAGCCATCTCTGAACATTGTTACTTTCGGATTCTATTATATTCAACACACATTTACAAGAACCTATTATTGAGATGGGCTATGAGGATTAAATCACAAAACTGATGTGTGAAGTGCCTAGCAGCATGCTCAGAACATAAGAGCTAATATGGGTGTTAAAATACATACCACTAAGGTAATAAATATTTAAGCAGATATCTTAGAAAATTCAGATAACATCAAACATAATAAAATCACCAGTCAGCTCCTGCCGCAAAAATAATCCGTTACCACTTTCCAATCATTTTCCTATCATTAAAATAATGATAGCTATGTAAATTATATTTTCTAACTATGTTGCGGATACTAAGATAGCTATCCCTGAGAAATTTTGTGTAAAGAGTACTGAATTAAAAGTGGGAGATTAAGGTTTTAGTCTAACTCTGCAGTGAACTAGCTTTCTGAACTTGAGAGATTCTCTCCATCTCCGTAGTTTCCATTTTCACCTCTATAAATGTGAAAGTAGAACTAGAAAATCACTAATGGTCCTCTCCACTATAAATGAACATTAGAAATAAAGTTCTATTGTCCTTTTTTCTCTTTTTTCAACACCCTAGTGCGCAGAGACATGGAAAGGATTAAATAAGTTAATGTGGTTGAAACTATTAAGAAGCAAAATTAATTCTCACGTACATTTACAATTTTGATAAATGATCACTTATGTATAGTTATAAACATGCACGTGTGCACACACGTGTACAGACACAGACTACACACGTATTCCTGGTAGCACTAATTACCAATAGGTCATATGTAACACCTGTCACAGTTTTAGCAATCAGGGAAGCTAAATTCACTTGGTCTCTTAACTTGTCAGTTAAAAATTGATGCGTTGAGCCTGCTCAAGCTCTGAGCTGAGGTCAAAGCACCCTTGAGGAGACAAGAAAAAAGAATAAGTGATTTACAGATAAGGCCAATAGCCTTGGCACCAAGAGCTTTTGTTTTCTCAGCCGTAGGCCGCGGGAGAGAAGTGTATCTCAGCGGGCACAAAGTGTTCCCCAAACAATGTTAGACACACGCCAAACTGGAGACCAGCCAGGCTTCAGCTACAACGCTGAATTCCTGCTTGCTGCCCATGGGCACACACAAAAGGCAAGCCCAGGTTACCACAGCCTCCCAGGTAAGGACCAAAGCTGCCATTTTTCATCATTAAGCGAGTAGGCCATTCTTCTTCCTTCTGTACTCTAATCAGTGGCAGTGAAACTGGACTGGAAAAAAAAAAGTGGGACAAAGAACAACTCCAAATTATGGACTTAGGTAAGAGCGAACTCCCTTCCCTCAACTGCTTCTATGTCAGGAAACAATGCCTAATTTGCTACTTATTCTGTGTCATCTTGAGTTATTTGTTTTTCTAAAAAGCTGTATAAATATTAATATAGTAATTGTTCTCTGAATATGAAAGTAATGCTTATCATTGTAGAGTCAGAAAATCAGAAGAGTCCAAGAAAGAAACTAAGACGCTCTCATAATCTATAACCCAGATATGGCTAAAGTGACCATTTTAGTGTCTATTATTCTGACCATTTTCATCTATGTGTGGTGTATGTATATATAGCTTTACACACAAGTGAGTAGACGTGGAGAATCACTGTTTTCCATAATTAGTAACACATTACACATAATGTTTTGTAATTTCTTCATTCAACAACACATCATGGACATTTTTTCAGGCACTGAGTAATTGTAAAATTGTGAAAATAGTATCTTTCGGGGCTATTATAAGTACTAAACAAATAAATGTAAAAGCCCCTACAATGGCACCTGACAGGTAACAATCACTGATATAATGCTAATTCCATGTAGACGCTAATAAACGAAATAATTTTTCTGTTTAAAATACTCAAATACAGCAAAGCCGTATCTGCAAAGAGAAGGAGAGTGTAAAAGGGTTTTGCTAAGATCACAAGACTAAAACTCAGTGGCCTTTGAGTTATGTGATCTTTCCTCCAGTCCCTTCCTAAAGAGTGAGCCTGATTATATGTGAGCAGAGCCCACTGGCACAGAAATCATTCGATACTAACAAAGTCCATTCTATTGTCTGGCAGCTTTAGTCATTAGAAAATGCTACCTAATGTCAAGATCACATTGTGTCTTTATATCAACCCGGTGATCCTAGTTCAAGGTGCTCAACAATACAAAACATTTTTTTTTTTTTTTTTTTTTTTGCTCAAGACAACTGTGCAGACAATGTAGGACAGTAATGTTCAGAACTGAATGTGTACTCCCCTGTGTTCTAATAGAGAGCGCTCTTTTATCTTATGCTCTGGGTACTTTGCTTCTATTTATGCAGCCTGATAGCTGCAAGTTATTGGATCAAATTAGAACTTATTGTTAACTAAGAGGTCAAAGTTTTCTAAATATGACATTAACCTTGTGAACAATATTGTGCATAGTATATGTAACATGATTAGCTCTATGGTACCAGAGGAAGAAAGAACATCTTTTGAGAGCCCATGATTAAAACAAGGTAGACGTTAAATAGATGTGTGAGTCTCTGAGTCACATGAAAGATGTTCTCACATGATCAATTCTGACCCATGGCTAAGAGGATAAGCCGCCACTACCTAACAGCACAAAGCTCTGGAAAGGTTTAAGTCAAACGGGAAAATATGGATGCTGCTTTCCAGTCTTTCATTCTATTATTCAACAATAATTACTGTCTATATGTCCTAAGCACAGTAATTGGAGATTCTATATATGCAATACTTATTCATTTTAATTATTCATTAATTATTATTAATGAATTAATTATTGATTTAATTATTTATTTTAATTATTACTTATTTAATTATTCATTTCTTTTAATTATTTAATTATTCATTTCATTTAATTCTCACAGCAATCAGGAATTTTAAAGATAAGGTAAGATGAGAAAGTTGCTATCCAGTTATTTAACCTTTAAAATAGTTTTCCCGTGACTACATAGCTAAAAAGTGGCAGTACTGAGTTTTCAAAGTTCAAAGTTAATTGTACTATACCATAGCCAGAAACAATGTGCAAATTTAAAACCAATGTTCACACACACACACACACACACCACTTTAAGATGTACTCAAAACATCATAAAGACAAAAGCATACTTTCTCCTCATCTGGACCATTCTCTTGATTTTTTAATTGAACTTCTTGCCCACAGTAACTCCTTCTTTTAATATATCCTATCTTTTTAAAGCATGGATATGATCATAATGATTCCCTGCTTGAACAACAACAAAACAAACTTGCTGGATTTTTTTTTTTTTTTTTTGCCTTTCGGAAAAACTGCAGATTCTACTGATTAGAGCTCAACTGTACAGCTCTTCACTCTGGCCCCTCCCAGATTTGTACTGTCAACCATGGGCAGTCTACGGTCCTCACTACACCTTTCCATTTCCTCTGTAATCCCTCCAAATAGAGCCAGTCAACATTCCTCAAATGGGATATTTGTCTCCATATTTTTGCTCATGCCATTCTTTTAGGGCTGTTGCCACCTTTTTTAATCCTCCATATTTGTCTCATACGCTATTTGCTTGGCTATGTCTTTTCCATTATCTATTTTAAAAGAATTATTTCCTCCTCTCTGCTCTTACATCACTTTAATTTTTGCTTTTATCATAACATGAATTTCATTCTGCCTTAGAAGCTCTTCAAGGTCAGACAGTACTTGAAAGTGAGATACTATTCTAGACACCAAAAGTTTAGAGAAAAACAAGAACTGATCCCTGCTCTTTAGGAACTAACAGTCTGGTGTGAGAAAGACTCTTGATCTTTACCCTCTCTTCAGTCACAAAAACTCATCTTATCTGCTTATTTGTTCCACTTGTGTGATACTCTATAATTTAACCATAATGTGTCTGAATGCTTATTTATTTTTATTTATTTTTCATTAAAACTTGGGGGGGCCCTGTCTCAGATTGAAGACTCATCATGTCATTCTTCAATTCTGAAAATTCTCAGTCATCTCTTCAGAGATTCTTTCCCTCAAAATTCTTTCTAATCTCACTGTTTAGAAATCCTATTAAATATCAGTTGTGCCCTCTCATTCTGTCATCCATATATCTTAGCTTGTTTTCTACAATATTTTCTATTTCTTTAACATCTGTCCTATACATGGAGTGATTTCCACAGATATAATTTCCAATTCCCTATCTATTGGAAGCAGCATATAATTGGACTTACTTTTATATAAAATGTTAATAATCTTTATGTATTAAAGCGGACAATGAGCCATTTGCATATAATGGAATTCATGATATACTTTTATTTAAAAATACTATTTTACCAGTTGCCACTTTCTCTGTATTTACTTTCCTCTATTTTTTGGCCTCGCAGAAATGATGCAATATTTTAAAGTATTTTTCTCTCTTTTTGATTGGAAGTTACATATTGTACTCTTCCTGTTTTAAGGTTTCTCTTACAGGGTACAGCATACATTATTAATAAAATCTAACATTAACAGTTGCTTTTAACTTCTTTCTGCCTATAACAAGAACCTTAAGAACCCTTTATTCTCATTTCCCCAAAACACATTATATACCATCATTTTAATTCTCCATATATTTAAATCTAACCAATCATGACACTTACAGTTTTAAACAGTCACTATTTTGTTTACTGTTTTAAATAGCTAAATACTTATAGGTCTACAGTGAATATTGTGTTTACTGATTTAAATAGCTAAACACTTTTTAGAATTACCTTAAATGGGTTCAATTTCAGTGTTTACATCTTAAATACTTCCAAGTTCATGTCTTTTTCTCCCCACTTCGGGTACTAGAAAATGACTACCAATTTCCTGGGCTTATATTTAGAACTAAACACCTCATGGGTCACTACTATGTAAGCTCATATTTACCAAACTGGCTTTGAGGGTTTTTTCCCTTCAGTTCGTGATTCTGGGGATTTTATGTTTTATTATTGAGCTCAACTTTATGTCAAAAGGATTTGTAAGGTAGATGTGTGTAGAAGGAGAGGACGTGCTGCATCAGCATATTTGCAATGTGACTCCAACTTCTGTTTATAATTATTTATAAGACTTCTTTGAACTAATATTTTTTCAAGCAAAAAAAATATGAAAAAGCACATGTTTGGTACACTCTTCTGGTAAAGTAAATGTAAAACAATGTCACTACTGGCTATTGTCATCCTGTGTGCACGGAAATTAGGTAGAAGTGAATCCAAGAAGATTTATACTACTTTCCATCCAAATGAATACTAAATGAAATGTGATTATCATTTCATAATGCTACTGTATTTTTTTTTGAGAAAGAAACATTCTATAAAATGCTCAGAACTAAAAACAAACAAAACAACAACAACAACAAAAACTCAACATAGGGACATCAGGGTGAAATCTCAAAGGTACACAAAAGAAAATATTATAAACAAACCAGGAAAAAGAAAACAAAAGTTTCTCTTCACTAGTGATTATTTCAGGTAGATCTAAATAAGTTCATTTGATATTGACTGCTATGGCCTTGGATTAAGTATCTTGGTGCTTAAGCTTACATGGAGTGATGTAGAAAAAACACATACATTTCACATGGATTGGGTGAGCCCAAGACTCTCAAACTGCAGTGCTTGAAAAAATAAATGAAAACAGGAATACAAGGAAAATGTGTATGTGCCATACTCCTTGCTTATCTGGGAAAAAATCCATGTTAAACTAAATTTTAGGGGCTCTTTATTTGTTCTCACGTATTTAAAGGGCTGATTTGTGAAGGAGCAACCCAGCACATTCTCTATAACAAAGTTAGCAAACTGATGGCTAATGAATCATATGCTTTATTTGGCTTCTGTTTTTCTTTTAAACTGTATTATTTGATCTTATTGAAAAATGTAGAAGATCCACATAAGATAAAGGTTTATGACTTTTCTTTAAAAATTAGAAAATCTAACAACATTGGGCCAGCACTCCTCTATGGCAACTGCTCCCTAAGTTGAGTGGATTCCAACCCTTTAAGAAAAGACGTGTGCTGTGGACCTCGTTCCACCACATTTAATGGACCTCTTTCCACCACATTCTACTATAAGTAAGCATTAGAGGCTATAGCCCCTTGTATAATAAGTACATGGGGCAAAATCAGGAAAAATGTCCGAATGGTTTGGTACACCGCTTGGTGCAGGAAATTCCGGTATCAGAGGGATTTGTAGAAGGTAGTATTTTCACTACTAAAAAGCCATAAAAATTATGTTCCCTACTCCTTTCTCCAACCTGGCATCTGCTGGTCCACTGGCCCTTTCAGTAACTTTCCATCTTCTCACCAGGGCAGTGGGAACTTCCAAACCCTTGCTTGCCATGTGCAGGCAACACGCCATGAAACACCAGGGTCCTACCTTAGGCTCATCTACTTGTCCTCCTTTTAGTCATATCTCCATATTATTCCTCTCACCCTGGGTCAAGAGGTTTTAGATTCTTCCATATCTATACCTTTCTGTATATATTTTTTAAAAATTTAACTGCTATGCATTGATAACTTCAAGGGAAATAGTGTGGGGAAGTAATAATCCTGACATTTGACCTCATAAATATACCTCTGTCTCCATTTTTTTCTTTTCATAATCCATGAAGGTAGAAATGGCCGGCTGTATACTTTGCCTTTCTTATGACATAAATCTTTCATTTCTTCATATCTTTCTTATTCCCAGGACACCAAGTCTCAGGGTTAAATATTAATCATTTAATGGGCATCCTATTATTGAGACCCTCAGGCACAGATGAGTTTGGAAATAGGATTATATGGGACAAAACCATAGCTTTAGTAGCTAAAAAAATTAGCCTCAGTTATAGTGCCTCTATTTAAATTATTCCAAAGACATAGAACGAATAGAAACTTATTACAGATATTCAGGTTGGTAGCACTATAAAGAAATGAGTAGGGAACTTGGGTTATGTATTATTATGTGTGTCACATTAAAAAATCTCTTGAAGACTTTCAGAATTACTTGAATTTTGAGATTTAAAATTGTTTCCAATTTCAAGTGGAAGTTAAATATCTTAGAAATGTTATAAAAATTCATGATGTTTTTAAAACTAACATTAACTATTGAATGCATTCCCCATTTATTTCCTCCTGTTTTATATGATCTATTCAACCTTGGGCTATCAGCACACTTGTTTCCTATGTAGACTGTTTATTCTAAGTTCTTTAAAAGGATATTCATCTAGAAAAATAATAAATGTCCCATAAAATGTCAAGCATCAAGCTTAATACATAAAATCTAAACACTGCTTTAAATTCATTTCTTGGTGTCATCTAATGCCCAAAGAATGAATTAAACATTCAAGTGTATTTACAGAATTTGGCATGTTCAGAAAGTTTTAGTTATTCATTATTATGTTTAACCTCAAAATTCTGACAGCTGTCAGTAGTTTCTAAATTTATCACGTCTCAAAACTAGTAAAGCCAATTCTGGTCGTTGATTAAATGTCCATCACAGACAGGTTTCCGTCCATCTCTTCTACATCAAGAAGTCTGATTATTCAATGAAGTGGAGGAAATGGGAATGGGCAGGCTGCCTGATGGAGTATGGCACAATATTCTGGTAAGAACACAAAAAATTAAAACCCCAACAAATAGACAATTTTTACCACAACCATTATTTTTTGAACTCAACAGGATTTTAGATGATGGTATAAGATACAATCATAGGATACTTTACCTTTACATAATGGTAAAGATTTATTTCAGCACACAAACTAGATGTTTTTTTCCCAACAAAAGCAATACAATGTTTTATATCATTTTCCTATGCTGTACCAAAGCAGCTAACTTATAAGCAGTGCATTAGAAGATTTAGAAACAATACATTCTGGTAGCACTTAGTGGAATAATATTTTGAGATATTAACATATCTGAAACATGTTTCATGTTTATTTGCACTCAAAAGTCATTTTAAATTGACTTCTTCTAAAGTCTAGAAAATAAAAATATTCCATTTGCTTTACTTCCTTGTAGTTAGGCATGATCACGTAACCCTTTTCTGAACAATAAGATGCAAAGGAATTTTCTAGGCTAGTTTCTAAGGAAGTTATTATTATTATTTTTTTAATTTTTATTTATTTATTTATTTATTTATGGTTGTGTTGGGTCTTCGTTTCTGTGCGAGGGCTTTCTCCAGCTGCAGCAAGCGGGGACCACTCTTCATCTCGGTGCGCGGGCCTCTCACTATCGCGGCCTCTCCTGTTGGGGAGCACAGGCTCCAGACGCGCAGGCTCAGTAATTGTGGCTCACGGGCCCAGCTGCTCTGCGGCATGTGGGATCTTCCCAGACCAGGGCTCGAACCCGTATCCCCTGCATTGGCAGGCAGATTCTCAACCACTGCGCCACCAGGGAAGCCCCTAAGGAAGTTATTTTTAAATACAGACTAAACTGTTAGGATGTCTTTGTCATTTTACATCTCAGCTGTTCTGTTTGTTTTTTTTCTTTCTTGGAGAGCAGATGCGATTTTGGGAGTGTGGCAATCATATTGTGATCATGACAATGAAAGCCACGCACTACTGATAGCAGATCAGGACAGCCTACAGCTCTGATGACATCTTGAGCAGCTGTCTCAGTCATCAACATGTTATTCTGAATTTCTTGATTCTTGAAAGAAAAAACTCCTATCTGTTATAGCCATGGCTAGTTGTTGTTGTTATTTTTTGCCAGTGTAATTGTGACCAATATGCCTCCCCCACCACTCAGGCCTCAATAACATCTGCTTTCCTCTTCACAGTGAGATGGATATCAGACGTTCCCAAATTTTCTTAGTTCAAAGAACTAACTGATGTATCAGTAATTTCTTTATGATGCTTCAAATCAAAGAAACACCTAGCAGTTCTGTGTATTAAGTAGTTAGATTCAAATAATTTAACAGTTGTAATTTATGTGGTATCTGTGTTTTATTCAAATATGTAAAATATTCCAATACACCCCTGTAAATGGGCTGTAGTGTCTCAGTGCACTTAGGTATACAATTTGGGAGTCATGTTCTGTTCTGCTTTCCTAGAACAGAAAAGTGAATTTGAACTTTCTATGTCTGGTTGCCTAAAGTGGGGCAGGGAGGATCAGGTGCAAAGAGGCACAAGAAACTTTTTAGGTTAGGACGTAATCTATATCCTGATTATGGTGTTGCTTATACAAGTTTTTAGAAATAATAAAATTTATAATATCGTACCCATAAATTACTGAAATATAGTATATGTAAATGGACTAATGGTGTTAGTTAGACAGGACTGCTTGCTAAAGAAGATGATAGGACCCAAAATGACAATGTGTAGAAATCTACAGTTTATTCAAAGGAAAGGGTACAATGGAGAAACAGTATTAAAGTAAGGGTATGCCTCATAGCCAAAGACCTCACAGCCTGAGAATTCAGGCAAGAGCTCTGATTGTGTGTAAGGGCTGTGTAAGTGCTTTCTTGCTTGGATCAGAAACTACCAATGTGTGCACAACACATCTGGGAACCATGGAGTCCATAATGGAGTCTTGACTGGGGTATCCTATACTCCTCCTGGCCACATAGACATATTCTTGACATGTAAACAGACCCAATGGCACAACTCTATGGGGGGGTCTCACCAAAACCAGATACAAACCATCAGACTCACTGTTGTTGATTAAATGATGTTGATAAACTAGTGCAAACCATCTTCAAACCTCTTTGGACATATGATTACAAAGTGACACTATTAACAATTATATTTCATGCCTGGACCAAGCGTCAGTGCTGTGTAGGTACTCCAGTAACATAGCTGAGGCCAATTCTAGGCCTACTGGAATTAATCCTCACAGTAAATAACATCTTAATGATCCAAAAACAAAAAAAATATGCACTGTAAATCACTATACAAACATAATGAATTCAGTAAGGTAATACTTGCTTTGCACCATTCCATGGAAATAGAAAATGATGACACTATACTAATATTCACAAGTTTCAGTTAACATAATACCATGCAAAGCAAGGACTACCTATAGTATAGTTTTTAAATTATGATTGATTTCTATAAGCCATGCAATAGAATCAATTCCCTTTATTTTGATGATATATTATACTAACGTTAAAGAGTTAGTTAAAATTACCAAGTTCAGATTTTGTTGCCTCTTGATCTTTCACTCAGTCTTGAATTGTATCTGTTGGTAGAGCAGGGGACATACAGATTAAGTTGATCAATTACTCTTTTTTTTTTTCTTTTTTTATTTTTTTTTAAAGCATTTAAGATGCAACTATTTTAAGTTTATTTATTTATTTATTTTTGACTGTGTTGGGTCTTCGTTTGTGTGCGAGGGCTTTCGCCCGTTGCGGCGAGCGGGGGCCACTCTTCATCGCGGTGCGCGGGCCTCTCACTGTCGCGGCCTCTCTTGTTGCGGAGCGCAGGCTCCAGACGCGCAGGCTCAGTAGCTGTGACTCACGGGCTTAGTTGCTCCGCGGCATGTGGGATCCTCCCAGGCCAGGGCTCGAACCCGTGTCCCCTGCATTGGCAGGCAGATTCTCAACCACTGCGTCACCAGGGAAGCCCAATTACTCTTTTTTAATGGGAACTTTTAATAGCTACTCTCTTAGCAACTTTCAAATATGCAATAGAGTATTATTAACTATAGCCACCATGCTGTACATTACATCACCATGACTTATTTATTTTACAGCTAGATGTTTGTACGTTTTGACCCCCTTTCCCCATTTTGCCCACCTCTGCCTCTGGCAACCATCAATCTGTTCTCTGTATCTATGTGTTATCTATATCTCTGTATCAATTACTCAAATGTTTATTTTATCCTCTAAAAATAAGGATAACAGTTTTGTCATGATTGATAAAGAAAATTCATGTAAAGCCCTGGACATATGGAGGCATTCAATAAATGATAATTACAGGAATGGCCTCATGAGCATGCAATCTGGGCAGTCCATAGGGCTCCAAGCTCAGAAGGGCTCAATGTTCTACTGTCATTATCTTGAAAGTCTTAATAATTTGATCGATGAATTTAGAACTTGTGTTTTGTGAGTGATGTCCTAGTGAAACAATACAATACGTGTGTCCTCTTTTCCATTGACAGACAGTGTTGGTGATGCTCTGTAAGCACTGAATTCTGGTGGACCCAAGATACATGGGAGTTCAGCAAGACAAACTTCATACAAGATAAGCATGCTATTTTTACAATAGAGTAAGAGTGGCACTGACAACCCTGAGAAGCCATGCTTTCTAATTGAACCAAAACTATCTGAATAAGGATAGAAGGCAGTTGTGTCCTAAGAAACATGAATGAACAAGGGACTCCATCATTTTCTTACTCATGTTATTTCCTTATATTAGCCAATCACTTGTGCTAAAAATAATGACATAGAAGGAAAGGGAAAGATAGGGTAAACCATAATTCCTTTGCCTTTCAATTCTCCTCACTCATTAGTACCTGGAAGTAGAGTGTGCTGATAGAATATGCAATATCAAGAAGTAAAATAAAATCAATCGAGTTGGCTTTGTGCAGCATTTCACTGTTCTGGTAAGAATGAAATATGTATACATGCACAAAGTACAAAATACAAATTGTGCAATTTCAGTGATTCTGCATGTAGTTTAAGTGCTTTTATAATTGCGTTAGATTTGGCATTGTACAAAATAAGATGTACAAAAAAATGCATACTAATGATTTAAAATTTAAATTTTTCTTTGCTTAGAGTGACATCAAATTAAGAAAACACCATGATAAATCAAGAGAAAAACCATGGAAGAAAGGAAAATAATAGCAATTTTAATGACACATTTCCTTTGCTTTTTGAAAACACACTTTCATTTCAGCACCATAAATTATGTAGCAAGCCCTGAGTAATTAATATTATTGCAGCAAGTGTTCTTGATATAATAGCAACCTCATGCTGTAGATGAATGAACACTTGGATTCTTACAAATACACATATCAAACAGACATCATTCGCTCAATCCACATATCTCTTATTTATTTCTTGAAGAGAATTGAAAAATGAAATATAAAAAGAAATAGTGAATATTGACCTAGCTAAATGTCTGAAAGAAAAACTGCATAAGTAAATGTCAATAGTTTATTTTGTAATGAAACCTGAAAGTTGTGTACTGGCTTGCAGGTATATTCTGGGAAATGGAAACCTTGGTGACTTGATGTTTCCTTGGTGATAGGTCTTTCTTTTCAGGTATATTGTCTTTATAAAGTTAGGGTTGAAAGCTTTGGGTATGACTATTTCCTCATTCAGCTGGCTTCAACTTTTTCACAGTGCTAATAATTTGGAGATCATATATGAAATGGTAGTAAGGTAACACTAAAGGGAGATTAAGAAAAATATGGAAGCATGGTTGAAAATATCATTCACTAAATGTCTTTTATACATTTGAGGACACAGATACTATATTTCTACTTGAAGTTCCTTTTTTAGAACAAAATAAAGAATATTCTGGATATGTTTTCCATCTTTGTAAAACACTAATAATCTAGTGTAAATAATTTTTTTTCTTTACATGGCAAAAATCTTAGATGTATTGACCAAGTATTGTATTCTTTTCAATATAGTTGTTAGAATCATCAAGATTTTTCTAATAGACAATTTATTTTATTCTTTTTTTAATTTTGAGGAGTCACTGAGGTTTAATCTCTATGTCACTTTATGCATATATAAATATATCTACGTACAGCTGGGCATTAGGCCAAGAAAACAGACATAGACATAGTCTGGGGAGAACCTTCGAGACATAGCAATTTGGCTTAGGAAGGACCATGCAAGACTTTGAAACAGGGAAGTGGGTCCTGTGAAGGAGGCAGTTTAACGCAGCATCTTATGGCCAAATGAGAGGAGCTTTTACAAGGTGCTTGTACGAAAAGGTGGGATATACAGGTTTCTGAGAACTAGCTAAAATGATTTATCAATTCAAAAGCAAAAGTAATTCAAGTTCCAAGAAATGTAGCTTTATAAATCCTTAACAAGAGATTAAAATATGAAGGATTTTAAACTCAGAATTAAGTTCTTTAATGTCATGAAGTTCTTTCTGTGATAGCACTGATTTTCCTTTCAACCATGAAGATAGGAATTGTATATATAGATTCCTCTAAAAGATGAGAAAAAAATTTATAGTATTATACTTTCCTACTATTATAAAAATATTTTCAGAGAAAACTACTTAAAGCCAATTATGTCTTCTTTTAGAGATATCTAAGGCAAATTTTATGATTTTTAGAAGTTATGTTATTCAAGGTAATACACCTATTAGCATAAAATGGGAGTATGTTGACATCACATGTTTTTTTTTCCTTCCTTCCATTTTCCTCCCTCCTTCCCTTTCTTTCTTTCTTCTTTCCTTCCTTCCTTCCTTCAATTTTTTACATCCATCCCTTCTCCTTTATTTAAACATGTGGGTGCAGATATCTGTTTAGGATAGTGATTTTCATTAGGATATATACCCAGCAGTGATTGCCAGATCACATAGTAGTTCTATTTTTAAGTATTTCTGGTGGGCAATTTTTGCAGAAATTTCAAAAGCAGCTACCACCTACTTCCACCAATTTTACCAGCTTTTTCTACTACACAGAGTTGGGCACTAGCTATTATCATCATCTATAGAACTTTGTATGGGATACAACCAGAGGCAATGAGCACCATATCAACCCCATCCAAATGCTGGGACACTATCAACAGCTAAGCCCTAAAGCATAAAAGCAACTTTGTATTCCATTCAGGAATGGGAGAATTTCTTTTTCCCTTTTGTAAATACAATCATGAATGCCCTTATAAAGGGACAAAAAAGAAGAGACAGACACAGAGAGTCACAAAGGAAAGCTATGCAAGACAAAAATAGAGATTGAAGTGATGCATGTACAAAGCAAAGAATACCAAGGGTTGTTGAAGATACCAGAAGTTAGGAAAGAAGCATGGAACAGATTCTCCCAGAGACTCCAGAAGGAACCAACCCTGCCAACACTGTGATTTTGAACTTCTGGACTCTAGGACTGTGAGAGAATAAATTTCTGGTTTTTTCAGCCACCAAGCTTGTGGTAATTTGTTATGACAGCCTTAGAAAACTGATACACATGGCATATTACACTAGTTAAGCTCATTCAAGGCCATTATTTTCATTGATTTACAAGAGCCATTTAAGAGATTTGTTCAAGATGGTGGAGTAGAAGGACATGCTCTCACTCCCTCTTGTGAGAACACCAGAATCACAACTAACTGCTGAACAATTGACAGGAAGACACTGGAACTCACCAAAAAAGATAACCCAAATCCAAAAACAAAGGAGAAGCCTCAGTGAGACAGTAGGAGGAGCAAAATCACAATAAAATCAAATCCCATAACCACTGGGTGGGTGACTCACAAACTGGAGAACTATTGTACCACAGAAGTCCACCCACTGGAGTGAAGGTTATGAGCACCACGTCAAGCTTCCCAACCTGCAGGTCTGGCAAGGGGAGAAGGAATTCCCTGAGAATCAGACTTTGAAGGTTAGCAGGATTTGATTGCAGGACTTCGACAGGACTGGGGGAAATAGAGACTCCACTCTTGGAGGGCACACACAAAGTAGTGTGCACACCAGGACCCAGGGGGAAGGAGCAGTGACCCCATAGGAGAGTGAAAGAGACATACCTGATAGTTTAGGAGGGTCTCCTGTGGAGGAAGGGGCGGCTGTGGCTCAGTGCAGGGGCAAGGACACAGGCAGCAAAAGTTCTGGGAAGTATTCCTTGGCCTGAGCCCTCCCAGAATCCACCATTAGCCCCATCAAAGAGCTTGTAGGCTCGAGTGCTGGGTCCCCTGAGGCCAAACAACCAACAGGGAGGGAACTCAGCCCCACCCATCAGCAGACAAGCAGATTAAAGTTTTACTGAGCTTTGGCCATCAGAGCAAAACCCAGCTCTACCGACCACCAGTCCCTCCCATTAGGAAGCTTGCACAAGCCTCTTAGACAGTCTCATCAACCAGAGGGCAGACAGCAGAAGCAAAAAGAACTATAATCCTGCAGCCTGTGGAATGAAAACCACATTCAAAGATAGACAAAATGAAAAAGCAGAGGACTATGTACCAGTTGAAGGAACAAGATAAAACCCCAGAAAAACAACTAAATGAAGTGGCGATACGCAACTTTACAGAAAAAGAGTTCAGAACAATGATAGTGAAGATGATCCAGGACCTAAGGAAAAGAATGGAGGCAAAGATCGACAAGATGCAAGAAAAGTTTTAAAAAAAGACCTAGAAGAATTAAAGAATAAACAAACACAGATGAACAATACAATAACTGAAATGAAAAACACACTAGAAGGAATCAATAGCAGAATAACTGAGGCAGAAAAATGGATAAGTGACCTTAAAGACAGAATGGTGGAAATCACTGCCACGGACCAGAATAAAGAAAAAAGAATGAAAAGAAATGAAGACAGCCTAAGAGACTTCTGGGAAAACATTAAACACACCAACATTCACATTATAAGGGTCTGAGAAGGAGAAGAGAGAGAGAAAGGACCCGAGAAAATATTTGAAGAGACTGTAATCAAAAACTTCACTAACATTGGAAAGGAAATAGCCACCCAAGTACAGGAAGAACAGAGAGTCCCAGGCAGGATAAACCCAAGGAGAAACATGCCAAGACACAAGTAATCAAATTAACAAAAATTAAAGACAAAGAAAAATTATTAAAAGCAACAAGGGAAAAACGACAAATAACACGCAAAGGAACTCCCATAAGGTTAACAGGATTTCTCACCAGAAACTCTACAAGCCAGAAGGGAGTGGCACAATACATTTAAAGTGATGAAAGGGAAAAATCTACAACCAAGATTACTCTACCCAACAAGGATCTCATTCAGATTTGATGGAGAAATTAAAACATTTACAGACAAGCAAAAGATAACAGAATTCAGCACCACCAAACCAGCTTTACAACAAATGCTAAAGGAACTTCTCTAAGTAGGAAACACAAGAGAAGGAAAAGACCTACAATAACAAACCCAAAACAATTAAGAAAATGGGAATAGAAACATACATATTGATAATTACCTTAAATGTAAATGGATTAAATGCCCCAACCAAAAGACATAGACTGGTTGAATGGATACAAAAACAAGACCCGTATATATACTGTCTACAAGAGACCCACTTCAGACCTAGGGACACATACAGACTGAAAGTGAGGGGATGGAAAAAGATATTCCATGCAAATGGAAATCAAAAGAAAGCTGGAGTAGTAATTCTCATATCAGACAAAATAGTCTTTAAAATAAAGACTATTACAAGAGACAAAGAAGGACACTACAGAATGATCAAGGGATCAATCCAAGAAGAAGATATAACAATTGTAAATATTTATGCACCCAACATGGGAGCACCTCAATACATAAGGCAAATGCTAACAGCCAAAAAAGGGGATATCGACAATAACACAGTCATAGTAGGGGACTTTAACACCCCATTTTCAGCAGTGGACAGATTATCCAAAGTGAAAAAAATAAGGAAACACAAGCTTTAAATGACACATTAAACGAGATAGACTTAATTAATACTTATAGGACATTCAATCTAAAAACAACAAATACACATTCTTCTCAAGTGCACATGGAACATTCTCCAGGATAGATCATATCTTGGGTCACAAATCAAGCATTGGTAAATTTAAGAAAATTGAAATCGTATCAAGTATCTTTTCCAACCACAATGCTATGAGACTAAATATCAATTACAGGAAAAAATCTGTAAAAAATACAACACATGGAGATTAAACAATACACTTCTTAATAACCAAGAGATCACTGAAGAAATCAAAGAGGAAATCAAAAAATACCTAGAAACAAATGACAATGAAAACACGATGACCCAAAACCTATGGGATGCAGCAAAAGCAGTTCTAAGAGGGGAGTTAATAGCAATAAAACCCTACCTCAAGAAACAAGAAACAGCTCAAATAAACAACCTAACCTTACACCTAAAGCAATTAGAGAAAGAAGGACAAAAAAAACCCAAACTTAGCAGAAGGAAAGTAATCATAAAGATCAGATCAGAAATAAATGAAAAAGAAATAAGGAAAACAATAGCAAAATTCAATAAAAGTAAAAGCTGGTTCTTTGAGAGATAAAAAAAATTGATAAACCATTAGCCAGCCTTATCAAGAAAAAAAGGGAGAAGACTCAAATTAACAGAATTAGCAATGAAAAAGGAGAAGTAACAACTGACACTGAAGAAATTCAAAGGATCATGAGAGATTACTACAAGCAACTATATGCCAATAAAATGGACAACCTGGTAGTAATGGACAAATTCTTAGAAAAGCACAACCTTCCAAGACTGAAACAGGAAGAAATAGAAAATATAAACAGACCAATCAGAAGAACTGAAATTGAAACTGTGATTAAAAGTCTTACAACAAACAAAATTCCAGGACCACATGACTTCACAGGTGAATTCTATCAAACATTTTGAGAAGAGCTAACACCTATCCTTCTCAAACTCTCCCAAAATATAGCAAAGGGAGGAACACTCCCAAACTCATTCTATGAGGACACCATCACCCTGATACTAAAACCAGACAAAGATGTCACAGAAAAAGAAAACTACAGGCCAGGAAAACTGATGAACATAGATACAAAAATCCTCAACAAAATAGCAAACAGAATCCAACAGCACATTAAAAGGATCATACACCATGATCAAATGGGGTTTATCCCAGGAGTGCAAGGATTCTTCAATATGTGCAAATCAATCAGTGTGATACACCATATTAACAAAGTGAAGAATAAAAACCTTATGATCATCTCAGTAGATGCAGGAAAACTTTCTCCAAAATTCAACACCCATTGACAGAGGAATGGATAAAGAAGATGTGGTAATATATACAATGGAATATTACTCAGCCATAAAAAGGAATGAAATGGGGTCATTTGTAGAAACGTGGATGGATCTAGAGATTGTCATTCAGAGTGAAGTGTCAGAAAGGGAAAAACAAATATTATATATTGGGCTTCCCTGGTGGTGCAGTGGTTGAGAGTCTGCCTGCCGATGCAGGGGACACAGGTTCAAGCCCTGGTCTGGAAGATCGCACATGCCATGGAGCAACTGGGCCCGTGACCCACAGCTACTGAGCCTGCACGTCTGGAGCCTGTGCTCTGCAAGAAGAGAGGCCGCAATAGTGAGGGGCCCGCGCACTGCGATGAAGAGTGGCCCCCGCTTGCCGCAACTAGAGAAAGCCCTCGCACAGAAACGAAGACCCAACACAGCCAAAAATAAACAAATAAATAAATAAATTTTTTTAAAAAATGTAAATGCTTTAGATTTAAAAAATATATATATTATATATTAATGCATATATGTGAAATCTAGAAAAATGGTACAATATGAACCTGTTTGCAAGGCAGAAATAGAAACACAGTTATAGAGAACAAACATATGGACACCAAGGGGGGAAAGGGGCTGTAAGATGAATTGGGAGATTGGGATTGACATATATACACTAATATGTATAAAATAGATAACTAATAAGAACCTGCTGTATAGCACAGGGAACTCCACTTTGCTGTACAGTAAAAATTAATACAACATTGTAAAACAACTATACCTCAACAACAACAACAAAAAGCCATTTAAGGCAGATATTGTTTTGATTCTATAGGTGAGAATGTAGAAATCAGAGTGATATGTTGACTCTCTAAGATAATATAGTGAGATATTTGGACACCTAATACAGTGGTGTTTCCACCTATCCATAACCATTCATTCACTCAACAAATACTACTGACTCCACCCTTTGTTCCAGATATTGAGCTTTTTGTTGGGAAGAGATGAAGATAATGAAGACATACTTCTTGCCATCAATTTGCTTGTTGTTTATGTCATGACATACAGAAAATAATGTAAGCTTTGTAGAGCAAAAAAGTAATGAAGAAGGTATTTTCAGTTGCTTTTGGGGGAAAAAACTGGGTAATATTGTGAGCTGTGGCCATAGGATACCAGGATTTAGTCAAAGAAAGAAAAAAAAAGGTCTAAATTATTCTAGGTTTAACAATGATTATTATTTGTAAAATACATTAGTTTTTAAAACATTTTCACATAATTATCACACAATTAATGAGAGTGACTGTAAGTGACTTACTCAAAAATGAGGAGGCTGGGATGATAATTTGATAAGGCTGGGAATTGAACTCCTGTCCATTTCCTTGTGTCTATATATATTGTTATTTAGTATACCATACCAAACTGCTAGGAAATTCCATATAGTAAACTACATTTCCTTTATCATACATTTTCTTTATTTTCACTTCCTTATTAATATAATTAGAACGTTGCATCTCATACCCTTTCTTGTTAACAGTAATCACAACTACACTTAAATAGTTGTGTACTTATTTATTTATATTTTTTTCTGTAGCAGAATATAATTCATGAGCACAAGTTACATTTAATTATCATTTTTTTTTTTTTAGTTTTCCTTTACATACAATATTTCCCCAGTCTTTCTTTATCTTTCATTGACTTAACATTTTTTGAAGAATGTGAATCATTTATTTTGTAAAATGTCTCTCAGTTTTGGCTTTTCAGATGTTTTTTCATCATTGGAATCAAGTGCATTTTGGCAAAAATACCATAGATTTGATGTTGGAGCTGTGTCAGTGCATCATATCAGGAGACACCTAATAATGAGTACACCTACTATCACCCAGATCTTGGTTCTTAAAAATTATTTTCCACTAAAAAGAACCAAGGCTCCTTGGAGAAATGCCTAATTCTAGAGGTGGGTCTAGAAATATTCAGAATAATCCTGGAACAATATGCTATGTCAGAAAGTAAGGAATTCCTTAATAATCATGATTGTAAGACAAAAGGGCACACAATTCAGTATTAAAAGGCTCTCACTGAGCAAATCTGTGAAACTTTGTGCATTAAATTAAGGAGTAATAATAATGAGTCATAATCTATTGATTAAAATAAGAATCTATGTCCATTATACATAAATAAATAAATAAATAAATACATTCTTTGAAAATAATATATGTGGAAGAATTGTGTTTTTTTAAAAATAAAAATTATGAGGTCCTTTGGTTAAATTAATCTGTCTGGTTAATTTACCATTTATCCTTGGCAAATACCACAGTGACCAGCACACAAGGACTCACTGAACTGTTATTTGCTATATAGAAATAATGAATGAATGAATAAGTGAATGAATAGATGAAAAATAGATTCTTGTCATGACTTCATTTTGAAAAAACAGTGTGACCTTGACCACAATCTTTTATATTTTTAGGTCAAGGTTACCCATGTGTAAAATAAAGGCTGATGATAACACTTGAAAGCAGGATTCTGGATCAGATATTCTCTTTATGTTCTTTCTAGATGTTTGAGTCCGTGTAATGCAGTTTGGGTCTTTCCTGAAGATGCTTCATCATATACCAAAAATGTTCCCTGGGCCTTTCTGTTATTATGATAAGATATCATGACGTGAATTAATGTTGAGCAGTACTCTGTGCAATATTTATTTAGGTATAATTGAGGCATATCTCTGTTACATTTTTTGTTACATTGGAAACCTGTTTGGTATTTACATTTACACTGATTGTTAAGTTCTGAATTCATTTACGTTTTGTGAACAAGATTCATATTTTCTCCCTGCAAAAAGCTGGACTATAAAGTCATTTATAATTAAAGAGTTAGAATTACAAGAAACAGTACAAGTGGGGACATTGAAAGGCTTATAAAATATATTTATCTGAGGCGTAATTTTGCTGATCACTTTATAATTATGCTGACTTCTACATTGCAAACCATTTTAAAAACTCAATATATTTTGTAGAAAATCTATCTCCCTTTATATTTACACAATATTACAGAGTAAACAAGTGAATCATATCCTAGGTTATTACAAAGGGGAAATACATGAGTTAAAATTCCCAAGGTAACAAAGAAAATCAAGGTTGAAGAAATGATAAATACTATTATTAAGGACTCTGTAGGTTGCAAAGTCCAAAAACCAAATTTAATCTAACTTTAGCCATAATAAACATTTATTGTAAGGGTAGTAAGTTGTCTCAGAAATCATGGAGTAGAATGTAGTTGATGTCTGAGCCTTAGAAACAAGTGAATCCAAGGAATTGAGTATTTATTAGGAATATATTCCCATCTTGGGAATTTTCTCTGTCTGTCTCTCTTTCTTCTTGTCTCTGGTATTTATGGTAGGAAACATGGTTTCTATATGAAATTTCTGAGCTTTAAATTTTATAACCACCAGGTATCTACCCCTAGACTGAATATGGCTTGAAAACATAAACTTGGAATACAAATTGCTTCACTTTCTATGTCCATTTGGATAGAGGAGAAGAGTAGGGAACTTCTCATAAATATGTGCTAGTATACTAGCAATTACTGAGTGTACATAGTGTCCCAGGTGCTTTATGTCCAATAAGTCTGTGAAGCAGTTATTATCCACAGTTGTCAGGTGAGGAAATAAAAGCTCTGAAAAAGTACATGAAGTGTTCATAGCACTTAGTGTGTGGTGGAAACATCATTTGAACTCATGTTGATTTGACTTTAAACAAATGTTTATGTATTACCTCAAGTTAAATAAAAAACAGTCACATCTTATTAACAGACAAATTAAGAAAAGGATTGATATTCAAATATTGAGAGAAAAGGGAAATAAAAGTTTATAAGGAGCATGGAAATTGAGTTGTTTCCTATTTAAATACCTTCATTGGACTTTAAGTTCTGCCTCAATGAAGGAACAGGGACTGAATTTAACCTTCACACCTTAAAAAAATTAAAAATTGAGAAAAATATTAAAAATTCAGTTTTTAAATATTGGACAACAAACAGCACAGAAATATTGTCTCTGAGAGAAAGAAAACAAACAAAGGTGAGCGCTGTGCCACACAAACTTTCTTCCTGGAGACATATTCCAGGTCATAAAGTAGGAACAGTGTATTAGTTAGGATTCTTCAGAGAAATAGAAACAGTAGCATGTTTATATGTATAGAGAAAGAGATTTATCAATATTTTAAGAAATTGGTTCATGCATTATGGAGGTTGGCAAGTCCAAAATCTGCAGGGTGGGTAGGTAGGCTGGAGAATCAGGGAACAGCCAATGTTGCAGTTCAATTCTGAAGGCCATCTGCTCCAGTCTTGTTTAACCCAGGCTTTCAACTGATTAGATGAGGCCTATTAACATTATAAAGCACTATCTGCTTTACTATGAGTCCACCATTTAAAAGTTAATTTCAACATAAAACTATAAACTCCTAGAAGATAAATAGCAGAAAATCTAGATGACTTTGCTTTTGGCAATGTCTTTTTAGATACCACATCCAAGGCATGATCAGTGAAAGAACTGATGAGCTTGACTTCATTAAAATTAAATATTTCTGTACTGTGAAAGACAGTGCAAAGAGAATGAAAAGACAAGACATAGACTGGGAGAAAATATCTGCAAAAGACATATGTGATAAAGTACAGTTGTCCAAAATATACAAAGAACTCTTAAACCTCAACAGTAAGAAAACAACCAACCTGATTAAAAAATGGGCAAAAGACCTTAACAAACGTCTCACCAAAGAAGGTATGCAGAGGACAAATAAGCATATGAAAAGATGCTCCATATCTCATGTCATCAGCGAAATGCAAATTTAAACAAGAGATACCACTACATGCCTATTAGAGTGACCAAAATGCAAATTACTGACAACACCAAAAGTGGGTAAGGATATGGAGCAACAGGTACTTTCATTCATTGGGAATGTAAATTAGTACAGCTACGTTGGAAGGTAGTTTGGCAGTTTCCTACAAAACTAAACATTTTCTTCCCATACAGCCCAACAATTGCCCTCATTGGTATCTCCCCAAAGAAGTTAATAACTTGTCCACACAAAAACCTGTACAGGAATGTTTACAGAAGCTTATACATAATTGCCAAAACTGGAAGTAACCAAGAGGTCCTTCAGTAGGTGAATGGATAAATAAACTGTGGTGCATCCAGACAATGGAATATTTTTCAGCACTATAAAAGAATAATCTACTAAACCATGTAAAAACATGGAGGAACCTGAAATGCATATTGCTAAATGAAAAAAAAAAAAACAGTTTGAAAAGGGTATGTACTTTATGATTACAATTATATGATATTCTGGAAAAGGCAAAACTATGGATGAATTAAAAAGATCAGTAGTTGTCAGGGGCTGGGTGAGGGAGGGATAAGTAAGCAGAGCATGGATAAATTTTAGGGCAATGATATTACTCTGTATAATCCTTAATGGTGAATACATGTCAATATACATTTGCCCAGACCCATGGAATATATTACACCAATAGCGAGCCCTAAGGTAAACTATGGACTATGATATGTCAATGTAGGTTCATCCGTTGTAACATGTGTACCACTCTGGTAAGCGATGATAATGGAGGAGGCTATGCATTTCTGGGGGCAGAATGTATATGGAAATTCTCTGTAGCTTCTATTAAATTTTGCTGTGAACCTAAATCTATTATAAAAATAAGGTTTATTAAAAATAATAGTAGTCCAGGGTTTCCCTGGTGGTGCAGTGGTTAAGAATCCGCCTGCCAATGCAGGGGACACGGGTTCGAGCCCTGGTCTGGGAAGATCCCACATGCCACAGATCAACTAAGCCCGTGAGCCACAACTACTGAGCCTGCGCGTCTGGAGCCTGTGCTCCGCAACGGGAGAAGCCGCGACAGTGATAGGCCCACGCACCGCAATGAAGAGTGGCCCCCGCCCGCCGCAACTGGAGAAAGCCCTCGCACAGAAACGAAGACCCAACACAGCCAAAAATAAATAAATAAATTTAAAAAAAAGAGGTACAAACTTCTTACTTAAAAAATAATAATAATAATAATAATAGTCCAAAAAACAAGTTAATCTCATCTTAAAACACCCTTACAGAAACATCCACAATAATGTTTGACTACATACCTGGGCACTAACCCAACTAAGTTGACATGTAAATTTAACAATCACAAAGGAAAATTCCATGAAAAGTACAGTAGTATCACTGATTTGAGAATGCACAGATCAGAAATCAGTAAGTTTGAAATAACTGAAATTTGCAGGGCAGAGTTATGGAAAGGAGGGATATATTCCAAAGGGTTTCAGAAATCTAATCAGGTTCTCTATTCTTATTAAGATGTACATGCCTTGCTTGAGTGAGTCTCTACAATGTTGGAAAATAGAGGACAGGGAAGCTGTGAGTAAATGGTTCCAAGAGTTTTCAAAGGGGTGGAAATTATTCAAATTTCCACCATCCTGAATGAAGCATCTTTGTTGATCACTAAAGCATTCAATAAAGACCCCAGTTGGGTAAGTACTTCTGAATTATTAGTGTAGTGTAGCTAAATTATTATCTTGGCAAAGGCTACTCTATAACTGTCATGATAAAATTTAAGACCAAGCCTCAAAAATATCAAACTTAATCTCAAGTAATTTAACTCCCTATTAGAACGATTTTAAAGAAAACAACAAAATCCTGACACTCAACAACATGAAATACACAATGTCCAGTATCTAATAAAAACTTACTAGACATGCCAAGAACAGGAAAATGTGACTCTTGGTCAGAAAAAATGACTCAATTGAAACAACCCCAATATAGTAGAAATGATGGAATTAGCAGGCAAGGACTTAATCAGTTATTACAATTACATTCATGCATTAAAATAAAAGCATGAACATAATAAGGAAAGAAAGAAAAGATATACAAGAAGAAAACAAAATTCCAGATCTGAAAAATAAATATAATATCTGAAACCAAAATTCACTGGATTAAATTAACAGTAAATTAGAATCTACCAAATAAATGTAATGAACTTGAAGGCAAGTGCAATAAAACAAAAATAAAGCACAGAAACTATAAAGACTGATGAAAATGAATAGATTTTCAGTGAATAGTGGAATGCATTGATAATTGAATTACTGTAAATGATATAAACATTTGAATTAAGAGCAGAAAAAGTTAAACTATATTTTCAAAAGCATGACTCAACTATATGCTTTCTCCAAAATCAAAAATCAAAAAGGCATTTTAAATCCATAGATGTAGATTTAAAGAAAAAAGATTGAAGAAGATAGACTATGTGAAGAAATAAGAAGACAGTCACTATGGTAGATAGTCCAGTGGTATCTCAAAAATTAAACATAGAATTACCACATGATGCACCAATTCTTTTCTAAGGTATATACTATAAATAACTGAAAACAGGTCCTCAAATAATTGTACATAATGTTACAGTAGCATTATTCACAATAGTCAAAAAGTGAAGACAACCCAAATGTCCATCAATGGTTGAATGGATAAAGACAATGTGTTATATATGCACAGTGGAATATTATTTAGTCATTAAAAAGGAACAAAGTACTGAAACTTATTACAACATGGATGAACATCAAAAACATTATGCCACTTGAAAGAAGTCAAACACAAAAGATACATTATATTTTTTGTGTTATTCTGTTTATATGAAATATCCAGAATAGATACATCCTTAGAGACAGAAAGCAGACTGGTGGTTTCCAGGGGCTGGAGGAAACTGGGGAGATGGCTTATGGGGCTTGGGGTTTTATTTCAGGGTGATTAAAACGATTTGGAACTATATAGAGGTGATAGTTGTACACTACTGGAAATGTACTAAAGGACACTGAGTTGTACACTTTAAAATGGTTAAATTTATATGATGTGAATTTAGCCTCAATAAAACGAAAGTAAAAAAATAAGAAGAAAGCTAGAGTGGCTACATCATTATCAAATAAAGTGGACTTCAGACCATGGAAAATTACAATGGTTAAAGAGGGTTATTTCATAATGGTAAAAAATTAATTCATCAGTACAATATAACAAGAACTGTTATAAAATTAACAAGAAGATCCATTCTGTTTTACTCTGGAAAAGAGACCCAGGATTAACTGATGTTAGTTACAGGAAGGCAGCTTAATGTGAAGAAAAATTTAATGGTAAATAATTTCAATCAATGAATTAAATTCAATATGGCTAAAGGAAGGAATATGGCCTCAAGCCTGAGTTCAAATCCCAGTTCTGCTATTTAGCAGATTTGTGACCTTGTATCAATACAATTTACTTAACTGCTCATATCATCAGTTTCTCACCTGCAAAACAGTTAATAATAAAATCTGCTTTACAGTGATGTAAGAATTATACTAAATTATGTATGTAAGGCAGCTCAGGACCTATAGTAGATGTTCAATAAATGTAATTATAAACTACTACTGAAAGATACTGGTGTAAGTGAGAAGTACAATAGATTTAACTAGAGGAGAGAATATGAGTAATAGGTTATTTAAACCAAAAGAAAATCTTACAGATCGTTCAGGAATTTCCTTCTTTTGCAATAACAGTGCATAATATGTTCCATAGTATCTTTCCTATTAAGTGAAACCAACAGATTTGAGACCCAAATTTTAAAAATCAAACCTAAAAGTCAGTTTGAATACTTCTGTTTTCTTGGTGGAAATTTGCCATTTCATGAATGGTATTAAAAGATGTAAGAAGCTACTCTTTCAACTGTAAACTCTTTTTTTGAAGGAGTAAGAGGGAATGGAATTTGTTAATACAGACATAGTAGATATAAAATTTCTAGTTTTTTCTTATGAAGTTGCTTCTCAGTTTTGGGATAACCTGTACTCCCCCTATGTAGGACTATCCCTATTTTGAGTGAAATTTAAATAGGAGACTATTGCAGGAAGCAGAAAAGTGGTAAATCCCAACAATATTTTATAATGATCACTCTGGCTATTATGATGAAAATGGACTGGATGTGAACAAAGATAGATATAGGGAGAATAGTCAACGGTTATCAAAGTAATCTAGGCAAAACATAATATTCACAAGCGGACCGGAAAGAAGTGGTCAGTTGCAATATATATATATATATATATATATATATATATATATATATATATATATATATATTTTTTTTAAACATCTTTATTGGAGTATAATTTTTTTACAATGGTGTGTTAGTTTCTACTTTATAAAAAAGTGAATCAGCTATACATATACATATATCACCATATCTCCTCCCTCTTGCGTTTGCCTCCCACCCTCCCTATCCCACCACTCTAGGTGGTCACAAGGCACAGAGGTGATCTCCCTGTGCTATGTGGCTGCTTCTCACTAGCTATCAATTTTACATTTAGTAGTGTATATATGTACATACCACTCTCTCACTTTGCCCCAGCTTACCCTTTCCCCTTCCCATGTCCTCAAGTCCATTTTCTATGTCTGCATCTTGATTCTTGTCCTGCCCCTAGGTTCTTCAGAACCTTTTTTTTCTTTTTTTTTAAGATTCCATATATATGTATTAACATACAGTATTTGTTTTCAATTTTCTGACTTACTTCACTCTGTATGACAGACTCTAGGTGCATCCACCTCATTACAAATAACTCAATTTTGTTTCTTTTTATGGCTGAGCAATATTCCATTGTATATATGTGCCATATCTTCTTTATCCATTCATCTGTCAATGGACACTTAGGTTGCTTCCATGTCCTGGCTATTGTAAATAGAATGACAATGAACATTGTGGTACATGACTCTTTTTGAATTATGGTTTTCTCAGGGTATATGCCCAGTAGTGGGATTGCTGGGTTGTATGGTAGTTCTATTGTCAGATTTTAAGGAACCTCCATACTGTTCTCCATAGTGGCTGTATCAATTTACATTCCCACCAACAGTGTCAGAGGGTTTCCTTTTCTCCACACTCTCTCCAGCCTTTATTGTTTGTAGATTTTTTGATGATGGCCATTCTGACTGGTGTGAGGTGATACCTCATTGTAGTTTTGATTTGCATTTCTCTAATGATAAGTGATGTTGAGCATTCTTTCATGTGTTTGTTGGCAATCTGTATATCTTCTTTGGAGAAATGTCTGTTTAGATCTTCTGCCCATTTTTGGATTGGGTTGTTTGTTTTTTTGATATTGACCTGCATGAACTGCTTGTAAATTTTGGAGATTAATCCTTTGTCAGTTGTTTCATTTGCAAATATTTTCTCCCATTCTGAGGGCTGTCTTTTTGTCTTGTTTATGGTTTCCTTTGCTATGCAAAACTTTTAAGTTTCATTAAGTCCAATTTGTTTATTTTTGTTTTTATTTCCATTTCTCTAGGAGGTGGGTCAAAAAGGATCTTGCTGTGATTTATGTCATAAAGTGTTCTGACTATGTTTTCCTCTACGAGTTTTGTAGTGTCTGGACTTATATTTAGGTTTTTAATCATTTTGAGTTTATTTTTGTGTATGGTGTTAGGGAGTGTTCTAATTTCATTCTTTTACATATAGCTGTCCAGTTTTCCCAGCACTACTTATTGAAGAGGCTGTCTTTTCTCTATTGTATATTCTTGCATCCTTTATCAAAAGTAAGGTAAACATATGTTCATGGGTTTAACTCTGGGCTTTCTATCCTGTTCCATTGATCTATATTTCTGTTTTTGTGCCAGTATCATACTGTCTTGAATACTGTAGCTTTGTAGTAGAGTCTGAAGTCTGGGAGCCTGATTCATCCAGCTCCATTTTTCTTTCTCAAGATTTGCTTTGGCTATTCGGGGTCTTTTGTGTTTCCATACAAATTGTGAAATTTTTTGTTCTAGTTCTGTGAAAAATGCCATTGGTAGTTTGAAAGGGATTGCACTGAATCTGTAGATTGCTTTGGGTAGTATAGTCATTTTCACAATATTGATTCTTCTAATCCATGAACGTGGTATATCTCTCCATCTGTTTGTGTCATCGATGATTTCCTTCATCAGTGTCTTATAGTTTTCTAAGTCTTTTACCTCCTTAGGTAGGTTTATTCCTAGGTATTTTATTCTTTTTGTTGCAATGGTAAATGGGAATGTTTCCTTAATTTCTATTTCAGATGTTTCATCATTAGTGTATAGGAATGCAAGAGATTTCTAGGCATTAATTTTGTATCCTGCTACTTTACCATATTCATGGATTAGCTTTAGTAGTTTTCTGGTAGCATCTTTAGGTTTCTCTATGTATGGTATCATGTCATATGCAAACACTTACAGCTTCTTCTTTTCCAATTTGGATTCCTTTTATTTCCTTTTCTTCTCTGATTGCCGTGGCTAAAACTTCCAAAAGTATGTTGAGTAATAGGGGTGAGAGTGGACAACCTTGTCTTGTTCCTGATCTTAGAGTAAATGGTTTCACTTTTTGACCATTGAGAATGATGTTGGCTGTGGGTTTGTCATATAGGGCCTTTATTATGTTGAGGTAGGTTCCCTCTATGCCCACTTTCTGGAGTGTTTTAATCATAAATGGGTGTTGAATTTTGTTGAAAGCTTTTTCTTCATCTATTGAAATGATCATATGGTTTTGCTCCTTCAGTTTGTTAATATGATGTATCACATTGATTGATTTGCGTATATTGAAGAATCCTTGTATTCCTGGGATAAACACCACTTGATCATGGTATATGATCCTTTTAATGTGCAGTTGGATTCTGTTTGCTAAGATTTTGTTGAGGATTTTTGCATCTAGGTTCATCAATGAAGTTGGCACGTAGTTCTCTTTCTTTGTGACATCTTTGTCTGGTTTTGGTATGAGGGTGATGGTGGCCTCATAGAATGAGTTTGGGAGTGTTCCTCGCTCTGTTATATTTTGGAAGAGTTTGAGAAGGTTAGGTGTTAGCTCTTCTCTAAATGTTTAATAGAATTCCCCTGTGAAGCCATCTGGTCCTGGGTTTTTGTTGGAAGATTTAATCACAGTCTCAATTTCAGTATTTGTGATTGGTCTGTTTATATTTTCTATTTCTTCCTGGTTCAATCTCAGAAGGTTGTGCTTTTCTAAGAATTTTTCCATTTCTTCCAGGTTGTCCATTTTATTGGCAAATAGTTGCTTGTAGTAATCTCTCATGATCCTTTGTATTTCTGCAGTGTCAGTTGTTACTTCTCCTATTTTATTTCTAATTCTATTGATTTGAGTCTTCTCCCTTTTTTTCTTGATAAGTCTGGCTAATGGTTTATCAATTTTGTTTATCTTCTCAAAGAAACAGCTTTTAGTTTTATTGATGTTTGCTATTGTTTCCTTCATTTCTTTTTCATTTATTTCTGAACTGATCTTTATGATTTCTTTCCTTCTGCTAACTTTGGGGTTTTTTTGGTTCTTCTTTCTCTAATTGCTTTAGGTGTAAGTTTAGATTGTTCATTTGAGATGTTTCTTGTTTCTTGAGGTAGGACTGTATTGCTATAAACTTCCCTCTTAGAACTGCTTTTGCTGCATCCCATAGGTTTTGGGTCGTCGTGTTTTCATTGTCATTTGTTTCTACGTACTTTTTGATTTCCTCTTTGATTTCTTCAGTGATCTCTTGGTTATTAAGTAGTGTATTGTTTAGCCTCCATGTGTTTGTATTTTTTACAGATTTTTTTTCTGTAATGGATATCTAGTCTTATAGCATTGTGGTCAGAAAATATACTTGATACTATTTCAATTTTCTTAAATTTACCAAGGCTTGATTTGTCACCCAAGATATGATCTATCCTGGAGAATGTTCCATGAGCACTTGAGAAGAAATTGTACTCTGTTGTTTTTGGATTGAATGTCCTATAAATATCAATTAAGTCCATCTTGTTTAATGTATCATTTAAAGCTTGTGTTTCCTTATTTATTTTCATTTTGGATGATCTGTCCATTGGTGAAAGTGGGGTGTTAAAGTCCCCTAATATGATTGCGTTATTGTTGATTTCCCCATTTATAGCTGTTAGCATTTTCCTTATATACTTTGGTGCTCCCATGTTGGGTGCATAAATATTTACAATTGTTATATCTTCTTCTTGGATTCATCCCTTCATCATTCTATAGTTTCCTTCTTTGACTTTTGTAATAGTCTTTATTTTATAGTCCATTTTGTCTGATATGAAAATTGCTACTCCAGCTTCCTTTTGATTTCCATTTGCATGGAATATCTTTTTCCATCCCCTCACTTTCAGTCTCTATGTGTCCCTAGGTCTGAAGTGGGTGTCTTGTAGACAGCGTATATACAGGTCTCGTTTTTGTATCCATTCAGTCAGTCTATGTCTTTTGGTTGGCGCATTTCATCCATTTACATTTAAGGTAGTTATCGATATGTATGTTCCTATTTCCATTTGCTCAATTGTTTTGGGTTTGTTATTGTGGGTCTTTTCCTTCTCTTGTGTTTCCTGCCTAGAGAAATTACTTTAGCATTTGTTGTAAAGCTGGTTTGGTGATGCAGAATTCTCTTTGCTTTTGCTTGTCTGTAAAGGTTTTAATTTCTCTGTCGAATCTGAATGAGATCCTTGCTGGGTAGAGTAATCTTGGTTGTAGGTTTTTCCTTTCATCAGTTTAAATATGTCCTGCCACTCCCTTCTGGCTTGCAGGGTTTCTGCTGAAAGATCAGCTGTTAACTTTATGGGGATTCCCTTGTATGTTATTTGTTGTTTTTCCCTTGCTGCTTTTAATATTTTTTCTTTGTATTTAATTTTTGATAGTTTGATTAATATGTGTCTTGGCATGTTTCTCCTTGGATCTATCCTGTATGGTACTCTCTGCCCTTCCTGGAGTTGATTGACTATTTCCTTTCCCATAATAGGGAAATTTTCAACTATAATCTCTTCAAATATTTTCTCAGTCCCTTTCTTTTTCTTCTTCTGGGGCCCCTATAATTTGCATGTTGGTGCATTTAATGTTGTCCCAGATGTCTCTGAGACTGTCTTTAATTATTTTCATTCTTTTCTTCTTTTTTCTGCTCTGCAGTAGTTATTTCCACTATTTTATCTTCCTGGTCACATATCCATTCTTCTGCCTCAGTTATTCTGCTATTGATTCCTTCTAGAGAATTTTTCATTTCATTTATTGTGTTGTTCATCATTGTTTGTCTGCTCTTTAGTTCTTGTAGGTCCTTGTTAAATGTTTCTTGAATTTTCTCCATTCTATTTCCAAGATTTTGTATCATCTTTACTCTCATTACTGTGAATTCTTCTTCAGGGAGACTGCCTTTTTCCTCTTCATTTTTTTTCATCTGGTGTGTTTTTACCTTGCCCCTTCTTCAGCTGTGTGTTTCTCTGTTTTCTCATTTGGTTAACTTACTGTGTTTGGGGTCTCCTTTTTTCAGGCTGCAGGTTCGTAGTTCCCGTTGCTTTTGGTGTCTGCCCCCAGTGGGTAAGGTTGGTTCAGTGGGCTGTGTAGGTTTCCTGGTGGAGGGGATTAGTGCATGTGCTCTGGTGGATGAGGCTGGATCTTGTCTTTCTGGTGGGCAGGACCACGTTCGGTGGTGTGTTTTGTGATGTCTGTGACCTTATTATGATTTTAGGCTTCGTCTCTGCTAATGGGTGTGATTGCATTCCTGTCTTGCTAGTTGCATGGCATAGGGTGTCCAGCACTGTAGCTTGCTGGTCATTGAGTGGAGCTGGGTCTTAGCACTGAGGTGGCGATCTCTGGGAGACCTGTCGCTGTTTGATATTACATGGAGCCAGGAGGTCTCTGGTGCACCAATGTCCTGAACTCAGCTCTCCCACCTCAGTGGCACAGGCCTGACACCTGGCCGGAGCACCAAAACCCTGTCATCCACCCAGCTCAGAAGAAAAGTGAGGAAAAAAGAAAGAAATAAAAAAATAAAATAAAATATTAAAATAAAAATTAAAAAAAAATTAAGATTAAAAAAATTAAAAAGTAATTAAAAAAAGAAAAAATAAAAAAGAAAGAAAGAAAGAAGAGAGCAACCAAACCAAAAAAGAAATCCACCAATGATAACAAGTGCTAAAAACTATATTAAAAAAAAAAAAAAATAGACAGAGAGAACCCTAGGACAAATCATACAAAGAAGCATATACATCACACTCAGAAAAAGAGAAAAAGGAAAAAAATATATATACTACATAAAAAAAAAATGGAAGAGAGCAACCAAATCAATAAACAAATCTACCAATGATAATAAACTCTAAATACTAAACTAAGATAAACATAAAACCAGAAACAAATTAGGTGCAGAAAGCAAGCCCCAAGTCTACAGTTGCTCCCAAAGTTCACGACCTCAATTTTCAGAAGATTTGCTGTCTATTCAGGTATTCCACAGATGCAGGGTACATCATGTTGATTGTGGAGTTTTAACCCGCTGCTCCTGAGGTTGCTGGGAGAAATTTCCCTCTCTCTTCTTTGTTCGCACAGCTCCCGGGGCTCAGCTTTGGATTTGGATCTGCCTCTGCGTGTAGGTCACCTGAGGGCGTCTGTTCTTCACTCAGACAGGACAGGGTTAAAGGAGCAGCTGATCTGGGGCTCTGGCTCACTCAGGCCGGGGGGAGGGAGGGGTACGGAATGCGGGGCAAGCCTGCCGTGGCCGAGGCTGGCGTGCCATTGCAACAGCCTGAGGCGTGCCTTGTGTTCTCCCAGGGAAGTTGTCCCTTGATCACAGGGCCCTGGCAGTGGCAGGCTGCACAGCTCCCAGGAGGAGAGGTGTGGGTAGTGATCTGTGCTTGCACACAGGCTTCTTGGTGGTTGCAGCAGGAGCCTTAGCATTTCATGCCCGTCTCTGGTGTCCCTGCTGATAGCCGTGACTTACTCCTGTCTCTGGAGCTCGTTTAGGTGGTGCTCTGAATCCCCTCACCTCGCGCACCCTGAAACAGTTGTCTCTTGCCTCTTAGGCAGGTCCAGACTTTTTCCCAGTCTCCCTCCCGGCTAGCTGTGGCACACTAACCCCCTTCAGGCTGTGTTCACACAGCCAACCCCAGTCCTCTCTCTGGGATCTGACCTCCAAAACCAGAGCCTCAGCTTCCAGCCCCTACCCATTCAGCGGGTGAGCAGACAAGCCTCTCAGGCTGGTGAGTGCTGGTCGGCACTGATCTTCTGTGCAGGTATTTCTCTGCTTTGCCCTCTGCACCCCTATTGCTGCACTCTCCTCCATGGCTCTGAAGCTTCCCCTCCCGCCACCCCCCATCTCCACCAGTGAAGGGGCTTCCTGGTGTGTGGAAACTTTTCCTCCTTCACAGCTCCCTCCCAGAGGTGCAGGTCCCATCCCTATTCTTTTGTCTCTGTTTTTTCTTTTTTATTTTGCCCTACCCATGTACGTGGGGAGTTTCTTGCCTTTTGGGAAATCTGACATCTTCTGCCAGCATTCAGTAAGCATTCTGTAGGAGTTGTTCCACATGAAGATGTATTTCTGATGTATTTGTGGGGAGGAAGGTGATCTCCACTTTTTACTTCTCTGCCATTTTGAAGGTCTCTGCAAGATATATTTTGAAAGTAGAGGCAATGGGATTTCCTTACAAAATGAATATAGGGTATTAAATGAAGAAAACAATCAGTAATGTCGCCAAGGTTTTTTTTTTTTTTTTTTTTTTTGCCTGACCAAATGGAGAAATAAAATTGCTATTAATTGAGAGGGAGGACACTGAAGTTGGAGCAAGTTTGGGGCACAGAAGTAGCAGTTCATTTGAACAGGTGAAGGGTGAGATGTTATAAATTATCCAAATGGAGATGTTGAGGACACAGTTGGGTATACAGAGTCAGAGCTTGGGAAACAAATTTGGTAACCATCAGCATAAAGTTGGTATTTAAACCTATGAGACTAGATGAGATCATTAAGGGAGTGAGTGAAGATAGAGAAGAGAAGATCAAGGACTGAGCCCTGGGTTCTTCCATGTTATCAATCTGGAAAAGAGGAAGCCCAGCTCATGACACTGAGCAAGACTAACCTATGAGCTACAGGGAAAACCAAGATATAGAAATGTGAGCATTATTAAGGAATATGTAGTTAATATTCTCTTTGGGAACACTGACATGCTTTTTTTTTTTGCCATTTTGTAAAGATTTTTATTATGAGCAGAGAGCTGTGGTTTTTGTTTTACAAGAAAGAGCATGAACTATGGAGGCCAAGATCCTGAATAAAATTGAAAAAAATTACCTCTAATCAACTATGTGATGCTGGTCAAGTGCTGCATATGTCTTTAACCCTCCATTTTTCATCTGCAAAATATAAATAATGGATATGTAAAATGTGTGCAAATAAGAAACTTTATTTTTATCAATTTGACATAAAATATCCTATATATTTCATTTCCCCTACATGCTATGAATAATTCCAATGTTTCTTCGTATTTTGACTTGCTTGTTGTAGTAGGAAAAATTATATGATTAATATGTTTTATAATTTCTTAATACATGTTTAACTTCTAGGGAAACTGTGCTTTCTCTTATTTAACAGAAAAAAAAAAATGTTTTGGTTCTTTACCCAAAGCCTTACACTTTTAGTTCTTGCCTGTTCTGGCATATTATAATTTGTATAGTTTGTAACAGGTCTTTCTCTTTTGTTTCAAATGGAAATCAACTATTGTTGTGAAACATTCACAGACCTAGATTTCTTAATTTCTCAAAGTCCAATTTTGTACTAACATTCTGTAAATCACTGACTTTTAATAGCCTTAGAACAGAGCTTTCCCAGGAAGGAAAACATAAAACACCAGAGGCATGAGATCTGAAATCTTTTTATATCAACACCCAGTGTTTAGATCTGGTTCTGTTTAACATTCGATTGGTAGAATCCTATATCCTAGAAGAGTAGGTAGTCAAACTCCTTCCCTTTTCCTCTCTCTGCCTCCATGCCCTACATAAACAAAACCAATATATTTCCTTCAAATCTCGTATGGTGGAGCTTTACCCATCCTTTAATGTCTGAAAAAAATACCACTCTTTCTATAAAAACGTTCTCATCTAAATCATTTGGAAATCTCTGATTATCACCATTTTATAATTATTATTATTTTTAATGAGGATATATGTATAATTATTTTTATAAATAGATTTTCTTGGACCATTTTATTAGATACTCAAAGATAGAGACTAGGCCTTATGTATACCTCATATCATTTAAATTTAGTGGTTACTCAAATATATGGGTTGATACAACAATAGCAGAATACACTTTTTTTAAAACACTATGGAATATTCACTAAGATAAACCATATCCTGAGTCATAAAACAAACCTCAACAAATGTAAGATACTTGTAATTTTTATAGTATGTTCTATGAAAATAATAGAATCAAACTAGAAATTAGTCTAGTCTCTAAAAAAGTCTCTATACTTGGAAATAGCCTAAATAATCCTTGGGTCAAGGAAGAAATCTCAAAGTAAATTAAAAATTCATAGAACTAAATAAAAATGAAAATACAACATATTAAAATACGTGAGATTCACCTAAAGCCTCTAATCAATAATGTAAAAAAAATTTTAAAAAGAATGACAAAAAGATAGGAAAAGAATAGCAAAATATACCCAAAGCAAGAATAAGGAAGAAATAATAAAGACACAAGTAGAAATCAATGCAATTGAAAACAGGAAAACAATAGAGAAAATCAATGAAAAGGAAGTTGTTTCTTTTGGAAAAAATTAAAATTGATAATGCTCTACTAAGACTGACAAAGAAAGCAACTAGCAAATACATAAATTACTAATATTAAGAATGAAACAAGAAACATCACTACAGATCTTGTAGTCATTAAAAGCATAAGAGGAGACTACTGCAAACAATTCTGCAGTCATAAATTCAATTTAGAAGAAATGGACAAATTCCTCAAAACCCACAAACTACTAAGCCTCAGTAAAGATGAAATAGTCAAACTAAATAATCTTATTACCTTTAAAGAAATTGAATTTGTAATTTAAAAGCTCTCCAAAAAGAAACCAGACCCAGATGTTTCACTGAAGATTTCTACCAAACAGTTAAAGAATACAACAATTTTATATAATCTCTTCCAGAATATAAAAGTGTAAAACATTTTCCAACACATTCTATAAGACTAGTATCAACATGATATCAAAACCAGACAAGGACAGCACAAAATAAAAAGGAAAGAAAGAGGAAAAACATCTACAGACCAGTATCTCCATGAGCTTACACATAAAAACTGTCAACATAATATTAGAAAATTGAATCCAGAAAAGTATAAAAAAAATACATCATTACCAAGTGAAATCTATAACAGGTATGGAAGACTTCTTCAACATTTGAAAATCAATCAATTTAATTCACCATATCTATAAGCTGAAAAAGAAAAATCAAGTGGCATATCAATTGACCAAGATAAAGCATTTTAGAAAATCCAACATTAATTCATGATAAAAACTCTAAGCATATTAGTAATAAAGTGGAATTACCTCAACCTGATGAAGAGCATCTACTAAAATTTCCAGCTATCACCATGCATCAAGAGTGAAAGACTGCCTCCAACATAGATCACATGCTGGGCCACAAAGCAAACCTTGGTAGATTTAAGAAAATTGAAATCATATCAAGCATCTTTTATGACCACAACACTATGAGATTAAAAATCAACTACAAGAAAAAAAAAAAAAAACACTGCAAAAAACACAGCCACATGGAGGCTGAACAATATGTTACTCAACAGCCAATGGATCACTGAAGAAATCAAAGAGGAAATTAAAAAAAAAAAAACCTAGAGACAAATGAAAATGAAAACAAGATGATCTAAAACCTATGGGGCACAGTAAAACCAGTTCTAAGAGGGAAGTTTATAGTGATACAAGCTTACCTTAGGAACAAGAAAAATCTCAAATAAACAACCTAAACTTACACCTAAAGCAAGTAGAGAAAGAAGAACAAACAAAACCCCATTAGTAGAAGGAAAGAAATCATAAAGATCAGAGCAGAAATAAATGAAAGATAGACTAAAAAAATCAATGAACCCCAAAACTGATTGTTTGAAAAGATAAATAAAATTGATAAACCTTTAGCCAAAATCATCAAAAAAAAAGGGAGAGGGCCCAAATCAATAAAATCAGAATTGAAAAAAAAGTTACTACAACCAGCACCACAGAAATACAGAGAATCATAAGAGACTATTATGATCAACTATACACTGATAGAATGGAAAACCTAGAAGAAATGGACAAATACTTAGAAAGGTACAATCTCCTGAGACTGAATCAGAAAGAAATAGAAAGTATGAACAGACCAATTACCAGGACTGAAATTGAATCAGTAATTAAAAAACTCCCAACAAGCAAAAGTCCAGGATCAGATATATATATGTATCTGATATATATATAACTGAATCACTTTGAATCTCTTTGTTGGACACCTGAAAGTAATACAATATTGTAAATCAAATATACTTCAATAAAAATAAATTAATTAAAAACAGAATGAGCTACCTGGGTTCTTCAGTGGGGCTAATGGCTGACTCTGGGAGGGCTCACGCTAAGGAGTATTTCCCAGAACTTCTGCTGCCTGTGTCCTTGTCCTCACGGTGAGACAGAGCCACCCCCCGCCTCTGCAGGAGACCCTCCAACACTAGCAGCCTCAAGACATTCAGAAGACAGTATTAAAGGAAATCATTAACAGCCTGTTACAAGAATGGAAATGTCCACGAACAAAAGATTACCTTAGAGCATATTTTATACTTTTACAGAATCCTCAATTTAATAACACATCTACATATGTCATCTATGCTCACTTGCTACGACAGATAGCTACGTTAGTGGAAGCTGACCATCATTTCCTAGTTCACTGGTTTAAAAAATTATCCCAGAAGAGGTTCAAACAACTGGTAGAGAGATTGCTGCAATTTATTTCTTTACGCCTGTTTCCTGCAAAGCCTGAAGAATTTCCACCTATATCAAAGCGTTCCTGGTGGATCCCATCATCATCTAAAGTTGGCTTTACTTAATACTGCAAACAATTTGGTTCTTCCTCCCCTTATTCCTTATACTGATTTCTATAATTCTACATTGGATCATATTGATCTCATGGAAGAATACCACCCCTGGCAGAGCTTTGGAAATTCTCACAGCAAAGTCTGGTGGATAAAGTATCTAGAAGACAGAGACCTGATATGAATATGTTATTTCTAAATATGAAAGTAAGGCGGACACATCTGGTCAGTGATTCTCTTGATGAGTTAACCCAGAAAAGAGCAGACTTGAAAAAGAAGTTGAAAGTTACCTTTGTAGGGGAAGCTGGTTTGGGTATGGGCGGCTTGACTAAAGAATGGTTCCTTCTTCTAATTCGCCAAATTTTTCATCCAGATTATGGCATGTTTACGTATTATAAGGATTCATACTGCCATTGGTTTAGCAGCTTTAAATGTGACAACTATTCTGAATTCCGATTGGTTGGAATTCTTATGGGACTAGCTGTTTATAACAGCATTGTTTTGGATATTCGTTTCCCCCCCTGCTGCTACAAGAAATTATTGAGCCCTCCCATCGTTCCTAAAGATCAAAATATGCCAGTGGGCATCTGCAGTGTTACCACTGACGACCTGTGTCAAATTATGCCTGAGTTGGCAGAAAAAACACAACCACATGGAGGCTGAACAATATGTTACTAAACAGCCAATGGATCACTGAAGAAATCAAAGATAGATTAAGTGAACTCCTGTCATATGAAGGCAATGTTGAAGAAGATTGCTATTCAACATTTCAGGTGTTTCAAGAAGAATTCGGAATAATCAAGTCCCATAATTTAAAGCCAGGTGGTGATAAAATTCCAGTTACCAATCAAAATAGGAAAGAATATGCACAGCTTTATATTGACTTTCTTCTCAACAAATCCATGTATAAGCAGTTTGCTGCATTTTATTATGGATTTCACAGTGTGTGTGCTTCAAATGCCCTAATGCTGCTTCGTCCAGAAGAGGTTGAAATTCTGGTCTGTGGAAGTCCTGAACTGGATATGCACGCCCTGCAGAGAAGTACTCAGTATGATGGCTATGCGAAAACCAACTTGACTATATGATACTTTTGGGATGTTGTGCTTGGATTTCCTCTTGATCTTCAAAAGAAGTTGCTACATTTTACCACAAGAAGTGACAGAGTACCTGTAGGAGGAATGACTGATTTGAACTTTAAAATCTCAAAGAATGAAACTTCTACTAACTGGTTGCCTGTGGCCCACACCTGCTTCAGTCAACTTTGCCTTCCTCCCTACAAGAACAAAAAGGACCTGAAACAGAAATTGATTATTGGAATTTCAAATTCAGAAGGTTTTGGATTTGAGTAACCTAGAAGACTTGAAATATATTTTATATGTAGCATTCACTTCCCTCTTATTGTGCCTTTAAGCTTTTCATGTTTCTGTCTCAAAACACCTAGACAAAGCTCACCAACTTTAAAATACTGACTTTTTTAAAAATCAAATATGAAGTATGTTCAGTAGAGGCATGGTTTTCTAAAAATACAACACTGCTTGAGTGAGAAAAAGACCAGATGGCAGAGACAGGTGTGGGTCTAGTCCCTCTTTTTTATAGCACTTTATCATTCTCCATAAGTAGTTTGTCACAGGTGTTCCACTGGGAAAGTATCGTGCAGTAAAGCATGCACTGATGACAGAGTGGAGACCAGTGGCAGCTTGTGTGCTGCTAGCACACCATAGCAACACAGATAGCTACATTATCATTAATGTAAGGCATGTAGCCATATTTTCATATGGCGGTTAAACAACAGTATAATTGCAAATGCAATTTACAGGGTTTTTTGATATACTGGTTTTCGTCCTCTAAGATTCTTTTCAACTGTTGCTGAAAAGCATGTAAATAACTACATAATAGCCTGAGAATAATGGGATTTTGATAGTGACATTATTGCTAAAGATTTATTTTTACAAAGTAAATTCAGGGTTTTAGATGTGTATACAGCTTTTACAAATCAATAAAGATGATTGTACAAGGGTGTAAAAAAAAAAAAAACAGTGAAAAACTGAATATTTTCCCTCTAAAATTGGGATAAGGTGAGGATGTCTGTACTCACTACTCTTATTAAACTAGAAGTTCTAGTCAGTGCAATAGGGTGAGAAAAAAATTAAAGAAATAAATTGGCCCTATTTCCATATGATATGATTGTTTACATCGAAAATCTCAAGGAATATACAAAAAAATTCTTAGAACTATTAAGAGATTTCAACACAGTTGCAAGATTCATGAGTGACACATAAAAATCAATTATATTTGTATATACTAAGAAGCAATCCCACTACTGGGTATATACCCAGAGAAAACCATAACTCAAAAAGACACATGCACCCCAATGTTCATTGTGGTACTATTTACAATAGCCAGGTCATGGAAACAACCTAAATGCCCATTGACAGATGAATGGATAAAGAAGATGTGGTACACCCCAATGTTCATTGTGGCACTATTTACAATAGCTAGGTCATGGAAACAACCTAAATGCCCATTGACAGGTGAATGGATAAAGAAGATGTGGTACATATATACAATGGAATATTACTCAGCCATAAAAAGGAATGAAATGGGGTCATTTACAGAGACATGGATGGACATAGAGACTGTCATACAGACTGAAGTAAGTCAGAAAGAGAAAAACAAATATCATATATTAATGCATATATGTGGAATCTAGAAAAATGGTACAGATGAACCTGTTTGCAAGGCAGAAATAGAGACACAGACGTAGAGAACAAACATATGGGCACCAAGGGGGAAAAGGGGTATGGGATGAATTGGAAGATTGAGATTGACAAATACACACTAATATGTATAAAATAGATAACTAATGAGAACCCACTGTATAGCACAGGGGCTCCACTTCGTTGTACAGTAGAAACTGATGCAACATTGTAAAACAACTATATCCCAATTAAAAAAAAAATCAAAAGAAATATGTAGAAATCAACATTTTTTTAAAAAAATTACAATTGTCCCCCCAAAATAAAATAGTCAGGTATAACTGTAATAATACATGTAAAGGACTTTTATCCTAAAAATCAAAAAATGTTGATGAAAGAAATCAAAGAAGACCCTAATGGATTCATGATCTACAATTCATGTTCATGGATTGTAACACTGGACATTATAAAGATGTCAATTCTCTTTAAATTGTTCTATAGGTTTAATGCAATTCTGTAAAAAAAATGTGTCAAAGACATACTTGATCTTAGCCAATTTATACACTGTCCATATATACAGAGATTGACATTTTATCAGTATTTACAGGCATAAATTTTCACAATTTAACTCTCTTCATGTCATAAAATTTCTTCTCCCATTTCACATTGGTATGGTCTAAAAATTACTTTTAATTAACCTTTTGCTGGGTAGAAAGTGTTAAATGTCATTTGAGATTACGAAGCCTATAGATTTTGACTGATTTCCAATTTACAGCATTTTAAAAACTGTTATATAATATTTTCAATGCATAGATTTGTACACTTATTTCTTCAGCTTTTTAATTTAACAATAGTATGATTTACAGAAATGGGAGAGAGTTGTGAGCACTGAGAAGGTCCTTGGTTTTATTCCCAGCTTCAGATAGCAAATCTTGAAGTCATCTTCATGTGCTTTTATTCCACAGATGCTAAAGCTGTTTATTTTTAAATGTTTAGAATCACGTCTTCTTCTGATTTTTAAAACTCACAATGATTAGGGAATCTAGATTTTGAAATAAAGTACGTCCAAGGATATGTCAATGGCATTAAATAAAATCTGAAACTGAGCTTTTTAGGACGACATCTCCTTACTCAGATCAGGATTTACTTCATTTTTTTTCTCCCTGTATTTGGTAGAATTGAAAGTATTATTGCTTCTTGGCTTGAATGAGGGAATGGCTTACATTTATCTAATACAATTTATTCTTACAAATGGTCTCAAAAGTGAGGTCATCAGACATTGAGGCAACGGAAAAGAGTTATTATCATAATAAATTTACAAATTTATGTGCATTCTTTCTCTTCTTTATAAGTCTGTGAGGTCCTTGATACCATGCATTACATGTGACACCTCTCAGTTTCCAGATCAATGTTTTATTTTATGCTTCAGTATATCAGAGGATACTCTCATACTCAAACCAGTTCAAGCAAAAATTTTATTATTTCACATAACTGAAAAGTCCAGGGACAAATTTGGCTTTCAGGAAAATTGAATCAAAGATGCCATCATAATTCTGTCTCTGCCCCTTGATTCTGCTTTCCTGTGTTCTGGCTTCATCCTCAGGGAGATTCTCCCCACAGAGCACTGTGAAAGCTTCACACTTATATTCTATAGCACTGTAAACCTAGTGGAAAGAGTGCTCCTCCCTTTTATATGTCCAGTTAAATTTCAAAGATTGAATGATAAGCCTGGAGTAAGTCATGTGTTGATCCCTAAACCATTTACTGTGGACAGCACATGTGCTGCTCTGATCAGATGTGCATGCATCAACCCCACCCAAAGTCACAGATGGAGTGCAGCACTGGGTGTTTTCTTGATGGAAGTTGAGAATTTATTATTAGAAAATAGTAAATAGGTGCTAAACTGGCATAAATGAGATATCCAAACAATACACATCCAATACAAATGCCTGAAATAAAGTAATTAAAGCAATTAAATAATAAAAGTAAAACACGAATTAAAGAATGCTCTGAGATTTACATTTGAAAGAACAGTGTTGGAATTATGGTTCTGGCACTTTCAAGCCCTGTGGACTTAAGTAAATGATAAATACTCTGTGAGCTTTACTTTCCTTGTTTTTTTATTTTTTGAGGAATAAACAAAATGTTTATAATCCACTAATGAGATAATTGTGTGCAGAGAAAAATTCAAAAGCATTTGAAAAATAAAATAATGTAACAGTTCAGCAGGTTTGTTGGAACTTAACAGATATCATAAAAATTAACCCTAACTTTATGCTTTAATAAATGGTGCAACACAAATTAAAAAATATACTATCTAAAATACTAACAAAAATATAAAGCATTCAAGAAAAATGTCCCACAAATACATATGAGACCTCCATAAAAAAAGAAATTTAAAAAATTAAGTCAGGTTTATTAAGCTATAATTTATATGCAATAAATTTTTCTTTTTTCCAAGTACAGTTCTATGATTTTTAACAATGCACGCAGATGTGTAACCACTAGCACACTAAAGATAGTGAACATTTGCATCACTCCCCAAAATTCTCAAATGCTCCTTTGTCAACCTACTTTTCCCACATCCAGCCCATGGTTACCACTGTTCTTTTTTTGTTAGATAGATAGATATACACATCAAAGCCTTTACAATATCTTCCTGTATTCCTTACGAGCTTGAAAAGGTGAAATGTTATTTTATCAGCAAGGTATTAAAATGCATTTATAAATTCTTCTTGGCTTCAATCATGAATAAACATTTGCTGTTAGCAATTAAAAAAAAAAAACTTACAGTTTTGGCTTTTCCAGAACATCATGTTAATGGAATAATACAATTTGTGGCTTTTTGAATCTGGCTTCTTACCCTTAGCATTATGTATTTGCTAGTCATCCATGTGTTGCATACATCAGTAAATCCTTCCATTTTATTGCTGCATAGAATTCCTTTCCATGGTGTTCCACAGTTTGTTTATCCATTTAACAGTTGATTGACATTTGCGTTGTTTCTAGTTTTTGTCAATTATCAACATGCAATAAAATTTCCCATACAGGATTTTTTGTGAACATGTATTTTGTTTCTCTTGAGTAAATATGCAGGAACGAGATTTCTGAGTCAAATGATAAGTATCTAACTTTGTGAGAAAACTGATTTCTAACATGTCTATACTATTTTGCATTCCCACCAACAATGTATAAATATTCCACATTCTTGCCAGTAGCTGGTACTGTCTGTTCTATTTTAGTCATTCTAATACATATGTAATAATATTTCACTGTGATTTTCATTTGCATTTCCTTAATGACTAATGGTAGTGAGCATCTTTTCATGTTTTTACTTGCTACCTATGCATCATCTTTGATGAAGTTTCTGCTCAAATCTTCTGCACATTTTTAATTGAGTTATTTTCTTATTAAGTTATAACGGGTCTTTATATATTCTGAATACAAATCCCTCATCAGAGAATTATTTTGTATATATTGTCTCCTAGTCTAAAGTTATCCTGTCATTTTCTAAAGAGTGCCTTTTGAAATGCAAAAGTTTTAATTTTGAGGAAGTCCAATTTATCAATTTTTTAAAAACATTATGGTTCATGACTTTTGTGTTGTAGCTAAGAAAATTTTTGTTTGACCCAAGGCCACAAGGATGTTCTTCTATGTTTTATTCTAATATTTATAATTTTAAGTTTGATATTTATGTTTATCATTCACTTCAACTTAATTAATCTTTGTATAGTGCAAGGTGGGATTGAGAGTTCTTTTGTAGAAAAATATCTCATAGTTTCAGCATTATTTGTTTAAATTACTATCCTGAACTTCCTTGGCTTCCTTGATGAAAATTGGTTAACCATATATGTAAGCCTATGTCTGGAATCTCTTTATTATTATTTACAGGTCTATCCTTTAGCCAATACCATACTGCAGTAGATTAAACAGATAGATAGTAATGAGTATAAATATATGTATAAGATAATTATATATAAATATATACATATTTATGCTATTTTTATCATTTAGTACTTATATAATTGGTATATATTGTATATAATTATATTATATGTATGCCAGAAAGAGAATATAAATTCTTTTCGAGCATACATGGAGTATATATGTCAGGATCAATGAAATTATTTAAAAAATTCTTAAATGCTTGCTAGCAGACAAAACACATTCTGTAATCAAAAACAAGAAAAACTGAAAATAAATGAGCTAAAAATTTGCATCAAGAAGCCAGAAAAAGAACCATAGAATAAGTCTAAAGTACATAGAAGGGAGAGCAGATAAAACCATAAATTAATAAAATAAAATTGTATAATATTTCTTATGCTAAATATTGCAGAGAATCAAAAAAGGGGACTTTGTACAACTAATTTTATAACCTTGGTGAACTATGATATCAGCGATAAAGACAATATAAAAATTATACATTCTTACATATGAACATAAACTGTAAATATATTAAATAAGTTAATCTAATACAACTGTGTGTGTGTGTGTGTGTATGAATTATATCATCAATCAGTGGGATTTATCATGAGAGAAATTATACTCAAATAGAAAAGTAATTGATTTACTTATATATTTTAACACATTAAATTTGAGAAATATTCAGATTAGCTTAATAAATTAAAAATTACTAAAATTCAAAATTTGTTGATAACTAAAAATAATAACAATAATGTTTTAGCAAAGTAGGAATAGAGAAAATTCCCTTAACCTCATTAATGAGATAACTACTAAAAGTCAACCATAAACATCATGTTCTATGATGAAACTTTAGGTGCATTTTAATAAATCTAAGAATTAAGGAGACCTTCAGGATGGTGGTGGAGTAAGACGTGGATATCACCGTCCTCCCCACAACTACATCAGAAATACATCTACATGTGGAACAACTCCTACAAAACACCTACTGAATGCTGGCAGAAGACCTCAGACTTCCCCAAAGCTGTGTGGCTGACCGGGCCTTTGTACTCCTGCCAAGGGTCAGGCCTATGCCTCTGAGGTGGGAGAGCCTAGTCCAGGGCATTAGACCACTAGAGACCTCCCGGCTCCATGTATATAAAAAGGAGAAAGCTCTCCCAGAGATCTCCATCTCAACACTAACACACAGCTCCACTCAACGACCAGAAGCTACAGTGCTGGACACCCTATGCCAAACAACTAGCAAGATAGGAACACAACCCCACCCATTAGCAGAGAGGATACCTAAAATCATAATAAGGTCACAGACACCTCAAAACACACCACCAGACGTGGTCCTGTCCACCAGAAAGACAAGATCCAGCCTCATCCACCAGAACACAGGCACTAATCCCCTCCACCAGGAAACCTACACAACCTACTGAACAAACCTTACCCACTGGGGGCAGACACCACAAACAACAGGAACTATGAACCTGCAGCCTGCAAAAAGGAGACCCCAAACAGAGTAAGTTAAGCAGAATGAGAAGACAGAGAAACACAAAACAGATGAAGGAGCAAGGTAAAAACCCACCAGACCAAACAAATGAAGAGGAAATAGGTAGTCTACCAGAAAAAGAATTCAGAGTAATGACAGTAAAGGTGATACAAAATCTTGGAAATAGAATGGAGAAAATTCAAGAAACATTGAACAAGGACCTAGAAGAACTAAAGAGCAAGCAATGATCAACAACACAATAAATGAAATGAAAAATTCTCTAGAAGGAATCAATAGCAGAATAACTGAGGCAGAAGAAAGGATAAGTGACCAGGAAGATAAAACAGTGGAAAGAGCTACTGCAGAACAGAATAAAGAAAAAAGAATGAAGAGAATTGAGGACAGTCTTAGAGACCTCAGGGCCAACATTAAATGCACCAACATTTGAATTATAAGGGTCCCAGAAGAAGAAGTGAAAAAGAAAGGGACTGAGAAAATATTTGAAGAGATTATAGTTGAAAACTTCCCTAATATGGGAAAGGAAAAAGTTAATCAAGTCCAGGAAGAGCAGAGAGTCCTATACAAGATAAATCCAAGGAGAAACACACCAAGACACAGATTAATCAAAGTATCAAAAATTAAATACAAAGAAAAAATATTAAAAGCAGCAAGGGAAAAACGACAAATAACATGCAAAGGAACCCCCATAAGGTTAACAGCTGATCTTTCAGCAGAAACTCTGCAAGTCAGAAGAGAGTGACAGGACATATTTAAAGTGATGAAAGGGAAAAACCTACAACCAAGATTAATGTACCCAGCAAGGATCTCATTCAGATTGGATGGAGAAATTTAAAACTTTACAGACTAGCAAAAGGTAAGAGAATTCAGCATCACCAAACCAGCTTTACAACAAATGCTAAAGGAACTTCTCTAGGCAGTAAACACAAGAGAAGGAAAAGACCTACAATAACAAATGCAAAACAATTAAGAAAATGGAAATAGGAACATACATATTGATAATCACCTTAAATGTAAATGGATTAAGCCCCAGCCAAAAGACATAGAATGGCTGAATGGATACCAAAACAAGACCTGTATATATGCTGTCTACAAGAGACCCACTTCAGACCTAGGGACACATAGAGACTGAAAGTGAGGGGATGGAAAAAGATATTCCATGCAAATGGAAATCAAAAGGAAGCTGGAGTAGCAATTCCCATATCAGACAAAATACAGTTTAAAATAAAGACTATTACAAGAGACAAAAAAGGACACTACAGAATGATCAAGGGATCAATCCAAGAAGAAGATATAAAATTTGTAAATATTTATGCACCCAAAATAGGAACACCTCAAAACATAAGGCAAATGCTGACAGACATAGAAGGGGAAATCAACAGTAACACAATAATAGTAGGGGACTTTAACACCCCACTTTCACCAATGGACAGCTCATCCAAAATGAAAATAAATAAGGAAACACAAGCTTTAAATGATACATTAAACAAGATGGACATAATTGATATTTATAGGACATTCCAACTGAAAACAACAGAATACACTTTCTTCTCAAGTGCTCATGAAACATTCTCCAGCATAGATCGTATCTTCGGTCACAAATCAAGCACAGGTAAATTTAAGAAAATTGAAATTGTATCAAGTATATTTTCTGACCACAATGCTATGAGACTAGATATCAATTACAGGAAAAAAAATCTGTAAAAAATACAAACACATGGAGACTAAACAATTAACTACTTAATGACCAAGAGATCACTGAAGAAATCAAAGAGGAAATCAAAAAATACGTAGAAACAAATGACAATGAAAGCATGATTACCCAAAACCTATGTGGTGCAGCAAAAGCAGTTCTAAGAGAGAAGTTTATAGCAATGCAATCCTACCTCAAGAAACAAGAAACATCTCAAATAAACAACCTAACCTTACACCTAAAGCAATTAGAGAAAGAAGAACCAAAAAAACTCCAAAGTTAGCAGAAGGAAAGAAATTATAAAAATCAAATCAGAAGTAAATGAAAAAGAAATGAAGGAAACTATAGCAAACATCAGTAAAACTAAAAGACGAACTTTGAGAAGATAACCAAAATTGATAAACTATTAGCCAGACTCAACAAGAAAAAAAGGGAGAAGACTCAAATCAACAGAATTAGAAATGAAAAAGGAGAAGTAACAACTGACACTACAGAGATACAAAGGATCATGAAAGATTACTACAAGCAACAATTTGCCAATAAAATGGACAGCCTGGAAGAAATGGAAAAATTCTTAGAAAAGCACAACCTTCCAAGACTGAACCAGGAAGAAATAGAAAATATAAACAGACCAATCAGAAGCACTGAAATTGAGACTGTGATTAAAAATCTTACAACAAACAAAAGCCCAGGACCAGATAGCTTCACAGGTGAATTCTATCAAACATTTAGAGAAGAGCTAACACCTGTCCTTCTCAAACTCTTCCAAAATATAGCAGAAGGAGGAACACTCCCAAACTCATTCTACGAGGCCACCGTCACCCTGATACCAAAACCAGACAAAGATGTCACAAAGAAAGAAAACTACCGGCCAATATCACTGATGAACATAGATGAAAAATTCCTCAACAAAATACTAGCAAACAGAATCCAACACCATATTAAAAGGATCATACACCATGATCAAGTGGGGTTTATCACAGGAATGCAAGGATTCTTCAATATACGAAAATCAAGCAATGTAATAAACCATATTAACAAATTGAAGGATAAAAACTAAATGATCATCTTGATAGATGCAGAAAAAGCTTTCAAAAAAATTCAACACCAATTTATGATAAAAACTCTCCAGAAAGTAGGCACAGAGGGAACTTACCTCAACACAATAAAGGCCATAATGACAAACCCACAGCCAACATCATTCTCAATGGTAAAAAACTGAAATCATTCCCTCTATGATCAGGAACAAGACAAGGTTGTCCACACTTACCACCATTATTCAACATAGCTTTGGAAGTTTTAGCCACAGCAATCAGAGAAGAAAAAGAAATTAAAGGAATCCAAATCGGAAAAGAAGAAGTAAAGCTGTCACTGTTTGCAGATGACATGATTCCATACATAGAGAATCCTAAAGGTGCTACCAGAAAACTACTAGAGCTAATCAATTTGGTAAAGTAGCAGGATACAAAACTAATGCACACAAATCGCTTGCATTCCTATACACTAATGATGAAAAATCTGAAAGAGAAATTAAGGAAACACTCCCATTTACCACTGCAACAAAAAGAATAAAATACCTAGGAATAAACCTACCTAAGGAGGTAAAAGACCTGTATGCAGAAAACTATAAGACACTGATGAAAGAATTAAAGATGACACAAACAGATGGAGAGATATACCACGTTCTTGGATTGGAAGAATCAACATTATGAAAATGACTATACTACCCAAAGCAATCTACAGATTCAATGCAATCCCTATCAAACTACCAATGGCATTTTTCACAGAAGTAGAACAAAAAATTTCACAATTTGTATGGAAACACAAAAGACCCTGAACAGCCAAAACAATCTTGAGAAAGAAAAACAGAGCTGGAGGAATCAGGCTCCCAGACTTCAGACTATACTACAAAGATACAGTAATCAATACAGTATGGTACAGGCACAAAAACAGAAATATAGATCAATGGAACAGGATAGAGAGCCCAGAGTTAAACCCATGAACATATGGTTACCTTACTTTTGATAAAGGATGCAAGAATATACAATAGAGAAAAGACAGCCTCTTCAATAAATAGTGTTGGGAAAACTGGACAGCTATATGTAAAAGAATGAAATTAGAACACTCCCTAACATCATACACAAAAATAAACTCAAAATGGATTAAAGGGGCTTCCCTGGTGGTGCAGTGGTTGAGGGTCCGCCTGCTGATGCAGGGGACATGGGTTCGAGCCCTGGTCTGGGAAGATCCCACATGCCGCGGAACGGCTGGGCCCGTGAGCCACAACTACTGAGCCTGTGCGTCTGGAGCCTGTGCTCCACAACAGGAGAGGCCGTGATAGTGAGAGGCCTGCGCACCATGATGAGGAGTGGCCCCCACTCGCTGCAACTGGAGAAAGCCCTTGCACAGAAACGAAGACCCAACACAGCCAAAAATAAATAAATACATAAATACATAAATTTATTAAAAAAAAATGGATTAAAGACCTACATGTAAGGCCAGACACTGTAAAACTCTTAGAGGAAAACATAGGCAGAACACTCTATGGCATAAGTCACAGCAAGATCCTTTTTGACCCACCTCCTAGAGAAATGGAAATAAAAACAAAAATAAACAAATGGGGCCTAATGCAACTTCAAAGCCTTTGCACAGCAAAGGAAACCATAAACAAGACGAAAAGACAACCCTCAGAATGGGAGAAAATATTTGCAAATGAAGCAACTGACAAAGGATTAATCTCCAAAATATACAAGCAGCTCAGGCAGCTCAATACAAACAACCAATCCAAAAATGGGCAGAAGAGCTAAACAGACATTTCTCCAAAGAAGATATACAGATTGCCAACAAACACATGAAAGAATGCTCAACACCCCTTATGATTAGAGAAATGCAAATCAAAAATGCAATGAGTTATCACCTCACACCAGTCAGAATGGCCATCATCAAAAAATCTAGAAACAATAAATGCTGGAAAGGGTGTGGAGAAATGGGAACCCTCTGGCACTGTTGGTGGGAATGTAAATTGATACAGCCACTATGGAGAACAGTATGGAGGTTCCTTACAATCCTAACAATAGAACTACCATATGACCCTGCAATCCCACTACTGGGCATATACCCTGAGAAAACCATAATTCAAAAAGTGTCATGTACCACAATGTTCATTGTAGTTCTATTTACAATAGCCAGGACATGGAAGCAACCTAAGTGTCCATCAACAGATGAATGGATAAAAAAGATGTGGCACATATATACAATGGAATATTACTCAGCCATAAAAAGGAACAAAATTGAGTTATTTGTAGTGAAGTGGATGGACCTAGAGTCTTTAATGCAGAGTGAAGTAAGTCAGAAAGAGGAAAACAAATACTGTATGCTAACATATACATATGGAATCTAAAATTTAAAAAAAAATGGTTCTGAAGAACCTAGGGGCAGGATAGTAATAAAGACCCAGACGTAGAGAATGGACTTGAGGATACGGGGAGGGGGAAGGGTAAGCTGGAAAGAAGTGAGAGAGTGGCATGTACTTATATATACTACCAAATATAAAATAGATAGCTAGTGGGAAGAAGCCACATAGCATAGGAAGATCCGCTCTGTGCTTTGTGACCACCTAGAGGGGTGGGATAGGGAGGGTGGTAGGGAGATGCAAGAGGGAGGGGATATGGGGATATATGTATATGTATAGTTGATTCACTCTGTGATACAACAGAAACTAACACACCAATGTAAAGCAATTTACTCCAATAAAGATGTTAAAAAAAAAACTTTCAATCTTTTCACCATCAAGTAATTGGTAATTATTAGTGAATAACAAACCAGTGACCAACTTACAAGTGCCCAGAAAATATGACAACAACAAAGTGAAGGGACCAGATGGAAGTGGGAGTGTAAAAGTGGAGATATGAATGTCTCTCCAATATTCCACACCAGGCTTAGCTTGCTGTCGACACTCAGTAAATGTTAAACAATAATAATAATAGGTACCATCTGGATGCCAAATTTAGACTGGTAGAAACATACAGGCCAGACTTCCCTTACTGATTATTCCCAATGTGTACAGCATTTTTCTTAGCTCAGTTAATAGGATAAATATTCTTTCAGTCACCCAGGCAAAAAGTCACCGTTATCTTTAACTCTCCCTGCTTCATCATCACTCACAAACCCTTTCAGAAATCTACCTGTCTTCAGTCTCCTTCCCTTCTAAACCAGACATAACATTGCCATCATTGTTTCCATAAAAAATGCAAGTCTATATTGCTAGCTCAGAAAACCTCTGATCATGTTCTGTTACCTAAGAGGCTAAAATCATAATATTTTAACTTGGTATATAAGACTTTTTAATTTCCTCAACTCATGTTTCCAACATAATATCAGGCTACATCACTTGAAAACCTTCTCTTGCATTCTATTTGCCTCACATATGAGGCTAATGAATATTTTTCAAAAGATACCAAAAAAAAACCCTCATGTCTTTCTAAGTACTCACACTGTTCTCACATGGAATGATCTTCTTATCTCTACCTGTTTGATTTCTACCCGTTCTTCAAAGGTCAACTTAAAGTCATCTCTTGTGTGAGAACATCACTGGTCGTCCCATGAGAATCTAATTTCTCTCTTTCATTTTCCTTTAATATATTGTTTGTGATCTTCCTACCATATTATAGTCTGCTTTTTCTTAATAATTATAGCTAAAATTTATTAATCCCTTATTATGCATCATATATTCTTCTAAGTTCTTTTATTATTATAGTAATAATATTATATATTAACACACAATCTTCACAACAATCCTAGAAGAGCATTATTAACCATTTTAGAGATGAGAGAACTAAGGTATAGAGAAATCAACTAATTTGAGCAGAGATAGTGACAGAGCTGAGATTTGAACACAGAGTGCCTGCTCTCAACCACTAGACTCATGGTGAGCTACCTGTCTTGCTACTAGATTCTGAGCTACTTGAGAGCATATGATTCTCTTAACACCACTTCATCAAGTTCTACCTTGATCCCATCCCCCGTCCCACATAAATATCCGATTCCTCACAGCACCTAATAGAGCTTCTTATAGCTGGCAAATAATTATGCTATGGAAAGGAAAAAGAAAAAAAAAAAGATTCAACTGGTATCACTTGAAGCCATTATTATCACTATTATTATTATTAAACTATTATTATCTCAACAAAGAAAAAATTAAAGCATCTCTCATTTATTCTACACTTTACCCTCCAAGAATAGAGACTAAGTAGGCTCTGGAGTTATTTAGTTCTAGGCTATCTTCCCCACTAGGAGGAATTAATAGCATTTTGTGTTTTATGTACTCCAACTGGAATTGGAGCTGCTCTGAAGACGTTCTCAACGTGCACAAGTTCTGGAAGGCTTAAGCCCTTAAGGGAATTAGGTCGAATTATTCACAAGGAAGCCCTATGGACTAGACGAGAGGAGAGTGCTATGGACTGAAGGTTTGTGACCCCACCAAAATTCATCTGTTGAAATCGTAACCTTCATTGTGATGGTATTAGGAGGTGGTGTCTTTGGGATGTAATTGGTCATTAGGATGGAGACCACATGAATGGGATTAGTGCTCTTATAAGAAGAGATAGAAGAGTTTACTCCCTCTCTCTCTGCTTTCTACCATATGAGGATACAGCCATCTGCAAATGAGAAAGCAGGATTTTACCAGACACTGGATCTGCCAGCACCTTGATCTTGGACTTCCCAGGCTCCAGAACCATAAGAAATAAGTGTTTGTTGTTTAAGCTACCAAGTTTATCGTAATATGTTATAGCTGCCAGAGCTGACTAGAACAGAGAGTAACCCTGGAAACTGGCTAGGCGTGGTCTCCCTAAAAACTGGATAGAAAGCCGCCATACAGGTTCCTTTAGAAGCTATGCTCAAACAACTTCAGCTCTAGGGGAATGTTGAGGATCCCTGTGTTCCAGGAAGACTAAAACCATGAAACTCATAGTTCACAGCACACTGCCTGAAAAACCAAAGGAAACAATGATACTGATGAAAATAACCAGACTCTTAAGACTTCTCTATATGTACCTATTTGTTAGGACCGTGTAAGTGCCAAAGAAGGAAAGCTGTCCTTTAAACATTGATAATCAACTTCTTGACAATCCTACTAAGCTGGGAGTATATAGGAAATTTTAATTTAATTTATAAAAATAAGGAAATATTGTGGAACAATTAATACCTATTAGAGTTCTTGAGTGAATTGATCAATCAAACCACAGTTTGGAAGCCACTTGTAAAATAAAGGTTTATTGAGAATAGACAATATTTTTGCTTTGCTTGATTTTGATAGATCATAAAATCCATTGGTAGAGAAATAACAGTGACAATATGGTTAATTCCATCTAAACTTTGATGAAATTACATAATTAAGTAAGAAATTGTAAGAATATGAATAGATTATCATTCTTCTTTCTTAAAAGAATCACACAAAAATGGAAGAATTTACAATTTATTTTGAAATATCCCTACTTGACTAAATCCTAATCTTGTCAATTCTTCCTACAGGAATAATGCCAGAGGAGTAAAAGCTGTATGTGAAAAGATGTCCATCACAGTATTATTTATAAAATAATAAAGTTAACCAAAATTATATAATTTATTCAAATTGGGCCACTATTTAGAGAGAAAGATAGCACTGAAAATTAACAGGCATTCATTGATCTATAACAGTTATAAATTAGGACCATCTTTTGAAGACTGGAAACTATGGTTACATCAATAATGAATTTAGTTAGGTAAATTACAGTCCACTCATTTAAAATAATGGTTATGGAGACTATGCTTAAAATTCATGTTCAATTCAACTCAATAAATATGTATTACACAATGGGTATATAGCAGTGAACATGTTCCTTGCCCTTATGGAACTGAAATTTTATTGGCTTATGAAACTGTATCTATAGTGTGACTTCCCCATATAAATATTCTTAGCATATATATACTAATAATTTAAAAAATAAGAATTTGTGCCTGACTTTTAAGGTGATGAATAAAATTTTGGGTGTTTTTTTACCTTTTATTTGTGTTATTTCTACAATATTGTTTAGACAATACAATTAGAGATGATAAATGATGATGAACTTGAATATTCAATCCATTGGCATTAAAAATTAGAGTTAATTGGTAAATATTTATTGAGCTCTACTAGGTAATAGGCATTGTGATCAATGCTTCACTTATATTTCTTCCTTTAATTCTTACAATAACTGCATGTGATGAACTTGAGGTTTAAAGGAATTAAGTCATTTGCCAATGGTCAAACACATGATAAATAGCTAAATCCAGCATCAAAAGCTTGATTCTGAAAGCTGTGTTCTTAATCACTATTGCTCACCCACTGGAGAAGGCCCCGTCCTGTGGATGTTCCACACCTCACTTAATTTCCTATTGGTTTCAAGCTTAACATTAAGCACTCAAAATAACAGCCTTAAATCTGGCTGTGACCCAATGCAAGGTCTCCCAGGAGATTGCTGGCCTGATATCAGAGATCCCAGATGGGAAAGCCACATAAGCCACTTTCCTAGGCTTACTTTGGCAGCCAGATGGAAACTGCAAGTGAACAAAACCAAACTGTTCAGCTCAAGTATGCAGGATTGATTCAACTCAAGTTCTTTTATTTTAAGTTGAATTTTTTAAAAGTTAAAATCATGGGATGGATAACTGTTTAATTAGAATTTTTTTAATGTTGTCTTTTGACTATAAAATGTAGCCCTCTAAATCATAGTGAGGAATTGGAAAGATAATGTCTTTTTTCAATACATTTTACCCTTTTGATAAGCAACTTTCATGGTTTTTCCCTCAGGTCTTTGTGTTTTCCTCATGTTTTTTATCCTGCTTTCACTTAACCATATTTGATAGATCAGGTACTCATCATCTGATAAGAAGGCAAAAGGTTTCTTCCCTCTCAATAATGGGGTAGGGAATTCCCTGGTGGTCCAGTGGTTAGAACTCGGCATTTTCACTGCCAGGGGCCCAGGTTTGATCCCTGGTCGGGGAACTAAGATCCCACAAGCTGCAGGGCACAGCCAGAATAATAATAATAATAATGGGGTAAACCCAGATGCCATTGGAAATAAGATTATTTATAGTTTAACCTTAGTTGTGAAGCTTAGCTTCTCCCTCATCCTGCCCTGCTGCTCAAAGTCAAACATTTCTAGGATAAGGTATTAATATCAGCACTAAGAAAATATTCCCTCTTCCACAAGTTCAAAGGACATACTTTTTACTGTAAAAATGTTCTAGGCTAAATCTTTATTCCATCAGTCATCAAGCTGTGTAAGCTTGGACAATTTATGTAATCTCTCTGACTTTCAATATCAGTGAGTAAGGGAACTAAAGGTAAAGATGGTTTGGTGGGTAGAAGTCAGCTTATAAATTAATTTGTCTATTAAGGCAATATCTCAGATTTTATTCTGCAGTAGAAATATAATTTCTGTGGGAAGTTTTGTTTTTCTTCTATAAGTCCTGACATTAATGGCTGTGTGTATGTGATGTGTTGTGCCTGCAATGACTATATGAAGGTCTTCTTTTTTCTACCATGAGTTTTCTGTGTCTGTGTCTATGGTCTATATTCTCTTTGGTGATTGCCCACTTGTTTGATACTGAATGATCTCCTTTAGTTAAAAAATGTCTCACTTTGCAGTTTAAATTTTATCAAATGAAAAATACACCTCTGTTGAACAGAAATTTGAATATATAATATAAAATGAATTTAAAATCCCCCCTCTATCTCATGTGGCTCCACCCCAAAGTGCAGGATGTCTTCTAGTTTTAATGCAGTTCCATTCAATTACTTTATGTTAGAGATCATGTGTGAATGACTACTGAGTGTGGAAAACAAAAATTACTAAGTATAAAATGGAAGAGTTTATTAGTCACATTTTAAGAGAAGTCACCAAAGGCTACCTTTAAGAGACATTTTTCAAAATATGTAAAAGGTGTACTACTGCTTTTAAAACCTATTTAAGCAATCTTTCCTCCTCTGCACTCCATACTTTTACAGAAAAGATTAGAAGCATCTTACAATAAAGGCCACATTATGCTGTAAAGCTAGATATTAAAATAATTTGGGGGAAGGGACTTGGGCTAGGGGAAAAAATAAAGTTATAGAAAAACTAAACAATAGTTACTGTAATTGAGCATTAAGTATAGCTCAGAAACATTTTATGGGGAAGATATAGAAACTTTTGTGTCAAGTCTTCCATTGAAATTATAATGTCTGACTCTTTTCTACCATTTAGGGAAAATTAATAACTTCTCTGGATTTTAATTGTTGAAGAGCAACCCTGTCGGGGTCTCTGAGGAAGAAATTATGCCAACGTTTCACAAAAGGGGAAGAAAGGGAAGAGACAATTATTTGGTCAGTGAGAGAGATACAGCTAGACCTGGAAGGAAAAGTTGGATTCTCTATGGGTAGAGTGTGGAAGTGTCAGAGGACTCAGGGGTGATGGCAACTTGCACTCTACCCCACATAGAGAATGGGCTGGATACCTGTGAGAGGGTCAGGCCAATGTATGTGCAGGATGGCTTTTCAGTAGTTGTGCCACTGGGAATAGTCTTTGAGCAAAAAAGGGCAAAAGGCTAACATTCAAAAGCTACATCTTATAGCAGAGGGAGCAGAGCTAACCATGTGACCACAGTAGTAAAAGGACCCTGCATGTTCCCACTATCCTGACACCAAGTAAGCTTGCTGAACACCATCATGAGTAACACAAGATACTCTGCTAGCATGGGTGATAGGGTCTCAGAGCTAGGTTTAAGTCAATCTGGGAAAAAATGCAAATGCGGTGTTTCTCACACACAGGTTTTATAGAGTAAATTCATAATGCTACATGTAAAATGAGCTATATCATCATAAGATTTTCCTACTGAAAAAACCATGTATCATCTATGAAAATGTTAAATCTCTGCCATCTGCAGATCTGTTTACATATTTTTGAAAACAAGCTTCTTTGAAAGATTTACAAAAGTAAAGGCTTTAAGTAGAAATCTTGTTTCCAAAGATGAGGTATTTTCAGCTTTGAATATTCAGCAAAATGTATGTGATGTCTTGTAAGGGAAAGATTGAAAAGAATATGGACATTAATTTAAATTCAACAGATTTTTCAGGTGGATGTATGGATACCTTTGCTGCATGGCAAAGCATTTGCAGAACCGCCCACCCACTCAACTACTGGGATTAAATCCCATCATACTTCCAGTTAAACAAATTTTCAGACCACTTTTCTTCAAATCTTGACATCTTGCAGATGTCAAGACAGTTTGGTACTAGACATCTAAATGGAAAAGATATGAATTCCAGAAATCCCTCAGCTAGTACTTTTGTATAATTCATCATGAATAGTAATTATCTCTTTTCAGCTGAAAAGTGGTAGTAAAAAGATTAATGATTATTTTTTTTTTGGGCAAACTAAATGTCTCCTTGATTTTCTTTTTTTTTGCAATAGTGAAGAGAGGTGAATATTTAAGTAGACGTATTTTGAGTGTGCTGCATGTGAAATTTCACCAAAACATTTTTTATACATTTTTACTGTATAAATAGAAACAAACCCCACAATCAATATCTGTAATTTTGAGACCTATAAAAGACCTCTTAATGTGCTACTTCAAAACTTCTTGGCCTCATTTGTTTCCTGTTTGTACTCTCTGCTATGAGTACCAGCTTTGCAAGGGTTATGATAGCACTGTCCCTGGCACCTATGTCACATATCTCGTTTTCTGCTCCCAAGACTCCCCTGTTAATTGGAAGGCTTGAGTAGCTAAGCACCCGTGAAGCACAACTGAGAATTGTCCATCCTTGGGTGAAACATTGATAAATGGGAAACAGAAACTAGTGAGTAATTCTCCTTCCCCACCACCCCCAAGATTGGCTCTCCTGGGATGAAGTTTATGCAGCTTATTGGTGGCTGGGATATCAGCAATCAATTGCATTTTTGTAGCAGCCAAATCAATAGCATGTCATAGTAATTGGCTTTTTGTTTTTGTCTGCTTCACTCACCTTTTCCCTCACTCCTGCCACCTGGTATTATACTTCCCAATAACATGGTTTCAGATAAGCCTTTTAGCTCAGGTTCTTCTGTCTGTGGAACTCAGGCTGAAACAAGACTCTATATATTTCTCTGCCAGTTGTTAATTCAATTATTATATATTGTTAAAATATAAAATGTATTTAATCTTTTCTTAATTTTGAAAAGAATGCTGTATATTTACTTTGAAAAATAAAAGATTAATAAATGTGTCATATTTTTTATTATAAATTTATTCATATATAATCATGATGTTGGCTTCTATAAATAAGGATTCTGTTTTAAACAGTGTGTAATTTTTGAGTGAACTGATGAGGATGATTATAATTTTTGTGACCTTCTGTCTGAATGAAAAAAAAAACCAACTATAACAGAAAAAAAAAGTGTATAAGTTTTTAAAAAGGATTCAATGCAAAAAAATGAACAGCAAAACCTAGGTAAAACATTACAAAATGGAAAATGAGCAGACAATTGATTACTTATATTAAATGTTATTGATGATTCTAGTCCAAAATTTCAACATAGGAGGCTTCTGAGCTCACCTACTCCCATGGACACACCAAATCTACAGCTACACACGGGGCAGTTCCCTCTGAAAAAAATCCAGAAGCTAGCTGAGTGACTTCTATACATTGAGCAAACAAGAAAATACTCAAAATGAAATGGAAGGAAAGGCTGAGACACATTCTGGCCATCAACCTCAGTCTTACCACAGCAACATGTAATTGGGAGGGAATTCACAACTCACAGTTTCTCTCTGAGGGGCAATTGGTTTGGACCCAATATCAAGTGCCCCAAGTTTTAAGAATTACACCTGAAAGACAGGACCCCAAAACACCAATGGGGTTTGAGTCCACAAGATCCACAAGATTACAGCAAATGAAGAAAGAGTTCTTAACTGGCTCAAGAGGACTTGCTGTGGCTATCTCCCCAGGGCTCAGTGCAGAGTCCCCAGAGAGAAACTCCAACACCCAATCTTTTCCTGAGAGAGGCGTATTTGCATACTTTACAAGCAAGTGCCTTTAGGTCAGGCTTCTAATTTAATTTCCATCTAAGGGCTCTAACGGAAACAGTAGACATCATGCAAGAGCACATGGATAATGTAACCAGAGAGAATTTTCAAGAAAGCATCAAAAAGAAATTTCAGAGATCAAAAGTGTTCTTTATTTAGAAATAAAGAAGGTATTTGATGGGCTCTGGACATGACAGTAGACTGGACATGGCTGAGGAAAGAATCTCTGAGCTAGAGAATGTAACAGTAGAATCGTCAAAAACATAGAATTCCCTTATTCCTTTTCAATTTCCATGGACTCTGCAGTGATGTCCCTCTTTTCTTCCTAACATTAGTAACAGTATCTATCTCTTTTTTTTCTTAGCTTAGCTATAGGCTTATTCATTTTACCAATCTTTTCAAAGAATCAGCTTTTGATTTCATTGATTATATTGATTGAGCATTTAATAGGATTCCACTTTCTTTCCTTTCTCAGCATATCAGTTATATCAATACTTTGTTTACTTTCTTTAGTGATTGCCCCTGAGTTTGCAATATACTTTTACAGCAAATCCAAGTCCACTTTCAAGTAACATTATACCACTTCACATGTAGTGCAAGTACATTATTATAACAAATAATTCTAATTCCTCCCTGTCATCCCCTGTAACATTGCTGTCATTCATTTCGGTTACACATAAGCTATAATCATGGAATACATTGTTGCTTTTATTATTTTCAACAGACTCTTTTCTTTGATCAATTAAAAATAAGACAAATAAAAGTTTCTATATTACTTTCACTCTTTTCTTTATGTAGATCTGAGTTTCTGACCTATATTATTTTCCTTATTTCTAAAGAACTTCTTTTAACATTTCTTGCAAAGCAAGAAATTCCCTCAATTTTTATTTGTCTGAGGTAAATCTCTATTTCTCCTTCACTTCTAAAGTATAATTTTGCGGGGTAAAAATTTGGTTTCAGATTGAACAAATGCAAATTTATTGTAAACTGTGAAGTATCAGGTAAATTATTTAAAATAAATCTCTCTCTCTCTCTCCCCCACCACCTTTCTCTCTTCCTTCCTCCCTCTCTCTTGAGCCTATTGGATCTCTTTCTCTGGAGAACTCTAATACAGGGACATGTATTAAAAAATTACAGGTGGCCTCTAGAAGCTGGCAAAAACAAGGAAACATATTCTCTTCTGGAGCCTCCAGAAGGAACCAGCTGTGCTGACACATTGAATTTAACCCAGTGAATCTAACTTTGGACTTCTGGTTACCAGAATTGTGAAAGAATACACTTGTGTTATTACAAACCACCAAGTTTGTGGTAACTTTTACAGCAGCCCTAGGAAATTAATGCAGGACCTTATCCTCACTTCATTAGTAAATTATTCCTGTTCTAATGTATGTTCTTTTAGATAACAATACTTCTCCTCTTATTTAAATGACAAGTATAACTGACTCAACATGTGTCTCACTTTACGTTATTTCAGCCTCCCTTTTTATTTCAGTTTTTGTTGTGTCAACCTACTGTGTGCAAGTGTAATCCAAGTGTAAGTCACTTCACCTCAGCTGTATGGAATAACTCCATTTATTTTCCTGAGTTTTTCTTCCACTGCTTGAGATATAATGGCCAGAAGAAAATCATCAACCATTCTGACATGGAAAAAATCCCAAATTTTGAGGGAATTAAACCTTGCATAGCTGCTTTTAACCAATGAGGGATGGAAACCAAATGATAAATAACTTCCTTCTTCTGAAATTCAGGGGAAATAAATAAGTACTCTCTACCTGGTTCCTCCAGGGAACCAGATCTCTATATCTCTAGCTACTCACTGTGGTGATTAACATGAACCTTTACCTCCTTCCCACTACCACTCCTACTCCTTGGGATCACTTTCAAAAATAAACTATTTGCATGGAGGCCCATATTTCATGCCTGCCTTTTGGAGAAACCAGTCTAAGTTAGTTGGTAACAGAAAAGACCCTGGAAAGCACACCATCAGATTAGGATTTTAAACTAGAATACTCACCAGCCAGATAGCAGTGAGGACTACATTGCTGGTGGTAAGTGGGATTATAATAACTCTTGCATGCCATAACCTTATATTTACTAAGAATCTTACCGATGATAGATTAAAATAAGGTGTAGACAGAAGAATAAACTTTAGCTTCTGAGGCAGTTTTAAAGGGTTGATATTTAAATATCACATAGGGGCAATAGTAATTCTAAAGATTGTCATTTGGCTGGCTTTTATTTACAGCTTCAAAAGCTTTAAAATATAAAGTGATAGACTCAGGTAGTTATACTTTGAAAATAAAAAGAAAGCCTCCATGGCAATGTGGATAAAGACCCTCATCTCCTGCAACTAAGGCAGAGGCCCAATTTTTAATTATAATGATAGCACAGTTATAACTAATTTATAACCTTAATAGGTCTCTTATGTCAAAGACAAGGTGCTAATAGAAAAAGAATGAGACTCGAGGCCTGTAGTGGGAACATTTGATTGAACGAGCTTAGAACTTCTAACCTCTGGATTCTCCTGAGTAGTCTGACCCAGCAGAGGCAGTTTCCTTTCCCTTGTAACAAAAAAAGATGTCTCTCGTTCCCTGGAGTTTCTGTAAAGACGTCTGATATTTTTGCTTTGCAAGATCATATTAGATTTCATCAAAAATGCCCTTGCTTCCCTTTATGTCTCCACAATAATAAATACAGTTGGCTTGAACAGGAAAATAAAGCCCTTATTTCAGGAGGAAGTAGACGGAGAGAGAGAGGGAGAGAGAGGCTCACCAAGCAAATGGGATGAAGTGGTAACAATAGATGAATTGGGGTTAAATTTTTATGGATGTTCTTTGTTCTCTTTCTATTTTTGCAACTCTTTGTAAGTTGAAATTATTTCCAAATAAAAGTTTTAAAAGTGTATATCTTCCAAACCGCGCTTTAAAGAAATGAGAAAAAATAAGGTTTTTCCTCAAGAGATTCCTAAATGCTACATCTCTAAGGAGAGCAAAAGTTAGACAAATATTCTTTGACTTTAAGATATTAAAGGGGGCTAAAATCTTTTAAAATTCACACACAATATCCCCAAACACATTTCAGGAATAAGTCTTACATGATTAGTTGGATGAGTAGCTTTTTATATCTAATAAAACCACTTTCCTTAGACATGCCAGAGCAGGAGATTGTGAAATTGGTATGAGCTGGTTCAAAAGTAATCCGAGTCCTTGCTTGCATTCCAAACAAGGAAGATCAAAAAGTAAGCCCAAGGAGCGAGTTGTTCCTTAAATATTTGACTTCTTTGACCCTAAGAAATACCTGAATTTTAAGGGACAAAATAATATCCATGAAATTGAATTTCCTAAGACCTTAAAATGTAAGATGCAATGTAAATGTCCAAAATGAATCACCATCCTAGCTTTAGCTAAAAATTATTAGAAAAGTATCTTGCACTTTTTTGAGTTTATAATATATGACAGGGAAAATAATTTAAAAAATCTGTCTGAGATTGTTTTATTATTCCATCTGATGAAATATTTTCATGCACTTCTATAATTTAATGTCCAAATTACAAATGGTAAAATGCTTCAACTAATATATAATGTCATCCTATTGGAAATATTTAGGATGAGTGGTTCTTTATTTCTCTAATTTAACCACTGCTTGTCTGCCTCTTCATTGCAAAATTGGCATTCTACTTATATTGTGAAACAAAAGAGATATTTAAAACCTCTTTTTGTGAGATAAGTCTCATAAGGCTTGGCATGAGGAGATGAAAACATGTCTCTCATTGCAGAGATAATAATTCCTAGGGAAAGTCTTAACAGTTCTTTCTCCTTTCTCTCACTTTCCAGAAGCAGCAGTTTAGGGCTTAACTGCTTAATCAGTTCAAGCTCCCATATTAGGTGAGCTATAACAGCAAATTAAGACTTCTAAGTTGTGCTAAAAATATCAGGTGATTCTCTACTCTGGGATAAGCAAACTATATTTGTCCTACAGGTCATACTTTCAATAACTAAATTTTATTTTAACCCACTTACTTTACATCAAAATAAATTGTGGCCTAGACAGGGGAGGTAACTCGTCCAAAGATGAGCTGGAATTAGCATCCAGGCATCCTGTTTCAGTCTAACATATGCATCACACCTAGAAAACTGTTTTTGTTTACTCTGGATTTACCCTGCTGGTGACTTCAGCCTGAACACAAGGAGAAAGTTCCGACTCCTATCGTTGACAACGATATTTGAATGATTGTCTATGTGTTAGTTTTAATGTGGAACAGGATTGTTCCCATGTGAAATCTAACTGGGTCTGCAGAGTTCAAACTGGTTGTAACTTTTTGGGTGGTTGATGCTCAATGTTAGCTTAAGTCTTCAACATATATTGTTTTTGATTTTAAAAATGGATTTTTAGAGAGAGTGGCATGGACATATATACACTACCAAACGTAAAATAGATAGCTAGTGGGAAGCAACTGCATAGCACAGGGAGATCAGCTCGGTGCTTTGTGGCCACCTAGAGGGGTGGGATAGGGAGGGTGGGAGGGAGGGACATGCAAGAGGGAAGAGATTTGGGAACATATGTATATGTATAACTGATTCACTTTGTTATAAAGTAGAAACTAATACACCATTGTAAAGCAATTATACTCCAATAAAGATGTTTAAAAAAATAAAAAATGGATTTTTAGTATTTCAAGATAAAATAGAGACTGGAAAAACAATAGAAAATATGAACAAAACTAAATGTTGGTTTTTTGAAAAGATAAAGTGCATTGACAGACCTTTAGCTAGTTTAACCCCAAAAAAGAGAGAAAAGACTCAAATAAACAAGATTGTGAATGAAAGAGGAGGCATTACAACTGATACTATAGAAATTCAAAGAATCATACTAATATGAACAATTATACACCAAAAAATTTGGATAACATAGACAAAATGGATGAATTTCTAGAAACATAGAACTTACCAAGACTGAATCATAAAGAAACAGAAAATCTGAACAGACTAATAGCAAGTAATGATGTTGAAACAATAATCATAAACCTCTCACTTGTTCATCATAAACATTCTACTTGTGAATTTTACTAAACATTTTAAAAAGAATTAACACCAATCTTTCTCAAACTCTTCCAAAAAATTAGAGAGGAAGGAACACCTTAGGATTGTAAACTCTTGTTCTGAGAAATACCCATGGAAAATTTTGAGGCCTACATTGATGTTGTATTCTTCTAAAGAGAATTTGTGTTTTCTTCTGCCACATGACTGTGTATGCTATCAACTTGGGATCTTTTTAAATAAAATTCTGAACTTAAGTTTTGTTGGATCATATAGGTACATAACCCTGAGTTACATAACCATATGAGAATCAGCTTATGTTTGTAGGGCAATTATGGAATCTGAACTGACATTGGATCTAAAACATGGGTTCACAAATGCATTGTATACCCCTTATTAGGATGAGGACTTATGGAAACCAGTTGATAAATGGAACTATGGTCCAAATATATCTTACTATATGTGAAACAAGTCCTTGAACACATTCTCAGGTCATTCCCTGATCCCCAGTACATAATTGAAATGCATATATTCAGAAGATAGTAGAACCCTCATATTGATTATCTTGACTGCGGAGTGAATGATATTATGGTAAGAAATGCCAAGTGAAAACTGAAACTGTCCCCTCACACTGCCAGAATAGTAAGTCATCTGCATTACCACATACCAGAAGGAATTGCAGAGGCAAATGTAATCATCAAAAATATAAAATATGCTGGGGTGGTGACCCCTCATTCAATTCAGCAGTACCATTCCTGAAAACGCTGATGGATAATGACAGGTAACAGAAATATGGTAACTCTCACCAACTGACAGTATTCATTGCAGCTCTACCAGCTGTGGATCCTTATTGGAATAGGCCAAGACAGTCTCTGACCCTTGGTATGCAGCTATTGAGCTGGAGAATGTATTTTTATCAATTCTCATCAGTAAAGGAAAAATGAGTTTGTTTTATATGAGATAGACAGCAGTATACATTTATTGTTTTGACCTTGAGCTATGTTAATTCTCTTGATCTTTATCACAATAGTTGGCAGGTACACTGATTATCTTAAAATTCTACATAATATTATACTAGTCCACTACATTGCTTCACCATGCTAATTGGACTTGGTAAGGAGGAAATTTCAAGTACTTTGTGTAATTTTTCTATGACTTCAAAAATTATAAAATATTATGGCTTCAGAAAACTAATTGCATTTTTTTAATGTATCTAACTCTTTAATCTAACCTTATATAACTTTGGTCTATCTTGAGAAGTTAAATTTTTTTTCTAATTTTCTAAACATTTATTCTTATTATTAAATAAGACCCAAGCTCATTATTGATTTGCAAATGTCTTCAAAATATGTTACATTCATTGGCAGTCTATTCTATTGCCTATTTTCTATTTTGCACATCTATTTTATCAAGTACAATATTTTTTAATTTATAGAAATACTTAAACTATGTCCATTTTTACCTTTATAATATTCTTTGATATTCTTACCTGTTTATGCTTCCAGATAATGTCTATTGTCTCATTATAGAGTTCCAAGAAATAACTTGATAGGTTTAGTAGTGAAATTATGTTAACTCTACTAATTAATTTGGGAAAATTGAAATCTTTACAATTATTAGACTTCTTATCCATAATAAAAGTTTCTGCACTTATATATTCAATAAATTGTTACTGTTTTTTATAAAATATGCATATTTTCATTGGGTTAGTCACTAAAAGGAAATTTTGTCTTATTCCCTTTGTAAACACAATCTACATTAATAAATATTTTATTAAGAAACATCAATGAATAAAGCAAACCAGGAAATAAACCCTGAAAAAAGTGTGTTTTACTTTCTGTGTAAATCTAAACCTTATAAATGTAGATATACTTTAGTGTGTGGAAAAGGAAACAATAATAGTGAAGAGTCCATGGCATCACATAGAGAATTAATTGAAAAGTAACAGTATTTAGCCTATATAGATGAGAAGTTATAAATTAATTCTATTGGAAAGTTTTTCATGTGGACAGAATAAATATATTTGTGGTCATAAGAAATATAACTGTAGGAGGTCCTCGGGAAGATGGCGGAAGAGTAAGACGCGGAGATCACCTTCCTTCCCACAGATACAGTAGAAATACATCTACACGTGGAACTGCTCCTACAGAACACCCACTGAACGCTGGCAGAAAACGTCCGACCTCCAAAAAGGCAAGAAACTCCCCCCGTACTTGGGTAGGGCAAAAGAAAAAAGAAATAACAGAGACAAAAGAATAGGGACGGCACCTGCACTAGTGGGAGGGAGCCGTGAAGGAGGAAAGATTTCCACGCACTAGGAAGCCCCTTCGCGGGCAGAGACTGCGGGTGGCAGAGGGGGGAAGCTTCGGAGCCACGGAGGAGAGCGCAGCCACAGGGGTGCGGAGGGCAAAGCGGAGAGGTTCCCGCACGGAGGCTCGGCGCCGAGCAGCACTCTCCAGCCCGAGAGGCTTGTCTGCTCACCCGCCGGGGCGGGCGGGGCTGGGAGCTGAGGCTCGGGCTTCGGTCGGATCGCAGGGAGAGGACTGGGGTTGGCGGCGTGAACACAGACTGAAGGCGTTAGTGCACCACAGCTAGCCAAGAGGGAGTCCGGGAAAAAGTCTGCAGCTGCCGAAGAGGCAAGAGACTTTTTCTTCCCTCTTTGTTTCCGGGTGCGCGAGGAGAGGGGATTCAGAGCGCTGCCTAAACGAACTTCAGAGACGGGCGCGAGCCGCAGCTACCAACGCGGATCCCACAGCAACAGGGGCGCAGAGGGAAAAACGGAGAGATTCCCGCACAGAGGCTCGGCGCCGAGCAGCACTCTCCAGCCCGAGAGGCTTGTCTGCTCCCCCGCCGGGGCGGGCGGGGCTGGGAGCTGAGGCTCGGCTTCGGTCGGATCGCAGGGAGAGGACTGAGGCTGGCGGCGTGAACACAGCCTGAAGGGATTAGCGCACAACAGCTGGCTGGGAGGGAGACCGGGAAAAAGTCTGCAGCTGCCGAAGAGGCAAGGGACTTTTTCTTGCCTCTTTGTTTCGCGGCGCGCAAGGAGAGGGGATTCAGAGCGCCGCCTAAACGAACTCCAGAGAAGGGCGCGAGCCGCGGCGATCACCGCAGACCCCACAGCAACAGGGGCGCAGAGGAAAAAAACGGAGAGACTCCCGCACAGAGGCTCGGCGCGGAGCAGCACTCACCAGCCCGAGAGGCTTGTCTGCTCGGCGGGCGGGGCTGGGAGCTGAGGCTCGGGTTTCGGTTTCGGTTGGATCGCAGGGAGAGGACTGGGGCTGGCGGCGTGAACACAGCCTGAAGGGGTTAGCGCACCACAGCTGGCTGGTAGGGAGTCCGGGAAAAAGTCTGCAGCTGCCGAAGAGGCAAGAGACTTTTTCTTGCCTCTTTGTTTCGCGGCGCGCAAGGAGAGGGGATTCAGAGTGCCGCTAAACGAACTCCAGAGAAAGGCGTGAGCCGCGGCGATCAGCACGGACCCCAGAGACGGGCGTGAGACGCTGGGGCTGCTGCTGCCGCCTCCAAAAAGCCTGTGTGTGAGCACAAGTCACTCTCCACATCGCCCCTCCCGGGAGCCTGTGCAGCCCGCCACTGCCAGGGTCCCGTGATCCGGGGACAAGTTCCCCGGGAGAACGCACTGCCCGCCTCAGGCTGGTGCAACGTCACGCCGGCCTCGGCCGCCGCAGGCTCACCCCGCCTCCTCTGTACACCTCCCTCCCCGCGGCCTGAGGGAGCCAGAGCCCCCGAAGCAGCTGCTCCTTTAACCCCGTCCTGTCTGGGTGGGGAACAGACGCCCTCAGGCGACCTACACGAAGAGGCGGGTCCAAATCCAAAGCTGAACCCCAGGAACTGTGCGAACAGGGAAGATAAGGGGAAATCTCTCCCAGCAACCTTAGAAGCAGCGGATTAAAACTCCACAAACAACTTGATGTGCCTGCATCTGGTGAATACCTGAATAGACAACGAATCATCCCAAATTCAGGAGGTGGACTTTGGGAGCAGGATATATTAATTTTTCCCCTTTTCCTTTATTTGTGAGTGTATATGTATATGCTTCTGGGTGCGATTTTGTCTGTATAGCTTTGCTTTACAATAGCTTTATTTTACTTCACTATATTATAGCCTCTTTCTTTCTTTCTTTCTTTCTTTCTATTTTTTCTCCCTTTTACTCTGAGCCGTGTGGACGAAAGGCTCTTGGTACTCCAGCCAGGCATCAGGGCCGTGCCTCTGAAGTGGGAGAGCCAACTTCAGGACACTGGTCCACAAGAGACCTCCCAGCTTCACGTAATACCAAACGGCAAAAATCTCTCAGAGATCTCCATCTCAACATCAAGACCCAGCTTCACTCAACGACCAACAAGCTACAGTGCTGGACACCATATGCCAAACAACTAGCAAGACAGGAACACAGCCCCATCCATTAACAGAGAGGCTGCCTAAAATCATAATAAGGCCACAGACACCCCAAAATACACCACCAGACGTGGACGTGCCCACCAGAAAGACAAGAGCCAACCTCATCCACCAGAGCTCAGGCACTAGTTCCCTCCACCAGGAAGCCTACACAACCCACTGAACCAACCTTAGCCACTGGGGACAGATACCAAAAACAACAGGAACTACGAACCTGCAGCCTGTGAAAAGGAGACCCCAAACACAGTAAGATAAGCAAAATGAGACGACAGAAAAACACACAGCAGATGAAGGAGCAGGGTCAGAACATACCAGACTTAACAAATGAAGAGGAAATAGGTAGTCTACCTGAAAAAGAATTCAGAATAATGATAGTAAGGATGATCCAAAATCTTGGAAATAGAATAGACAAAATGCAAGAAACATTTAACAAGGACATAGAAGAACTAAAGAGGAACCAAGCAATGATGAAAACCACAATAAATGAAATTAAAAATACTCTAGATGGGATCAATAGCAGAATAACTGAGGCAGAAGAAAGGATAAGTGACCTGGAAGATAAAATGGTGGAAATAACTACTGCAGAGCAGGATAAAGAAAAAAGAATGAAAAGAACTGAGGACAGTCTCAGAGACCTCTGGGACAACATTAAACGCGCCAACATTCGAATTATAGGGGTCCCAGAAGAAGAAGAGAAAAAGAAAGGGACTGAGAAGATATTTGAAGAGATTATAGTTGAAAACTTCCCTAAAATGGGAAAGGAAATAGTTAATCAAGTCCTGGAAGCACAGAGAGTCCCATACAGGATAAACCCAAGGAGAAACACACCAAGACACATATTAATCAAACTATCAAAAATTAAATATAAGGAAAACATATTAAAGGCAGCAAGGGAAAAAAAACAAATAACACACAAGGGAATCCCCATAAGGTTAACATCTGATCTTTCAGCAGAAACTCTGCAAGCCAGAAGGGAGTGGCAGGATATACTTAAAGTGATGAAGGAGAAAAACCTGCAACCAAGATTACACTACCCAGCAAGGATCTCATTCAGATTCGATGGAGAAATTAAAACCTTTACAGACAAGCAAAAGCTGAGAGAGTTCAGCACCACCAAACCAGCTTTACAACAAATGCTAAAGGAACTTCTCTAGGCAAGAAACACAAGAGAAGGAAAACACCTACAATAACAAACCCAAAACATTTAAGAAAATGGGAATAGGAACATACATATCGATAATTACCTTGAATGTAAATGGATTAAATGCTCCCACCAAAAGACACAGGCTGGCTGAATGGATACAAAAACAAGACCCATATATATGCTGTCTACAAGAGACCCACTTCAGACCTAGAGACACATATAGACTGAAAGTGAGGGGATGGAAAAAGATATTCCATGCAAATGGAAATCAAAAGAAAGCTGGAGTAGCAATTCTCATATCAGACAAAATAGACTTTAAAATAAAGACTATTACAAGAGACAAAGAAGGACACTATATAATGATCAAGGGATCGATACAAGAGGAAGGTATAACAATTGTGAATATTTATGCACCCAACATAGGAGCACCTCAATACATAAGGCAAATACTAACAGCCATAAAAGGGGAAATCGACAGCAACACAATCATAGTAGGGGACTTTAACACCCCACTCTCACCAATGGACAGATCATCCAAAATGAAAATAAATAAGGAAACACAAGCTTTAAATGATACATTAAACAAGATAGACTTAATTGATATTTATAGGACATTCCATCCAAAAACAACAGAATACACATTTTTCTCAAGTGCTCATGGAACATTCTCCAGGATAGATCATATCTTGGGTCACAAATCAAGCCTTGGTAAATTTAAGAAAATTGAAATCATATCAAGTATCTTTTCCGACCACAACGCTATGAGACTAGATATCAATTACAGGAAAAGACCTGTAAAAAATACAAACACATGGAGGCTACACAATACATTACTTAATAACGAAGTGATCACTGAAGAAATCAAAGGGGAAATCAAAAAATACCTAGAAACAAATGACAATGGAGATACGACGACCCAAAACCTATGGGACGCAGCAAAAGCAGTGCTAAGAGGGAAGTTTATAGCAATACAAGCCTACCTCAAGAAACAGGAAACATCTCGAATAAACAACCTAACCTTGCACCTAAAGCAATTAGAGAAAGAAGAACAAAAAAACCCCAAAGCCAGCAGAAGGAAAGAAATTATAAAGATCAGGTCAGAAATAAATGAAAAAGAAATGAAGGAAACAATAGCAAAAATCAATGAAACTAAAAGCTGGTTCTTTGAGAAGATAAACAAAATTGATAAACCATTAGCCAGACTCATCAAGAGAAAAAGGGAGAAGACTCAGATCAATAGAATTAGAAATGAAAAAGGAGAAGTAACCACTGACACTGCAGAAATACAAAAGATCATGAGAGATTACTACAAGCAACTCTATGCCAATAAAATGGACAACCTGGAAGAAATGGACAGATTCTTAGAAAGGCACAAACTGCCGAGACTGAACCAGGAAGAAATAGAAAATATGAACAGACCAATCACAAGCACTGAAATTGAAACTGTGATTAAAAACCTTCCAACAAACAAAAGCCCAGGACCAGATGGCTTCACAGGTGAATTCTATCAAACATTTAGAGAAGAGCTAACACCTATCCTTCTCAAACTCTTCCAAAATATTGCAGAGGGAGGAACACTCCCAAACTCATTCTACGAGGCCACCATCACCCTGATACCAAAACCAGACAAAGATGTCACAAAGAAAGAAAACTACAGGCCAATATCACTGATGAACATAGATGCAAAAATCCTCAACAAAATACTAGCAAACAGAATCCAACAGCACATTAAAAGGATCATACACCATGATCAAGTGGGGTTTATCCCAGGAATGCAAGGATTCTTCAATATACGCAAATCAATCAATGTGATACATCATATTAACAAACTGAAGGAGAAAAACCATATGATCATCTCAATAGATGCAGAGAAAGCTTTCGACAAAATTCAACACCCATTTATGATAAAAGCCCTGCAGAAAGTAGGCATAGAGGGAACTTTCCTCAACATAATAAAGGCCATATATGACAAACCCACAGCCAACATTGTCCTCAATGGTGAAAAACTGAAACCATTTCCACTAAGATCAGGAACAAGACAAGGTTGCCCACTCTCACCACTATTATTCAACATAGTTTTGGAAGTGTTAGCCACAGCAATCAGAGAAGACAAAGAAATAAAAGGAATCCAAATCGGAAAAGAAGAAGTAAAGCTGTCACTATTTGCAGATGACATGATACTATACATAGAGAATCCTAAAGATGCTACCAGAAAACTCCTAGAGCTAATCAATGAATTTGGTAAAGTAGCAGGATACAAAATTAATGCACAGAAATCTCTTGCATTTCTATACACTAATGACGAAAAATCTGAAAGTGAAATTAAGAAAACACTCCCATTTACCATTGCAACAAAAAGAATAAAATATCTAGGAATAAACCTACCTAAGGAGACAAAAGACCTGTATGCAGAAAATTATAAGACACTGATGAAAGAAATTAAAGATGATACAAATAGATGGAGAGATATACCATGTTCCTGGATTGGAAGAATCAACATTGTGAAAATGACTCTACTACCCAAAGCAATCTACAGATTCAATGCAATCCCTATCAAACTACCACTGGCATTTTTCACAGAACTAGAACAAAAAATTTCACAATTTGTATGGAAACACAAAAGACCCCGAATAGCCAAAGCAATCTTGAGAACGAAAAATGGAGCTGGAGGAATCAGGCTCCCTGACTTCAGACTATATTACAAAGCTTCAGTAATCAAGACAGTTTGGTACTGGCACAAAAACAGAAATATAGATCAATGGAACAGGATAGAAAGCCCAGAGATAAACCCACACACATATGGGCACCTTATTTTTGATAAAGGAGGCAAGCATATACAGTGGAGAAAAGACAGCCTCTTCAATAAGTGGTGCTGGGAAAATTGGACAGGTACATGTAAAAGTATGAAAATAGAACACTCCCTGACACCATGCACAAAAATAAACTCAAAATGGATTAAAGACCTAAGTGTAAGGGCAGACACTATCAAACTCTTAGAGGAAAACATAGGCAGAACACTCTATGACATACATCACAGCAAGATTCTTTTTGACCCAGCTCCCAGAGAAATGGAAATAAGAACACAAATAAACAAATGGGACCTAATGAAACTTAAAAGCTTTTGCACAGCAAAGGAAACCATAAACAAGACCAAAAGACAACCATCAGAATGGGAGAAAATATTTGCAAATGAAGCAACTGACAAAGGATTAATCTCCAAGATTTACAAGCAGCTCATGCAGCTCAATAACAAAAAAACGAATAACCCAATCCAAAAATGGGCCGAAGACCTAAATAGACATTTCTCCAAAGAAGATATACAGATGGCCTACAGACACATGAAAGAATGCTCAACATCATTAATCATTAGAGAAATGCAAATCAAAACTACAATGAGATATCATCTCACACCGGTCAGAATGGCCATCATCAAAAAATCTAGAAACAATAAATGCTGGAGAGGGTGTGGAGGAAAGGGAACACTCTTGCACTGTTGGTGGGAATGTAAATCGATACAGCCACTATGGAGAACAGTATGGAGGTTCCTTAAAAAACTACAAATAGAACTACCATACGACCCAGCAATCCCACTACTGGGCATATACCCTGAGAAAACCATAGGTCAAAAAGAGTCATGTACCAAAATGTTCATTGCAGCTCTATTTACAATAGCCAGGACATGGAAGCAATCTAAATGTCCATCGACAGATGAATGGATAAAGAAGATGTGGCACATATATACAATGGAATATTACTCAGCCATAAAAAGAAATGAAATGGAGGTATTTGTAATGAGGTGGATGGAGTTAGAGTCTGTCATACAGAGTGAAGTAAGTCAGAAAGAGAAAAACAAATACAGTATGCTAACACATATATACGGAATCTAAGGGGAAAAAAAAAAAAAAAGAGGCCATGAAGAACCTAGTGGCAAGACGGGAATAAAGACACAGACCTACTAGAGAATGGACTTGAGGATATGGGGAGGGGGTGGGGTGAGATGTGACAGGGTAAGAGAGTGTCATGGACATATATACACCACCAAATGTAAAATAGATAACTAGTGGGAAGCAGCCGCATAGCACAGGGAGATCAGCTCGGTGCTTTGTGACCATCTAGAGGGATGGGATGGGGAGGGTGGGAGGGAGGGAGATGCAAGAGGGAAGAGAAATGGGAACATATTGTATATGTATAACTGATTCACTTTGTTATAAAGCAGAAGCTAACACACCATTGTAAGGCAATTATACTTCAATAAAGATGTTAAAAAAAAAAAAAAAAAAAAAAAAAAAAAAAAAAAGAAATATAACTGTACCATGGATAGAAATCTCAAGGCAACAGATTTTGACAAAGTATTTTAATAAATTCAGTTATAGATAACTTAGGCTGCCCTAGATGGGAATGAGTTAGTTCCCTGTCCTTGCAGAAGCTGATACCACTTGGAAGGGTACCTGTGAAACAGATAAGATTAAACAGTGATATTTTGAATTTGTTTCAATGGTAAGTCTTTGATAGCATGGAACTTACGGTATAGTTTATTTTTCATTCTGATGGTCTTCTAATCCCACGCACAAAATTTATGATCTTAAAAAAATATGGTAGATCATCATTCCCATGACTGTATTGTTTCAGTTCTTAGTTCAGTAGGCATTTTTTGGCCGGTATAAAATTGCACCTGTAATGTAGGATATCGTTTAAGGACATAGCTCTTATTTAAATTCCTTCAGGGTTCATTTTAAAGTTAATGGTTTCAGCTGATGTGTTGGATTTGATTCACATTGTTAAATGCTTTAATACAAGTTGGAAAAGCCAACTTTACATTCTTTTGCTTGTGAGCAGAATAAATCCTCTAAGACAAAAACCAAGAAGGATGATTGACCTAACTCAGCTTTTGTGCCTTTATTTGTTAAGGAAGTCAAAAGTGCCATGAGATTGATTAAATCAAATAAATAGGTTGGGGTTGACACTTGGGTAATTTGTACAATTCTCTTTGTTTGGTCCCCCTTCTAAGTATTGCCAAGCCTGTTGCCACGCGGACAAACATGACCTTTTACTGGTAAATTATCACTTTTTGGAAACTGAGCTAACAATAATTCTTCATTTAAAAAAAAAAAAAAGATGGTTAAGTCTAGTGTAAATACCTAACAGCCCACCCCTGTTTGTGTTTCGGTTGGGTGGCTTAAATGGTTTGTGAATTTTGTTTTCCTCACATACAAAATCAGCTGATTTTCTTAGCCTCCAACTCGAAACTGACAACTTCTGCTCTTTTGAACACAAATAGAACAGTTTTGAATCTCTTGGAATAGATTTTAAGAAAACATTTATTTTTATTACCATTAACCTATACATTTTCAAGCATTTCTGAATGGCACAGTGAGTGAAACAAAGTACTTATCAGCTTTGTTCGGTGAAATTGAGGCATCTGTTGAATCCTACTGTACTCCAGGACCTATGAGGGCTTCTAAGGAAAGAGAATGAGCCCCGATTCTTGCATAGAGTTGCTTATGGAATAATAGGGGAGGAAAGAAAGAAGCATAATTCATTATCGCTCAAAACAAAACCTAAGTGGCACGAGAAAGGGATTAAGTGCCACAAGGTTTCCTGCAAAAGAATAAGCACCTTCCATTGGGAAAGATTTTGTGGGCTCAAAGGTGAACAGAATTTGAACCAGGAAAGCAAAAAAGAAGAGGAATTGAGGCCCAATAATAGGTAAGTAATCTGCTTTCTAAGTGAATCAAATAATTCACTAAAGAATTTTAAAAGGCATATGCTTTAGTCTACGGTAAAGTGAATAGTGCCCTTTACGGCAATTATTTTTATAACCAAATTAGGCCATCCAGAAAGGCTTGATTTTTCAGGGACATTGGAAGCATACATCACTATAAAATCTCCAGAGAAGCCTGACCTGATACTGCATGTAATTGAGACATTCCTGCTTCCTTCAGGGAGTAAATCAGTTGATTTTCAACTCTTTTATTCACCTCTAATTTAAGTGTCCTCTTTCTAAGCGGTAATTTGACCCAGAACATCTCTGAAATGTCTGAGACATTTAGCAATTCCTCAAGGGGCTATTACACCTGTGAGTTATGATGAATTCAGAAGTTAGAACAAGTTAATGACTTTTGGAAAAAAAAAATGTATTTGATGTGGTAGGATTCACTTCCAGGAAATCACTTAGCATAAAACTAAAGGTCAGGAAGATGGAAAGTAGAAACATGATTGCCTAACACCATTTCCTTTAATGTTAAATAAGGAAAATTTCTGAGTACTTATCAGAAGAGATGCTTTTATAAACTGACATCAGAAAGGCAGCATGATATTGTTGAAAGAGGACTGGGGTAGGAATTGGGAGACCTGGAATCAGTTCTGATTTTGATACAAATTTCTTGTGTAACTCTAATCATATACTTCTCCTCCTGGGGCCCCAACTTCCTCCTGTACCTGTCTGATGAAAGAGTTGGAGAAGATCAACTTTAAGGTCATTTCTAGTTCTGACAGTGTTATCTTACCTTATCATGTGTTTGATCCTTTCATACTTTTAAGAGTGAGAATTAAGATGGAGGCCTTGTTTGAGTTTACAGGCTTGAAAATTTGGAAGCTATTCCAGTAGTGAATTGTACAAAGCCAAATCACACCTAGACTTACACTAGAAATGAAGCTGAGAAGTTTAGGAATACATCACTTGGCCATAAACCAGTGTCTAAGAATCTGGTGTTAAAAGAAACAGAATATATTAATAAGTAATAGTTTGAGGTTTTGCATTACATTTGAGGCTCAGTTTGAAAGTCTTAAAATAGCAAGTGTTTGCAAAATCTTAGGCCCACCAGTGACTACTAGGAAATTAATTGAACAAAAGAATAGAGTGACTTGGAATTCCCTGTCAGTTCAGTGGTTAAGACAGTGTGCTTTCACTGCTGAGGGCCCGGGTTCAATCCCTGGTCAGGGAACTAAGATCCCACAAGCTGCACCACACAGCCAAAAAAAAAAAAAAAAAAAATGGAGTGACTAATTTTCTGATTCTAATGATAAAAAAATAGGTTGATTATATTTAAATGGTAGCCTAGAAAACCAATTCAGAAACTGGAAATATCAGGGTTAGATAAGGCTTTTCAGGCTGACACACTCATTTTATAGATGGAGAAACTGAGGCACCAGAGAGATTTGTCTAAGAGAAAGAGAGCAAAGAGAAAATGGAAAATAAAATGCAATTGACTAATGTATACACATATATATTAAATATTTTACATATATATATCCATGCAAGACCCTGTGGGGACTTCCTGGGGAGAGCTCCACCCTCCAAATGTCCCCTGCTTCTTGTTTGTAGAAAAGCTTTAGCCTCCTAGGCCTTCCCCCAGTTCCAAAGAGCAGATTTAATCAGAGAAGTGAGAAAGTGTGGAAACAAAGGAAAAATTCAAGCAAGACAAAATAACAACTGTTTAGCCATAAAACAAAGTCAAGGACATTTAGTTCCTCCTCAAAGGCTATAGATAATATTCTGAGCCATATCCTTGAGTTGTTTTGCAGCTACTAAAACCCACACCCTACCAGGTGGAAGAAGTTAACTGTATTCTGATTACCAGCAGGTAGACTCCACACCCCAGACTGGTTGGAACTAGAAGGTTGGTGATTTTAACTCCTGAAACAGCACCCTGTTACCTTACCACCAACCAATTAGAGAGATGCCCACGAGCTGATCACACACCCTTTGACCCTCTCCCTCACCTTGCCTTTAAAAACCCTTCCCTGAAAGCCTTTAGGGCATTTGGGTCTTTTGATCATGAGCTGCCCATTCTCCTTGCTTGGCCCTATGTTGGACACCCTGCAGTAAATGCTGTACTTTCCTTCATCACAACCTGGTGTCAGTAGATTGGCTTTGCTGCTCGAGGACAAGCAGACCCAAGTTTGGGTTGGTTATACATACATGTATAGAGAGAGGGGAGGGGGGGAGAGAGAGAGACACCTTGTACTCAGATATGTAGATCTGACAAATTTAAAAGGTCTAGAAAAACATTTAACTGCAGAAAATATCAGAGACTAGCTCTCTGATTTGAATATTATTGAGTAGAAATATTTGTCTTCTTGGTTTCAAATTGAGCAAATGTAAATTTATTGTAAACTGTGAAGTGTTAGGTAAATTCCAGGCATGTTGTTAATATATTAGCTCTTCTAAAGTTATCTGTGTTTTAGAAGGAAATTCCTGCAGTTGTAATGACCTTACTTTAAGGGACTGATAGATTCAGAAATATTGGGCTCAGTGGCAAGAACTGGACTTTGAGTCATACTCTGAAATTTTAGAGGGATAATTCAGGGAAGTTTTACAAACCTGATACTGAGAATTGGTTTGCATTCTGATTATAACTTGACCAGGCATAAAAATGAAGAAGAACCTCCCCAGAGAAAAGAGTAGCATGTGGGAAGATACAGCTTGTTTAAAGAGCCTGATATATTTGAAAAAAGAGTGGGGAGAGTGGTTGCAGATGGACCTGGAGATGTAAGTTGAGGCAAAATGAAGAAAGAGGTTCATTTGCTGAGGTGTTTGGATTTTATCTTGTAAGCAACAGGATGTCAAAAGAGGTTTTTAAGCATGGTAAATGGAGATCAAATCTGCTTTTTAGGAAGGTAGCTCTGGAGAAAAAACAGATAGTAAGGAAAAAAAGTATCTGAAATTCAATATAATGTTCTTTGGCAGAAGTACAGGTGAGAAATGATTTTTTTCAAGTAAATCAATGAAAGTAAGAATAGAGAAGAACAGAATTCCTAAAAATATAATAAGTCAGATTCTGTGCCCTTTGCAACCAATCTCTTTGGATTTGGATATAGAGCCTGAGAAGAGCAAGCAAATGACCTTGAATTTTCTAGTTTGGAAAACAAGTGGATTAGACACCATTATTCAAGATTGAGACAACTTGACTTATGATTCTGAACAATCAAATTTGCACAGTTACATTATCTGTTTACTTTTATTGGTTTTATTTATCCCTGTTTTATGCCAATAGGTACCTGTATGGCTGCAGATATTTCTCTACCCTTTGAAACTTTCAGTCTACTTAGGGAGTTGGACATGGATCCAGTGACATAAGAAAGAATGCAATAAGAATTATGAGATCATAGTACTAGGTAGTGCCAAAGGAGAAAGACACTGATTCTGACTGCTCATGCACTGGGTCTGTGTCTCTGCAGTTAAATTGCAAGCTCCTTGAGGTCAGGAGCTGAGTGTTATTCATCTTTGGATTTGTGAACCTAGCACAGCGTCTTGACCCCTAGTTGACATCCAGAAAATGTTTATTGATTGGAATTGTTTGTAAATATATTAACAGAGAAGTTTTTTGTACTCAAAACTTCAGTAAAGAGTACTTGTTAACCTCTCAGTTTCTTATAGTCCAATAGAGAAAAAAGATAAGTGGAAACAAATTCAGTTTTGAAAGAAGTTGGGCAAAAGTAATTCAGAAGATATGTATTTTTGTATGGATAAATCTTCTGTGAAATGAAGAGCTGGTTTAACTGGGCACGTCTCTCGGACCTTACCTCAAACTTTTCAGTCAGAGTTTTTAGGGGCAGGGACTTGCCCCCCACCCTTTATTATTTTGTTTCACAGGTAATCCTCATATATCTTATCTAGTTGAAAACAAGGGTCCAATATAATAAGTTGGTGGGTGAGACAGAATCACATTCTTATTTATACAAACAAACAAAACACAATGATAAGATTCACTGTCTCTAGCTACCTGGCCAGCTCTTTCCTAAGGTATGTCTCAAGTTTTTATGATTCTGTCTCTTATTAACTTTAAATAAGCAAACATATACTTAGAGTTTTTCTTTTTTTAGAGTTTTTCTTATAAAGGTAAACTCCCTACCTCATCATGACACCTGCAATTTTTATAAGATTGAATTAGCTCATAGGAAAAATACTCCAAAGAACTTGATGAAACCAGAGCAATTCATTTTTCAAAGTGAGATACCCTCTGATACTTTTGCCTACCAGTCATTAGCTGGACTTTTCTTCTTCTATATCTTTAAGCTGTCTGTAAAGCTTTCTCTGCCCCCATTTTTTTGAGCTGAATTGTAGTTCCTAAACACACACCATGGACCCCAGTATGTGTGACTGCCAGCAATGCTTAATCCTGTTAAAGCACTTCCTAACCGCAAACCCTGGGGCACCCAAATATAACCTGCTGCCTCCCAGGCTATCCTTCAGAAGAAAGTCGGAATTCTTTCATTAATAAGTATCTTCAATATCTCTAGTCATTTTTCCATTATGTACTCCTCAAGTGTCTTAAATGAAGTCACACATTTCAGTTGTGATGGTTGCTCATGAAGACAGGCTGCCAAATCCCTGATTGTGAAGAGGTGATGGTTGGGATGTCCAGGCAAACAATTGACTCACACTCCCTCTGTCTGTACATAATTCAGAAGCATTCAGTTTTGAACAAGTAGGGCTGTAAAAATACTAGCCTTAGAGTTCTAAGGCTCAACTCTAGTTCTTGAAATAATGGGATTTCTGAGCTGGTGGTAAAACATAGGTAAAACACTTTAGGCTTCTGAGGTAAGTTTCTGTTAGGGGCCATGTTTTCACTGGGCTAGATTCTCCATTAGAATCTAAAGCAGTTTCAGTTCAAATAAGAAAGGAAACTGTCTCCCAGAATATACCTAAATTTCTTCCCTACTTCTTCCAACCCAATAGGTATACATTTGTTCTGAGTCACTCTCGATTTCCTTTGAATGAAAAGAATAACTGCTCCATCCTACTTTATAACATCCCCAAGAAAATATGTAGGTAAAAAATATTTCTTACTAGGTAATAAGCAATACTCAGAAAAAAATGATTTTATAAGGTTTAAAAAATTTTGCAGGGTGACCATTCTTGAAATATCATATCAACATTATCAAAATTACTATTACTGTCATTGTAATGCTCATGGTAGCAGTTGTAATAGTATTATTAATTTTTCCACAAGGTGAATAGCTTGTATTCAGGTGAATGATTCCTTCTTGGTAAGGGAAAACCTGGTTGAAGTTTCAAGTTTAAGAGAAAGTCCGTAAAATTTTGAAGATACTTTATTTCAGAACTGCTGGTACTTTACTTAGAACACTGTATAATCATCTTTTTAAAAACAAACACCTGAAGGAGTTACTGTATCTCCCTCAAATCATTAGTTTATTCTCTGCAAAGTGTCATTATCATCATCATTCCTTGAATATGAAAATTTTAGTAATGTATATTTTAGATCAATGTTCATTTAACATTCATGAAAACTCTGTTAGGCAGATATTACTATTCTTATTTTACACATGGGGAACTAAGGCCAAAGATGACATGTGACTTGCCCCATATAACAGAGTATTAAGCAGTGGAGGCAGAACTAAGACATTAGATTTCTGACTTGAGTGCATTTATTAAGAAGAACTTATCCAAAGCAAATAAAATCGTACAATGGGAAGATGGGTAAATAGCATCAAATAAAATCACCCACGTTGACCTAGTTAACTGTCTGACACCCAAGCTGCCAAGACCATTTATCGTACGGTCACTATATGTCTCCTGAGACTCTACAGCTCTTTACAACACAAGAGGCTATTTCAACCTTAGACTGTTTTTTTTTTTATGAACCGGATATTTTCATTCCAGGGCGAGAAACTCTTAGATAGCAATGTAATGTCCCAGGATGAAAGAGAAATAACAGACTTAGGACTGAAGGTAGAAATAAGAATGCAAAACTTGTTTCTTGAAGAATCACAATATGCTATGGTTGGAAGAGACTATATACAGCTATTATTTACTCAAAGTTACACAGAAAGCTGTCAACAGTGCCAGGACTTCTAATCAAATTCAGCTCTGCAGACACAGTATAGTGCTTTTTCTACCGTCCTGCTCTATAACATTGTCCTCTTTCCCACTGCCCTAGTATACAACTGAGATCTCCATATTATACTGGTCCATAGCCCCCTGAACTCCAAGGGTTCGACTGAAAACACTCCTGTTAACTTCAAGCTGAAATGAGAAAGTGAACCCTACCAGCAGAAACAGTATTGGGATTGCAATTCTTTTTGGCCATATGAATTTAGTTTCCACCTTCACTTTTGTGAGAAGGCATCCAAAAAATACCAGTTATTCACCATATGACACTAGTATAAATACATCACTTACTGAAAATGCCAAAGCTCAAAGCACGGTCTTTAAGAGAAAGGACTACTTGTGATTTTGCACATAATAAGCTTGTGCTAGCTGGCTATAGTTTCAGTAATTGTATCCATCATTATATTTACATTTCTATAATTAGTTGCAATGATTTAGGTCTCTAGTTTAATGCAGTCATTATTATCAGTTAGTAAATAATAAGCTTGAATTCTACTGATATGTTTGGAAAGCATTAATTTTAAAAGAATACCTTTCAAATGGAGCCCTAATCTCAATCCAGCAACAATTACTGAACACCCACTTTTAGCAAGAAACAGGGATGGTAAAGAGGTAGAATTCATAGACCTCACCCTTAAACAGCTTACAGTAAAGTTGAATAAAGTGACATAATAATATAGAGCCCGGTATATAATAATATAAGATATAATAATATATGATGATCCAGGTGAATGGTATAAACTGTAGGAGCTCAGAAAATGAAGAGATTGCTGTTAACTAAGGGGAGAAAGACTGTGAGAACATGTCACTTTCTTTAGTAAAAATAAAGCCCATTACTTATAGCAATATTTTATCTGTAAGGAAGAATATTAAAATTTAAGTGTGGATTTGAACTCGGGCACCTTACTCCTAATTTAGTCACATGTCCCATGACACTTAAAGTCTTATTAGTCATAAATTTAGCAAAACCTTTAGGATCTTATTCTCTCAAAAATCTATTTTCCTCTCTGCTTTTCTCTCAATATTTTTTTGTGTTTCCAGAAAGAAATTATATTTCCTTCAGTATACTACATCTGTTTTACAGAGAATATTTGGAGATAATAAAGTATTTGAATTAAAGTTTGGACTCATTGTCATTCATACCCTCATGTCACATCATCATTTTCTCACCTAGAAAAGCAAGAAGCTGAGCACTTTAAAGCCGGTATTACTTCCCAGAGGAGGTTTGTTCTTTTCACTGTCCAGCCATCAGTTTGGCCATTTGCCTCTTCTTAGTGAGGGAGGAACACCTTTAGCAACAGCTTACCTCTTACTAATTAGAGTAGTTCTTTTAGGAAAGAAATTCCAGGAAGGTATTGAATGGGAGACCCCTTGGTTCACTCAGTAGTTGAAGTTAAAGGAGTCATAATGAAGAGATCACTAATGATTCCAGAACGATCCTTGGAGAGGTTATTATGGTGTTAATGGTGTTGGTAGGCCCCTTAATTAGAGAGTAAGCAGCTTTACTACCAAAAGGTAAAATTTTAAGGGCAGAGATTATCTCCATACACTCTGCTAACACCTGCATGTGCAACACAAGCCACAAGGTTTTGCACATAGCACACTGATTGCCTATTTAGTGAATGAAAGGTAGTAGAGCAAAATATAGTGATTAAGGCACAGAAATCAAGGCCCATCGCTGCTATAAATCACTGAGTAATTGTGCAGAGAAACATAGTCAGTGCAAAGCAGTGGTAAGAGCATGGCTGGGGGAAGACGACAGCAGTATTTCAGTCCCAGTATTATTTCGTTAATAATCTACCTCTTATTAACGGAGACTGAGGAGTATCTTAACCTCTCCATGTCTCTATTTCCTCATCTAAAAATGGAGACTAACAATAATATCTACTGAGTGGATTTTATTGTAGATTAAATGAATTAATATGATTGTGTTCTTAATACCAGGGTCTGGCAAATAATAAGCATTGGATAAACATTTTTTTTTTTAATTTTTATTTATTTATTTATTTATGGCTGTCTTGTGTCTTCGTTTCTGTGCGAGGGCTTTCTCTAGTTGCGGCAAGTGTGGGCCACTCTTCATCGCCGTGCGCGGGCCTCTCACTATCGCGGCCTCTCTTGTTGCGGAGCACAGGCTCCAGACGCGCAGGCTCAGCAATTGTGGCTCACGGGCCCAGTTGTTCCACGGCACGTGGGGTCCTCCCAAACCAGGGCTCGAACCCGTGTCCCCTGAATTGGCAGGCAGACTCTCAACCACTGCGCCACCAGGGAAGCCCAAGCATTTATTATTATCGTTACCAATTTATTTGACTCCCACCTTCCTCATCTGTAAAAGGGAAAGATAGATAATACATTTACCTCATAATATTGATTTGTAATTAAAGGAAATCATGTAGGTAGAGCACATAATACAGTGACAGCACATAGTGGGTTCACATATTTTATCTATTATTATTATTATTATTGTTATATGCAACATTGATTTTATTAAAATATGACAGTTTAAAATGTGACTAGTTGCCTGATATATTTGAGTGTCCCATTAAATAACATGCATGCCAATAACCTCATAGTTCTCAAAAGGCCATCAGCCTCTTTCGGTAAGTAAATCTGATTTGTGGTCATCAGAATTCCTTCTGGTAATTCTCTCTTCTGAGTAGCAAAGGAGCCTGGAGTGTCATTTAGGAGATGAAGTGTTCTTTAATAGTACACCTGGGCAAGAAAAAATAAGTTTACGTTAGTCTCAAAAGATTGTCTTCACACATGTTGCCTCTTTTTTGAAAAAAAAAAAGAAATGACTCTCCTGGGTAACAAATTCATCAAGGGAAGTTCATTGAAACCTTTACTTTGTAGTGGAAATAGGTAAGGAAGTAATCCAGCAGGGAGAATAATGTAACAACATGTTTCATAGGAATTGCTGTTTGGATAAATCCACAGAGAATACTCCATTTCCCCTTCAAAGGGTCTTTTGACACTAGTAAGTATACTCCTAGGAGTAGTCATTTGATGACTTAATTTTTCCTCATCAGCCTTTAGCAGTAGACTTGATATGTACAGAAACAAAATGGGACAGGACACAAAGACAAAGTACAGTCTCAGGGACTACTTTCTGATATGAAGGCTGAAGGCTATTCTAGGTATTGCCTGCCTTAGATCAAAAATACTAAAATTTAGCTTAATAGAAAGAAAGAACCAGGTATTACAAATTTGGTCATCACATCTAAAGAGATGACCCTTGTGCATACAAGTAGCAGAACAAGAAGGAAGAAATGTATTTGTTCTGAAAGGATTTTTGCCACTTCCCTGGAGTGGATACACTTGAAACCAGATAGTCACCATGGCTTTCTGACAGATGAAGTCAGACAAAGAAACATAAACCATGGGTTTAAAATGTCCTAATGGATTTTCTTTTTATATGGTTAAATGTGTGTCTAATTCATTCAGAGATTCTTAAAACAATAATAAATAATCAGAGATCCTCTACTTTTTAAGTCATGTAAATGGATTAATTACCCTACTGTGATTTACTGACTGAAAAAGTTGGTAAGATATCCTATTAGGAATATAGATTAGACACTGACTTTTTATAGAAACTCCCCCTCATATGAGTTCCATTGACAATTAACCAGTGGACTCTTGATCTAGAGAATACCTATTTTCTCCAACTTAAAAATGTGATGACATTTGCAGTGAACCATCTGGGCCTTAGTTAACTAGAAGCTTATATGTGTGCAATATCAAATGTGGTTTTTCCAGGTAATAAGTTCATACCAGTTCACTGACTAGTAGTAGCTTAACAGATGGAAAATTTGTTTACATAATGTTAAAAACAGATTGAGTTTGGCCAAAATGTTGAGTTTCATTTAACATACTCTATTGGGTTGAAAAGAAACAAATATTATTTTGGATTAATTTAACAGGGACTATGAATTCAGTTAGTGACTAAAGCATACGTAGACCCAATTTCCCTTCCATTTCATGGGAGAAGTCAGGAGACAGGTTTCTTAAATGAAGGAATCAAACTGTGGTATCCCTGCAGCAATATTTAGAAGGCTTTTTTAAGGAAGTTGGGCACATTCCAACATCAAACCCTCAGGTGGAAGAACTGAGTAGATTCAACACCGGAATTGTAATAAATATCACAAGCAGAATGGAAACTTACCTTCTTTTCCTGAGGTGACAAGGCACCAAAACACTAATTTCAAACTGCAATTACCAACCACAGTCAGAGGTCCTCCATGTATCCCAAGATGTCAGATTAAAAGAGGAACTGTTTGCCCTTTATTGGCATCTCTTGGTAACATGGCTAGTACTAAATTGTTCAAATGACTATTTTAACATAATCTTGCAAATTGACTATAAAGATGTCAGTTTTTTCTCCCTCCCTCTTAACCTATAACTTTTCACATCCGTGATGAAAATTTGACATAAATAACACAGGAATGCTTACTGTATCTCATAACAAAGGGACTCAGATGACCAAACATTATTAAAAGAAATGCATTAGCTTTCCCAAACAACATTCATCCAACCACAAAGATGTATGCAAACATAGTCAGAGTTGTATTTTATGACAGGGAGATAAATAAACCTGAGATCAAAGAAATGATTTTTGTAATTCTTTAATATTCAGTCAAGAAGTCATAAATCTATAGCATGATGAGATTCTTTAGTGTAAATGTTCTCTTGCCTCCTTATTTTCCCCATTTCAGGAATCTCAGGGATCAACAACGCTGCACTGATAAAGACCACAGTCAAACAGTATTCATCTGTATAGGGCTGAGGAGAAACTACCATATTGAATATATTCAGAGAGGAAAACTCAGATGTTCTGTTTTTCCAGAAGTATGAGATAAGAGCATGGCAAAAGAGAAAAAAAAAAAAAAAAACATGAAAAGGCATATTTCAGATGATTGAATCTTCTTAGATAAGATGGAATGAAGTAGATATGAAATTTGTTTTAACTATAAAATATCATAAAGACCTAAAGGATTATTTAGTTATTGCTATTTAGCGAACCTTTTCCTTATGGGATCTTTCTATAAGGAACATTTTGAGGGAAGGAATGATTACATAGTCATGTATGAATTCTCACAACAGACCTGGTACACGGTTAATGTTCAGTAAATGTCTTGGGTTAAATAATGTTATTTATCTCGGTGTTCTATTCTTGAATACAGTATCTGACCATAATAGGTGCTTAATTGCTTAGAGTTATTTTTTAGTGAACAAATGATGACAACATAAATAACTACTGCCTTTCAATTCCATGTGCATCTATTGCACATTCTCTCCCAAGCATTATGATCAGCCTTGGGTACGAGTAAGATAAAACCAATCCCAAAGATAGGATAGAACCTCCTTGATTGTCAAAGCCTGCTGCATGCTTTGTTCCTGATACCATAGCTGTTCCAGTCGTACGCTTTCCAGTCACTGAAATATGAGAGAACTCCATCAGAAGAAAGCCTCAGCCATTTAAGTGGGAAAAAAGCAGTAAATAATGGAGAGTAGTTCTACCATTCCATCTTATACACAGGTTGGGTTAAAGAAATGCAAGACAATAAATGAGGACCAAGTGTCTACAAACACCCTAAGATAAGTGAAATAGCACGCTTGACTCACTCTGGGAGGAGAGCAAATACCAGAGCTCATGCTTGGCTTCTCAAGCATGATGGGGTGTTCTTTCATGGGTTTGTTGTCTTTCTGGTTGTATAGTGCAAAAGAGCAGAAACTCCAGGCGACAACATGACCTCCTTGCTTTAGGCCCCTTTAGCAAAGCTCTTTTTGCTGATGGAGGCCAAGAGGACAGTCTTGGGAAAGACCTTGTTGGTGAGCATTTTTACTTTAGTCCAATAGGATGTCTCAGTTATATAAAAGGTTTCATTGAGAAAAGATTAACATATTTCACTGAGACATATTCATGAAAATGACGGACCTTAATTGGCCTAATATATAATAAATCCTTACTTACCTATTATGTACTTGGCATGGTGCTTTTAATTGTATATACAATCTCCCTCTTAATCCTAGCAATAATCTTATAGGATACAGGTAAAGAAAACAAGGCTTAGAAAGGAGAAGTAATTTGTCCTATATTATATATCTAGTCAGTGGTGATATGCTTTCCATTGTAACTGAGCTATTGAAACAGTCTCTCTTAGATGGTGATCCTCCCCACTTCTTACTCTAGTTCTCTCTTCCAACACAAATACCACTCTTCTTTCATTATTACCAGAACTTTCATACTAAAGCAAAGATTTAGCTATGCCCTCATTAGTGTTAAAAAACAAAACAAAACCTGTTTAGTGACCCACTGTCACTCCCTTGCTGAATAACCTTCAATAGCTTCCTATTGCTCATGAAAGAAAGTGCTCTGTTAGCCTTTAAGGTGCCTCATAATAGTGCCCCAACCCAGAACCTTTCCATTCCATGCCTTTTGTGTCTCACCCAAACCCATTCCCCCAATATATATTCAGCAGATTCTTACCTCAGGACTTTGATCTCATGGTTTCTCAATTTGAAACATTTTTCATCCAATTTTACAACTAGAATACACACCCATTTATCTTTTAAGACAATTCAAGTTTCCCTTCATTTAAGACATAAAAGGACTGAGGAAAGATGCAAATATAATACCTCTTTCTTAAGAATTAAAAGACAAAGATAAAACCATGAGGTGAACACTGTAAAGTCAGTGGAGGTAGTTGCCGTAGACACAATATAAAACAAAACAAAAGGAAAAAAAAAACAACTAAATTATATCATGGTGTACAGACAGGAAGAGCTAAGAAATGAACAAATAAGTCCTAATTTGAGGTTTTTGAGGCTGTTCTCTATCCATGTGAAAAATTGTGTCATCTATCCATTCTCACATGTATCATAATTGTGCTCAAATAAAGGTATGAGTTCTTTGAAAAGTTCCATTTCTACAGACTTTTATTGATTATTTCTTTTCCTTTCTCCTCCTCAGGAGTTCACTAAAGGCCAAAACATCAGAGAATTTAGATCTTGTCTTTTTCTTTGCATCAACTAAGTAAGGCACCCTGACAACTCACTGCAACTGTTTCTACATATTTTAAATTGTGTAATAATACTTCCCTATGTGCCTCACATAGTTTTTTGTGTGAATCAAATTGTTTAATTTATCCAAAATGCCTTTACAGCATATTTGCATATGTCAAGCATTATGCTATGAAAAAAATATGATTGAGACATTTTGTACATTATCTAATCTCTCATAATATATTTAACAATGGATGTAAAAGTCTTTTGAAAATACTAAAATGCTTGTAAGGTATTATCATGTGTAAGGAATTATCATCAATAAAGGTGTATAAGGAATACTTTTACTACATACATTAACCTTTGAGGTTAATGTCATAACAACTCCCTATGTTTTCTAAATACTTGTCCTTTCGACAGCCTTTGTAAAAAAATAGTCTGCAGAGCAAGAACCATTGCTTATTGATATCAATGTGACATGGCTTTCTTAAGTTCTTATAAATTTTCTTAGTCCTAGTTTCAATAGTGAGATTTCTACAAAAGCTATAGTTAGTAACTATCACTAGTAGTCAACATCTAGGCATTTGTGGTTTTGTGAAACACCAAAATCAGTATTATTGTTTTTTATAGTTTCCCAAAGAGCTCTCTGGAGTCATAGCTCAAATGTGATGGATCTGGATCCGCTCATAATTTCCTTTGAAGACAGCTTCCTATGGTGGTTTGGGGAGAAGAAAGAAGTATTTAACAAATTATAATGAGCAAACACTGTCATCTGACTTCCCATAGTACTGTCAATCACTGTAAATTAAAATCTAAACTTTCTTCACTAGTGTCTTCCTTCAGATTTAAGTGTCCGTATCACAGGTAAGGCAATAGGTTAATCAGTAGTTTCCTTTCCAGTCATTAATTTAATATTAGTTTGTAGCCATCTTGGCATTTTCCCCTACACACAGTTACTGGCAATTGCATGTTTAGAAAGCACATATTCTTCTCAGTTTTGGGGGTGTTTCATTTTCAAATCCTTTCATGGTAACTACTAAACAGGTCATACAATGGACATTTAATCACCATATTTTAATTTTCTGTTCTTTGCTTCCTATGGTACTTTTAGACCACTGCTTCTCTCACAGCAACTGATATTTACTCAGGAAACATAGTTTTTAATGTCAATGTTGACTGAAATCAAAACAAAAAAAAATCTTATGAAAGAAAATCTGAGCCTACTCAAGGAAGTTCATTTTATCAAAAATAAAAATTAGGACTTCCCTGGTGGCGCAGTTGTTAAGAATCCGCCTGCCAGTGCAGGGTACACGGGTTCGAGCCCCGGTCTGGGAAGATCCTACATGCCGCAGAGCAACTAAGCCCATGCACCACAACTACTGAGCCTGCACTCTAGAGCCCGCATGCCACAACTACTGAAGCCCGAGCGCCTAGAGCCCATGCTCCGCAGCAAGAGAAGCCACCGCAATGAGAACGAAGAGTAGCCCCCACTCACCGCAACTAGAGGAAGCCCACACACAGCAACGAAGACCCAACACAGCCAAAAATAAATAAATAAAATAAATATATTTACAAAAAAAATTTTAAAAATTAAAAATTAAAAAAAATAAAAATTAAAAAATACATGGTTTAAGGCTTACTTTAAATTTTTGAAAAAATGTGCAGAGCTTTTGGTAATGTTTGAAAATCATTTGAAACCCACATTTTAGAATGGAGGGCCATAGAATATTAAGCCAGAAGAACCTATAGAAATTGTTCCAGTCCAGTCTGTGTACCTCAGAAATAGCTAAAGTCCATTCTTTTTCTATTTGATATGACTAAGTTGACTCATCAACTGGTGGCAGAGCCCAGGCATACTGATACTGTCTCAATTCACTTTACTGTCTCATATCAACTGGGTTCTGAAAACCTCATTTTGTGAATTCATAAGAGCACATTGTCATCTGATAATATGCTTCTAAATTTTGTGGTTAGAATTAGATGCAAATACACACAATGAAAGGTATGACTTTTCAGATTCTCTAGATTATTTTTCTAGTTACCTAAATATTACATGTAGAAAATCTGAAACATTACAAGAAGCATAAAGGACTTAATTGACATGGGGAGTATAGATTTTACCAGACCTCTTGAGGAAGTGATTTAAGATGCGTTCTGACGGATGATTCTGAGGTAGCCATAATTGGTGGTAATGGGAAGAGCATTCTAGGCATAGAGAGTAGCGTAAATAAAATACCTAAAGTAGGAAATATCTTGGGACTTTCAAGGATTTGAAATAAAACCATTATGGCTGGAGCATAATGAGTAAAATAAAAGCAAAGTTTGGAAAAACAGGTGGAAATCATCCTATGCAGGCCTAGTGGACCATGTTAAGGACTCATATTCTAACTTTTTTGTTATTATGAAAAACCTTTACAACATTTAAGCAGGAAAGGACATGATACATTTGAAAATATTCTTCTAGTTTCTATGTGCATTATGTTTAAAAAGTGGTCAAGAAGGATGGGAAGTCATCAGGTAGAAAGCTACTGTGCTAACCTAGGAGAACATGAGTGTCTGGAGGGTATAAGAGGACACAAACTTGAATCTTAGTTTGGAGGCAGAAAAGATTTAGAATACACTTCTCTTGTTGAAAGGATTGGAAATGTCCAGTTAATTATGTATTCAAGTAATATTGTTTCTAACACTGAAGTGCTTTTTATATTGATTCTTTCTTCATCCATATATATAGGAAACTGTCAGATTCTCATAAAGTTATCAGAGAAACTGTTTTATGAGCCACAAGTCTTTAGTACCGTGTCTATGAAATAAGCCTCCTCTGTGTTCAAATCTTGACTTCTTATCCACTCAACAGTTATGAGAACATGGACAACTCATAAAACCCCTTAAACCTCACGTCCACGAGGATAAGATTAACACTCTACACTCACCTAACTCCATCTTAGTTTGCTCTAAGGTTTAGTAAGGTAATGGACACATCCCACTTAAAAAAAATCATTTTGATCACAGCCACCCCGTCTCCAAAAAAACAAAAAAACAAAAAAACAAAAAATACACAAAACATATGTTTTAAGGCATTAAACACAGAATGACAATATTGAAAGTGTCTTTTCTTCCAATCTGACCGGCCGAGGGAGAAAGACTAAAATCATGCTGAAAGTCCAGGCAGACTCACCTTACAAGTAACAAGCTCTGCCCAAGCGCTCAGAGAATCCAATCCACTCTAGGGTTCCCACTTTTAAACATGAAAAGACAACTGCCAGTGGTGGAAGAAAATAAATCCAAACTGAAAAAAATATGAGAACTCAGGATACAAAAAGAAACATCTTACAAGCTCCTAGAGAGGAGAAAGACACAGCTAGATATTGTACATATGACTGGGATTCAGAATGACGGGACTTCTCAACAAACAACACTTGCAGCAAGAAGAAAACTGAACAATGCCTTCCAAATTCTTAGTTATGTAATTAAAAAACTTAAAATTTTAATCCAGCCAAATTGAAAATTAAATCTGAAAATAAGATAAAAATATTTTAATTCACAAAATATTTTCATGAGCCATTCTCATAAAGCTTCTGATTTTTTCTTTCACTTTAATACACTATTCAGGTGATCCAACAGAGGAGACCAGTAAGGGCAATCCCAGGATAACAAATGTACAAGAGACATAAAGAGCAACCAGCCCAGATCTAAGCCAATGAAACAGACACGCTGCTCTGGTGAGCCTGGTCCAGGCTCATGTGCTGATGAAGTTCCCACTCTCACTTCCAGTCACTATTGTCAACTAAGGACATTCACCCCATCGTACTGAAATTTCCTGAGACCTGGAGCTGGCTATGGTGAGCTCAGGATTCCAGGAAAAAAAATTCAAACTATCCCATTCCCCCCAACCATATCCAGCATCCAGCTCATTTTACAGATCTGACAAATGCCAAACCGTGAAACATTTTATATTTCCCAAGGCTCATTCACTGCCTTTGCCACCAAATTCCCCAAAACAAATTTTTATAATAACCTCAAAAGGAATCTGAAAACCAAACGATGATCCAAACTCCAACTAAGTTATCTTCTGCTATGATTCTTGTTCTTATGACAATATGGCTTTTCTTACAGAGTTGTTCGTGCTTCCTAATCAATTTCTATATATATAAGTCTTCATATTTATTCAAAAGTAATTTTAAAATAAGGAAAGATCATTTAGAAAAATATGTGAAATGTTTAGCATCGTGAATATATATGGTGTTATAGAAAACTCTCAATAAATCACAAGTACAGTTGTTATAATTTTATGTAGTCCTTCCATTCCTTGGTATTAATTATTTTTCTGAAACACAGTTTGGGTGAAAAAGTCTTTCAAATAGTCATATGATACATGTGCCCCAAATGCCCTTTCCCTATCACTGATAAACACAAATCCAAACGTCCTTGAAATGTTAACAACAATAAAAACCCTCAATTATATTATTATCCATAAATAAGTTATGTATTAATTTTAATAAAAATATTTGATGAATGACCTACATAAAGATTTTAGTTCACATTCAAATAATTGTGTTCATGTAGCACATATGCAGATATAAACTAGAAAAAATGTAGTAGGGAAAAAAAAAGAAAACTACAACAATCAAGAGAACTTGAATCTAGTTCTGATTCTGTCACTACCTAATTCATCAAGCTTAGTAGGGTCACTTCTCTCAAGGCAGTAGATTTCTTGTTTGCAAAATTAGAACACTGGACATTGTGCTGGATTGTGCCTTGTCAACTTGACTAAGGCTGGGGACTAAATTTCCCAGAATCCCTTTCTCTATATGGTTTTAGGCTAGAGTTGCCAAAAGAGGAACTTGCCTGAGATTTGGAAGGTCAGAGTAAAGCAGGTACCATTACTTTTGGGAGACTGTCTCAGTCTGGCCTGGTGTTGAGCAGATGCAGGGTGTCTAGTAGACCTCAGCTTATGTTCATTTTCTTCTACTTTGCTTATAACTTACCTTCCCCACTGCCAGGCCCACCAACAGGGACTTGGCTGCAGAATTGCAAAGATAACAGCTACACAGAAGCATAGCTTCCTGAGAGGTGGCAATTTCCATTCAGCTCCCCTCCAGCTTCCCCGTTTGTGGTCCTCATTCACAGACTGAAAATACTATTATCCTGGATTCCCATGAAAGCTTCTGTTTGTTCACTCTCATCAGTGATTAAGGTGGACTGGTCAGTGACCTTTTCTCAGATCTTCCAACTCCCTTCTAGACTGTCACTTCTTCAGTTCCTCCCATATTTGGGTAAGTTCTAATTCCTATAATAAATCCTTTATTCACATAATACCCATAGTGGCTCTCTTTCTTTTACTTACAACATGTGATGATGAGCTCTAAAGCCCCCTCCAAATCTAATACGTTAGAATTTTCAGAGTCCATTCTGAATGATATTGTATGATCTGTGCATATCTCAGCAAACAGCAGGAGCAGGTTCAAGTCCATTCATCTATTTCTAGCAGACAACAGGGAAGTTAGGCCACATTGTGAGTTTTCATGTGACTTCCCAGAACACCAACAGAGTATTGAGTTCTCCAATTTCAGATATATAACCAATAAAAGGATTTACAGTGACTGCATATGGATTAAGTAGACACACAGGCTCACCTGCATAATAGTATATATTTAGAGCACAAGTGCTTAAATAAGAAATTAAATAAGAAATAACAAATACTTCTATTCATGCTTCTTAAGTATACAAAGATAAAATGGAATCTAAAGATTTGTTCAGTGGCCAAGGCCACAGCTGAGCCCTCACCCCCCAGCTCCTTCCCATTAGTCCTCAGTTGTTGCAAAAGCATTTCACTTGTACCTAAAGGAGAACAATATCTCAGAAACTATTCCAAGACAATAAATCAAGAAAGCTGGTTTGTTCACATTTTTTTCTTTTCTTTCCATTCTTGAGGTAAACCTCCCACAGAGAAAGTTATACCATGAAAAGGATTCAACAAAATGAATGAAAATATATTTATATCACTTATGGATTACTTTTCTGTGGCACAGTTTCAATCAACAGCCCTGGAGAAAAAATGTGTGTGTGTGTGTGTGTGTGTGTGTGTGTGTGTGTGTGTGTGTGTTGTATGATTGCTTAACTTTATAATTGCAGCTGTTCAAACATTTATCATTTCATGTTACAAAATAAGGAATTCCCCGAAGCACAGAGAAGCAGCATATTCTTCCATCAGTTTAGCATTTGTCTCAGGATAAAACAAAGTAAATTAAGAATGCATGTGGTTTTCACATAAACTAGTTTTGGCTTCTTCAAACCAATTCCAAAATTATCCCTTTTTTGCTACCTTCTTCAGCTGAAAGCATTACCGATTCGTCTTTGCATGCCACATTAGTTATAAAAGTTAACATTGGCATATTATTTTATAGCTTAGAAAAATGCTTTTATGTACATGAAATAGATCAGCAAGGTATAGTAGAAAAAGATACTGGCTTTGCAATCCAAAGATCCTTACCACCTGTGCAACAGAGTGAGTGGGGCTGAGGTAGGGGATCACTGCTATTCTGAGCCTCAGGATTCTAATAGAATTTCTGTAAAATTTAGATGAGATCATGTATGTGAAGGTGATTTGTGAAAGGACTGGAATGAGACAAATAAAGGACGTTAAAATCGATTTGCATTTTACAGATGAGGAACAGCCATTAAATGATTCACCCAAAATTAAATAGAGGCGTATCAGGACCAGAAATCCAATGTCTTGACTCTGAGTGCAATATTCTTTCAACCCCATCTTACTGCCTCTCATTCATTAATTTTGTTTAAAAACAAAAACTAGTTTTTAGTATGAACCACATCATTTTGTGTAGAAATTTCAAAAGAAACAACATATCTTAAAGATGAAGGATTAAGAGCAGGAGATTAGAATCCAAACGTTATGAGTTTAAATCTGAGCTCTCTTCCTCACTAGCTTTGTGACTGAGTACATTAATTAATTTTTCTGTGCCTCAATTTCACTATCCTTAAAATCAGGATACAATTATCATCAACATCATAGGGCAATTTTGAAGATTGTATGAGTCAGTATATCATAAGGCTCTGAGAATAGTCCTGGTATACAAGAAGCATTATATAATATTAGCAAATTTTATGTAAAGAATCATACAGGGTCATTATGTTAATGAGATCTATCATACCTGATATTATACTGAACTTGTCATCAGTAGCAAAAGGGCTGGCATCCTGGTATCCTTAAGAGCATTAGGCGTGAAATGAAGAAGACATGGGATTCTGACTTCATCACCAAAGCCTGAGCAGAGCTTCTAAGGAGAAGCTCCATATTCAAAATGAACAAAACCATCCATTGCTAGAAAGTTCAGAGCTCATGGAACAACCATATTTAAATAAAGACGTGCATTACTTATTTTATCCCTTTTCAATAAAACTATAGGGTCCTTGAAAGTGTTAGCAATGACTAGAAAATATTCAAGATGGACTGTTTTTGATACTTAGAGTTATTTAGAAGCTTAATTAATAGAAGAGTCATTTGATTCAATATATCTATAGTAAATGTTGTGCTCGAGAAGCACAAATCTTAGAATGTTAAGGTGGGAACGGAATTTACAGCACATCTGGTCACATCAATCTCCATACCATCCAATAATTAACTTTCCCCTTCAGCATCACTTATAAGCAATCTTTCAGTCACTAAAAATTTCTCACCTCCTAATAAAGTTCTCTTACCTGACAGTAATAGATTTTCAGAAAGGTTTTTTTCTACTTTGAACACAAATTTTTTTCATAGCAACTTCTATCAACAAGAACTAATTCTTGGTCCAAAGAGAATAATAATATTTTATAAATAATAAGAACTGTGTAAAGGTACTATAAAACTTAAGTTGTTGCTATTAGTAACCATTATAAAATAAGCAGTATTTGAGTATCTTGAGATGGTCCTGACCATTATGGTCCTGAAAATAGACATCTGAAGCTTCTAGTCATTATCTTTTGCTTTTCACACTAGATATAACCCATGCCCACACCATGTGCCCAATTTACACTTTTCATAAATGAATCCACAGTTTAGTTTATGTAGACATTTATTTCCTTCTGCTCAAATTCATTTGTTGATGACATATTTGTTTCTATTTTACCCCATTCTGACCTACATTTTCATTACTGTTGGAGGATGTCATCTAGAGGACATGACCACTGGTTGACCTGCAAGCTGGACCTGGGCAATCGAAGGCTCCTCACCCACTCTCTTGCCCTTGCAATGTTCTCTCTGCATACTGTTCCCATAGCCAGAGCTATTTCAAGGATACAACCTTGGGAGACTTATGTGTCTTGAGACTATCGGGATGGTATATGTGACTCAACCCTGTTAAGACTTTCAAGAATTCTGGCAGGTGGGTGTGAAGATTTACTTGTCTTGTGACAGACCAAGACAAACCTCATATGTAAGTTCCCTTGCTAATTAAAACTGCCACCTACCGATATGGAGTGGTCTGCTTCTTTCTTCGGTCTCTCCTTGCCCCCCATGTATGAGGGCCAGTTTCAAATTTCACCTGGGGAACTTCTAAGGTTGAAAGCAAACAACTGGAGAGCCAACCAGGAGACTGAAGAAATGGGTCTTGGGAAAGAGGCACTTGTTGGGGAAATTCTGGGTTGGCCATTGACTTCTATATGTGGAGGGGTGCCCTATAGATTAGATGCCTGTGGATTGCTTTGTGAGTGTCAGGATGCCCCAAAAGTGCCAGCTGGTGTGATGTATTTTTTTTTGAGAAACTGTGCATAACACACTGTAGCAAAGAATGGAAACAAATGGTTGCCTTGGTGGGCTGGCCTCTACTATGGCAATTCAGCTGACCACCAATGCCCTACTAGAGGCTGAACCTGAGTTAGAAAGTTGGAAGAAGTGCTTAGGTTAGAGAAAGATGTGTAGTTGTCCACTACTCTACTAGCTTCTTGGTGAGCAGACAAGGTGGGAGCTCAGGATAATGAGTTGCAGCACATAGTGTGTCATTTTGCAAAGCTAGGAGGGTGCAAACTGCTGCAGATTTAGAGTCTAAGTGCTTGTGACAAAGCCTGGTTGAGATACTAAGAAGTGGAACTCTGGTAAAGTGATGAGAGCAAAGAGGAAGATGTTGTGGTGACTGACAGTGAAGAGGACAGAGGACCTCATGCTGTCCAAAACCTAATTCAGAGGAAAATTTTAAATAGTAATTACCCTAGACTTCTGATAATAAAGAAATATACCTTAAAACCCCTAAAAGAAAAACTTGCATTCTTTCTCTGTTCCTTGAAGGTTTAAATTTTATCATGTCGTTGAAAAAAAAGGGGGGGGGGCAAGTTTTTAAATATACACTATTCTATAGGAACTCCCTTGCCCAAAATCTATCTCACAGCCTCCATAAGATTATTCATCAAGAGCAAATACAAATCTTAAAAGTCTTCTCCATAAAAATTAGTGAAAAATTTTAACCATGTGAGTAGCTAAACTTAACTTGACACAGTTTGTATTCAACTATTGTTTATAACTAGTGAGTTTTGTACTGTTGTACATGATTAATGGTTAAAATTTTGGAATGAAAACTATAGGGTCTCTATGTCTGTTTGTATGTTTCTGTATGGCTATGGATGTATGCTACGTATATGTGATATGTTTATACCGTTAGATGGTATAGCCAAAATTAATTTGTAAAAGAGCACATTTAATTGACTTAAAATAAGTGCATGTGTAAATTAAGTATTCCTAAAACGCTCAGAAATATAGAAATTAATGCAAGTACTTTTCAAGTTCATGTGATCTGGGTTAATCTTCAGTAAACAAAAGCTAGTTTAAGTTTGTTGGCTTAATTAAAATAAATATGTCTTCAGAGTTATCAGCATTAAATTTAATTCAAGCATACAACTTTTATTCTACCTGGGTTTACTAGTCAAATAAATTCATATTGTCTCTATTACAAAATTTGTTGGCAAGAAAAACAATTTAATATGATGGTTAGCTATTTAAAGTCTCATGAAATTTTCATGAGTAATCTAAAGAAAATTGTTAAGAACAAGCAAATTAAATAGATGTAAATGGATATAGAGAGTTGGGAAGAGAGATAGAGAATCTTACCTTGTATAATTTAACCTTGTGTAATTTTAGCTGACTAAAACTGGATGAATTTGTTATAGTTATTTTAAATAATCTTTAATATCAATTGTGTACGTATGTAATACTAAAACTTAATTTTCCTTCATCTGCTGAAAGGCAAGTTTTCTTGAACTATCGGTCAGCTCCTGATAAGAGATTACAAAAGGATTTTCTTTACCTTTTAATTAATCTTCCTAGAAAGGAAAGATTTCGTATTTTATCAAAATAATTTCCCGTGCTTCATGTTGTCTTTGATTACTTTAGAAAACTGAATCATCTCAACATTAAAAGAGCTGTTTTGTTCACAACTATGTAACCTTCTGTATTTGCCTCTAAAATCTTTTATTGTCACTTTAGTTAATTTGATAATTAAGTATTGTTGCATAAAAATCTGTGTCCTATTTAGTCAACTTTTGATATTTCCCCCAAATCAAGTTCTAAATGAAATCAATTTCTTTGACTCTCTTTAAGTGTGATTTTTTTCTCTTCTTAAGTTGAAAGCATAGTTGATTTGTTTTTAATCATTTTTATTTTCTAATTAATGTATTTATAGCAAAGTAATTTCCTCTAAATACTGTTTTGACTTCATCCTGCATATTTCCATACACCGTGCTATCATATATTCAGTAAGTAGGCAGCAGGTATCAGAGAGATGACCAGCATAGCTGTTATACAATTAGTTACTTGTAATTTTAGTTTTCAATTCTTGTTTAACCAAACTTTTGTTTTTTGGTCGTCTTTTTTTATATTTAATTTTTACTATTACTAAATTGTGGTCAACAAATCTGATCTACATCATTTTTCAATATTTTGAATTATTGAAATCTTATAAATACTCCAGGGTGTGGAAAAAAATATGCGCTCTTTTTGTTGACTCTATCTTCTAGCTTAGATATTCAGTCTTCAGCTGTATTTGTTCTATTTTCACCTACCTATTTTTTGTTTCTGTAATCCTGTTTTTATTTTTGAAGTCTGATTTTTCTTTTCAAAACAGCCTGTACATTTTCATGAATGAGAATCTTCAAAAATTTCTTTGAGGATATTAATTATATCTAGCTTTCTTCTGGTTCCTAAATTAAGAGCTTGGAGTTTAGTTATTTGATTTTTTGATATGCATATTTGAAATCCTGATTAACAGATATTGGGAGCAGGTGAAGATTTTTTCACTCCACCAGAAATCTTTATTGCTATGAATGTAAAGGCAGATCTGAGAGAAGGTTTACTGGGAGGCTTATTCCTCTGAGCACAGACACATCTTCACTTAAAGCCTGGAACCACTGTAACTACCTTGCAACCATGGTGGGAGAAGCCATGGAGACAAGGCTAATGAGCCAATGATGCCTGAGTGAAAAGTTTAAAAGGCTCTTGTCCTTTATGTTATTGCTGTAACTGAATAAATAATCCTGGAAATGTCCTATCTATGGATTTTTTTATTTTGAGTTAATACACTTTTTAACTTTTATATCCACTATGAGTTAAGTTTTCTATAATTAGAGCCACAACCATACAAATCAAAATATCACTTCCTACAATCCATTTCCCAAAAATTAATCAGAGCAGTCTTAACAGCATACAATACATAATGCTACTTGTCTACCTACAATTCTCCAGTTAGCTTTCTGTCCTATTTAAAATAAAATCCAAACTCCTCTCTTACATGATCTGACCTGTGCTTCCCTCTGTGACCTACTTTTTTACCATCACCCCACTGCCTTCTTTCAGATCCTCAAACATTCTAAGATCATTCATACCTTAGGGTCTTTGCACTAGCTCTTCTGTTTCCCAGGAATTTTTCCCCAGATCTTTAAATAGTTGGTTCCTTCTCAGTCAGCTCTCAACAAAACATCAGCTTCTTAAAGAGCTCTTCCATAACTATCCAAATTAGAGCGACTACTCAGTAATTTTTCTATCACATTACTTATCTTAATTATATACATTGCATTTATCACAATCTGATATATATGTATTTTTATATATATTAAATGCCTGATATCCCTTTCAATAATATAAGCTCCATGAGAACAAAGACATTTAACATCTTGTTCCTTGCAGTATTCCCATCACCTAGAAGAGTGTCTGACATATAATAAGTCCTCAACAAATACTTATTGAAAAAGTGAATGAATCTACTCTTTACCTTCCAGAAATTCTTCACTTCTCTGATCAGCTGGTGGTACTTTTCTCCAATTACTCATACTGCTATGGATCTATTTTCATATCTGTTATGTCATTTCAGTAGGATTTGGGAAGGAAACATAAATGAAATCATATATTCAGTAGCATTTTTATAGGAATCAGAGATAAATTTTCTGAATGAAATCATCATTGCCCTTGAACATTTTGGTGATGTGAACACCAAGTTGATTTTAACAAAGTAATATGAATTTTCTTACACTTCCCAAATTACTATAATTTCAATGCCTGAAGATAAACAGAGAGCCAGAAAGGAGCATCAAACATGAGACACATACAGAAGGTGCCCATTTAGTTCTTCCTACCTTAGACTTGTTAATTTGCTTTAAATAAATATAAAATAAGCAGTCTCTAAAGTCTAAGTATAGACTAGAAGAAAAATATATTAGTGAGAACTCGACCCCAAGTTTTCTTACCTGAGATGTAATAGATCAGTGATTCCCAGATTTTTCATATTGTAGATCATAGTATTTTTCAAATAGGAATTAACTTTTTATTTTACCCACTTTAGGCATTTATGAATACTATCATCATTGTTATAAAATAAAGGACACTATAACATCAAATATTGCCAAGAAAATATCTAAGAATAAAGAACACTTCTTTAAATGAAAAACTTTCAGGTTTGTGAAAAATTTACTTCATTGTTCTTATTTTCTCATTTTCCAGTGGGCCAGTGGAAAACTTATTAGTGTTCAGCACTAGTTCTAAGAGTATTAAAAAATTCCTGGGACTTAAAATCTGAAGATGTGAATTTAAGGTTTAGAACAAATCACTTAATCTTCTAGATAGAGATCCAGGTTCCTTATCTTCTTTTTATCTATCAGGTGAAGAAGGTTGTGAACCAAAGGAAATAATCATCCTTGAAGATATTTTGTAAGCTATAAATATCTTTATAAATATAAATTACGGATTTGATATAAGGTATGAGTGAGAGGGGTGGAGTGACTCTTGTCTTTTTCACCTGAGGAAGTGGAAATTGCTTTAAACTGAGACAGGAAAACTACATTTAGGAGGAAAGATCAGGAATTTAGTTCTGGACGTGTTAAGTCTGAGGTATCTATTAGACACTCAAGTAGACATGTCAAGTAGGCATTTGGATATAGGAATTTGGAGTATATGGGAGAGACACATCCTGGAGCTATAAATTTAGCAATTAATTGTTAGCCTACAGGTGGTTTTAAAAGTCATGAAGCTACAGGAGATCACCAAGGAAATGAGGCAGACACAGAAGAAAATCGGTCCAATGTCTATCCCCTGGGCATTCTGCTGTTCTGACATCAGAGAGGAGAGGAAAGTAAACGGCACTGAGGAGGAGCAATCTTTGATGTCACAGACAGTCCAGGAGAGCACAGTGCTGAAAGCCCAGTGAAAAGTCTTCCAGAAACATGAGGTTAGAATATCTTCTTGATGCCCTTCAATGCATATAATGAGAGGGTAGAATTGAAAATTAACAGGGTACAGGCTTTCACAGGGGCACAGCTTCAAGGTGCTCAAGGAAGCATCAGTGGCCCACGAGCAGAATCTGTGAATATGCTAAATGACTGCTTGGAGATTTGGAAATCTAATTTATGCTTTGCCACCGGTCTAACTGGGTAGTATGCTATTCTACTGAATCAAGTCTCAAGTAACTTAGCAATGTGTTACTCTTCAAATCAATGTAATAAGGAATTCGTAGGTGTGTTCAAGTATTAAAATGATATTTTGCTTTCCTAAAGGAACATTTCTGATTTTGGAAAGACCTGCTTATGCCATCTTTTAATGGTGAAATCACCTATCATCATTAAAACAGGTTTTGATTTTCATAAACTCAATTTATATTAAACTTTTAGGTAACATACTGATGACATGACATGTATCACATGCAGCCATAATGCCATAGTCAATTACAACATCTATGTTAACAGTGTGTGGGCTGAGAATAAAATTTGGGGAAGCACCCACCCCATGTTGACAGCTCTTTTTTAAACTTCAGTCTCAGTTCCAACAAAATCTTGCCTTGAGATCCTTAGTTATAGCTTAGTTTGCCCTGGTGCTGTCTGACCCTATTGCCACATCTCACCTTTGTTCCTTAACTTTCCCCCAAGGTAAGGGGTGCTATTTACCTCCCTCACTGCTGACTGGCAATGCCCTCCAGTGGTCATTGTGGAAAAAGAGCCCTGAAAATAATGTCCCAACTTGCCAATGGATTGTGAGAATAAGAGCCAACTGATACTGAGAAACTATTGCTAGAGTATTTTAGCTTGCACCAGTTATTTTTTCTTTAATTCTTCTTTATTTGGTTCTTCTGGCAAGCTATTTTTCCTGATATTCTTTCCAAACATTCTTTCTTTCTTGACATTATTTCTAAACATATAAATCTGCATCTAATATCAATGTGATCTTGATACAGATTTATATGCTTAGAAAGAATTCATGGCATATCAGGCAAGCAAAGGCAGATGGTGCAAATGCTATTTTAAGCTTGGATGGATCCTAGAACAAAGAGGAAGATTATTTGAAGAAATTTTTATTCCTGGAGAATAAATGCAAACACAGTATTCACCACATTCTTTTCCTAAAATATGTTGCCTAGTGACCAAATTGAATCAATCGTCAATTGATCTGGTGGGAATCTCAATGGATGGTCTGTTTGACTACCCTTTATAAGGAAGAATAAGGATGAGCTTGTGAAGCTCTATCTACCCAGGGGAAAGGAATCTGTGGCAAGAAGTGATTAGAGAGGGGGAGTAGAACTAAGGACAGGAAAGAATAGAAAGAAATGAGAGCAAAAAAAAGGTTCAATTTAATTTGTTGAAAAAAATGATTATTTTTTATCTAAAAGACAAGAAGGAATAAGATAGAAAATGTATAACAATAATTAAAGAATGCACATACATTGCCGGGCTTTATATATATTTACATGTTTAATCTCCACAACAGTCATATGAGGAAACATGTATTAATATCATTCTCCTTTTATATTTGAGAAAACTGAATCAAAGAAAGTTAAGGAATTTAACCAAAGTAGAAGATAGTCTGGGTTCAGAATCCATTTCCTTAAGAAAGAACATTATGAAAAAATATTTTTTAAAAATAGGAAAGAGAATGTATAATGTTGGAAATAAAACAGTAAGGACATTTTAAGAAGTTTAATGTACCTACATATATTAGCTCAGGCTGCCACAATGAAATACCATAGCCTGGGTGGCTTAAACAACAGAAATGTATTTTCTCACAGTTTTGGAGGCTAGAAGTATCAGATCAAGGTGCCAACTGATTCGGTTTCCCATGAGAGCTCTCTTCCTGGCTCGTAGACTCCACTTTCTCACTATGTGCTCACATGGCCTTTCTTCTATGAGCACGTAGAGGGAAAGACAGAAATATACAGTGAGACTCTTCCTCTTCTTGTAAGAACACCGGTCTTCTGGGATTACAGCCTCACCCTCTGACTTCATTTAGCTTTAGGTACCTCCCTAAAAGTGTTTTCTCCAAATACAGCCACATTGGAGATTAAGGCTTCAATATATGAATTATGGGGGACACAATTCAGTCCACTGCAACATATTTTATCCTATATAAATAAAATAAAAAACTAAAAGAGATATCAAAAAATTCAGGGGATATGTACAAGAATCTTTATTGTAGCATAAGCCATAGTGGTTAGACAAAACTGAAAAACAAAGGGAATGTTCTTTCATAGGGCAATAAGTGAATAAATCATGGTTACATCCATGTTATAGAATATCATGCAACCATTAAAAAGTGTGAATTAGAGCTAGTTGATGCAAAAATTTAAGTTAAATAAGCAAGAAAAAGAGATGTGTATATAACATGATCATATTTTTATATTAAAACAGTAACAAAATAATCCTATATATGTTCCAATTGTTTTTTATTGAGACAATATTGACACATAACATTATATTACTTTCAGGTGTATAACATAACGATTTGACATATGTATATGTTACAAAATGATCACCACAATACATCTAGTTAACTTCCATTCATTAAAGAAAATATTCTTCAATTCAGTTTGTACAATACAATTAAATTTCATACAGCATAGGTGGCATAATGGTAGCATTCAATGAGAGAACAGATTAGACTTCTAAAAGGAGCAATTGGTGAAGAAAAGATGATCAGGTCTTAAATCAAAGCCTCAGAAACTGAGATTCTATTTACAGGCGTGTGGCATGACCCCAGGAAGGCCCTCAGAGCTGGATTAAAGTAGAATATAATTTGAGTAGAGTATTTTAGACTCATCTTTCCCAAAAATTGAACTCTTCATTTCCATCCCAACGTAAATCACTTTCCAGTAAAGGTGTCCTTTGTGTTTCCCCCAAAACACAGAAGGAGGCAAACATTCAACTGATCCTAGGAAACACAGAGATGTGGGGAAGTAAAACCTGAAATGGAAGAATGCCAAAGAAAGGTGCATTATAAAGCCACTTACCATTATGGTTAACTGGAGTTAAACCCACCCAGAAACTCTAGAACTCTAGTACAACAGAGTTCATAGGTATATTTCTGAGGGAGACGAAGCTGGAGTATTGATATGTCAGCTCCCTATATATCATGGGTTGGGGGCAATTCTCATTATTTCTGGGGCAATAACTGTAACACATCCAGCTTCCTCTTGAGTGTAGAGCCAGTATGTTCCCACAGTCAGGAAAAAAAAAAAAATCCTCAAGCAAGCAGTAACATTTGTTCCCAATAAGTTTTTTTTTTTTTTAATTTCCCTTCTTTTTTAATTTTTTTTATTGAAGTATAGTTGATTTACAATGCTGTGCCAATCTCTGCTGAATAGCAAAATGACTCAGTTTTATACATATATACATTCTTTTTTTAATATTCTTTTCCATTATGGTTTATGCCAGGAGATTGGATATAGTTCCCTGTGCTATACAGTAGGACCTTGTTGTTTATCCATTCTAAATGTAATAGTTTGCATCTACCAACTCCAAACTCCCAGTCCATCCCTCTCCCTCCCTCCCTCCCCCTTGGCAACTACAAGTCTGATCTCTATGTCTGTGAATTTCTGTTTTGTAGATAGGTTCATTTGTGCCATATTTTAAATTTCCCTTCTTTTTTTTTTTTAAACATCTTTATTGGAGTATAATTGCTTTACAATGGTGTGTTAGTTTCTGCTTTATATCAAAGTGAATCAGCTATATGTATACATATATCCCCATATCCCCTCCCTCTTGCGTCTCCCTCCCACCCTCCCTGTCCCACCCCTCTAGGTGGTCACAAAGCACTGAGCTGATCTCCCTGTGCTATGCGGCTGCATCCCACTAGCTATTTTGCATTTGGTAGTGTATATATGTCCATGCCAGTCTCTCACTTCGTCCCAGCTTACCCTTTCCCCTCCCCGTGTCCTCAAGTCCATTCTCTACATCTGTGTCATTATTCCTGTCCTGCCCGTAGGTTCTTCATAACCTTTTTTTTTTTTTAGATTCCATATATATGTGTTAGCATACGCTATTTGTTTTTCTCTTTCTGACCTCACTCTGTATGACAGACTCTAGGTCCATCCACCTCACTACAAATAACTCAGTTTCATTTCTTTTTATGGCTGAGTAATATTCCATTGTATATATGTGCAACATCTTCTTTATCCATTCATCTGTCTATGGACATTTAGGTCACTTCCATGTCCTGGCTATTGTAAATAGAGCTGCAGTGAACATTGTGGTACATGACTCTTTTTGAATTAATCTACAAACAATAAATGCTGGAGAGGGTGTGGAGAAAAGGGAACCCTCTTGCACTGTTGATGGGAATGTAAATTGATACAGCCACTATGGAGAACAGTATGGAGATTCTTTAAAAGACTAAAAATAGAACTACCATACGACCCAGCAATCCCACTACTGGGCATATACCCTGAGAAAACCATAATTCCCAATAAGTTTTAAGGCAAGATAATCTTCTCTAAACTGTTGTTCATCACCACAGATATCTCTCATCTATTTCCAAGTTTTGTTGTTTCTACGTCCCTAAAATGTCTTGAATCCAGCCACATCTCAACATCCACAGCACTACCAGGCTAGATTAATTACCATCTCTTGCTTCAATGGTTGCACACATTTCTAATAGATCTTCCTCCCTTCAGTATGCTTTTTCCAGATTATTCTACACATGGAAGCTTGACTGATACAATATAAATATAATCATGATATTTCTCCGCTTAAAACACTATGATCTTTCCTCATTGCCATCTGAATAAAGTCTGAACGTGTTAGCCTACTTTAGACTTCTTAGCATGGTCAGGAAGGTATATTTCAAGTACCTATCTCCCCTATACACATACTTACAGACTCACACCACTTGATGTTATTCCCGCTAAATGTCCATAATGGTTAGCAAACCTTTTCTTGGCCTAGGAAGTGGATCTCTGCAACTTTTTCATGCTTCTCATTCCTCAGGGAAAGTATCTCAAAAAAGAGAGGAGCTATAGATACGTTATTTCCCTAGATGATCTTTTCCTAGAATGATATAAATAATCTCAGCCTCCCAATCCCATTGTATAGTATCATTATTTCTTGGGATGCTAGTGATCTATTCCACACTTTCTCTGTTTCTTGAACCCCAACCCAGAGATGATTCTGTAATCCATCTCTTCATTTAGGTCTGATAGAAGTTTCTGCAGAAACTTCCCAGGCAAGCTTAAGGTGGGAGGCTACATTTTGAGAGGCAATCCCTGGTTTGGAAAAATATTTAAAACTAATTTACAGAAAAAATACCAGTTAGAATTGAGAAAGTTGTGGATTAGTCACACCTCAAAAACAAAATCCCATCCTCTGATTCTCTTTTCTGGCTGGACCTGTAATGAATTCTGTAAGACCACATGCATAGAGGGGCCTTATGTATGGCTGAAGGATAGCATAATCCTGTTGTCACAAAATATCCTCTTCTATAAGGGACAAATTGCTGAGGTTGAAGGGACAATTTGCCTGTTTCAACACCAGATAGTAAAATTATTGACAGCAAAAACTTCTTTTTATTTTTACTTAAATCTGAAGTGTGTCGTATAGTGTCTGGTACAGAAGATGCTATATAAACTATAATGCTAGGAATAGATAAAGATGCTATATTAAGTAAGTGAAGTAGAGTAGACTTGGCCACTCATCTTTTCTCACACTAGGTACCAGCCCTGGTTTTATAGCCTGTCCTAAAATTTAGTTTAAGTCACTCTAAATGTCCTGGTTTCTCAGGTTAAATGATCAGGCAGACTCATCCATAAACTTCACCTTCTTTCCTTCTGATCCAGATAAGATATGAATTTCATGATGATTTCAAGGAAGAAATGTACAACTGCAGAAAGGTAGTGGCTGGTTTGAAATTTAATGGAAAATTCCATGGGTCCAAGGACCTGAAATCTTGCATCCTCAACTCTTCCTACTCTTTGGCAGTTATGTTACCTCAATGATCAAACCCTGTCAATTATATTTCAATAATGTCACTAGAATCTGAGTTCTTGTCACCTTTACTGCTACAGCCCTAGTTCAAGTTCTTTTCTTTTAATCTTTTGCCTATAAGATGTTGGTCACAGATTCCTTCTTTCATCCAATGCCCTATACCTCCTTACTTCCCATCCCATGTCATTATCCACACTGCAGCCAGATTGACCAATTATAAACAAATATTATCAAGTCATTCCCTTTTCAAAATTTGTACGTTATCATCTTGGCTTACAGAAAAAAAAAAATCCATATAAGGTATTTCAAAATTTGTCTCATGAAAAAGAGAATACTAATTAATGAATAACATTTATTGTTTCAAATTATTTCTGTAGTGACGACTGCTCTTCGTGCATCAAAATTTTTTTTGGTTTTTACAGCAAGAATGTCCTGAAAATTATTCTTGAAAATTTTTGTTGTAATATATTTTGCTGTTACACTGAGCACCTGCAATGTCTGATGCTTTGCGAGGAGTATCCAGTTGCAAAAGAATTGCGATTCAATTTCAAAGTTGGTTTTTGTTTAGGATGGACAAGGAGGTCCACAGCGTTGTGAAAAGTTGCTTAAGAACTACTGGGTGGTCTTACGTTTCAGGATCCACCACCAGGTGGCGCTAGATAAAACTTTTTAAAGCTGTTTTCACACAACATTTATCGAAAAGAAACAGGGTAACACATATGATGTGATTTTCCTCTTCTGAATTCTTCATTTTGTTTTTTGATAATTTTAGTAGATTCATCTCAGTAAATGTGGCAGCCTGCCAGATTTAGGGGATTCCTCAATTTTCTGAATTTCCCCCAAATCCTCCTACAACTCAGGAATGCTACAATTTGACGTATACATACATACTGTGTATGTCAGAAATTAAGCTAAGGCTTTCTTCCTTGTTATGATAAAACAAACAAACAGACAAAAAACATGCTTAAGAGAGGTAACTTCTTTGTCAAAGATTTTAGTCTAAATTTTCTCTGTCAGAGAGCTAGGGCCAGCCCAGCCCATTAACTGTTCCTTCTAGTTGGTGGTTGAGACTGGGTCCCCAGGAAGAAAGCTCACAGGTTTTTTTTTTTTTTAGCCCAGCCTGGTATCCAGGACCAGAGGAAAAGTCTAAGTCCAAGTCCTGGGAGAAATCTGGGGCTTAAAATTCATTATTCCTCCTATAATTTCTACTTAAGAAAACTGAAGCAGGCCATGTGCAGGACTTCAGTAGGGGAAACTGGAGAATAGGTAGAATAGGTAGGCCATTACACAAAGAGGATCCCAGGAGACTGGGAAATTTGGCACTAGATAGGTTAATATACACTATAAGCCTGACCAGATAGACGTTAATCTTAGACTCACGAATACCAAAAATTGAAGTGATTTAGAAATCATATAATGTAGTGATTTCAAAACATATGAGGTTATGACTTCAAAGAGTTTACTCAGATGAGAACTTGAATATTGCCGGCCATATCAGTAAACAAAGGATGTCACAGTGCCGGCCGTATCAGTAAACAAAGGATGTCACAGTCATCAACAATTGCACCACCGCCCATGGTGAGCCCTGAGGGAATTCAGGAAGGAAAAGAATACCTGCCATCGAGGAGCCATCAGACTGCAGCCACTCCCCATGGTGAGCCCTGAGGAAACTCAGGATATGAAAACACAGGATATTGGTCCCAGATGGCTGAGGTGTATATCAAAGGAATGATTTCAGTGAGCCCAGACTCTTGCATCTTCTTATACACAGAACAGCGCTGAATTCCTTAGCTTGAGATATCTGGTTTTCTGTAATTAACAATCATCTTTTGACGCTCAGACTATCTGCCTTTTGTTGCAAAACTCCTATATATCCTGCCTCCCCTCACCTCCTCTAAGCAGTTCTCTCAGGGTAACTTGAGATGCTGCCTCCCGGGCTTGAAGTCCTAAAAATTTTCAGCAAATAAAACATAACTCTAAACTTTTAAGTTGTGAATATTTTTTTAGTTGACACAGAGAAGTGAGGATACTGGAGAGAGGGTTGAGTGACTGGGGCTTTGGTAAATTTCTCTAATTCAACTAAGGTGAATTTTCTTTTGTTTGTTTAATTTACTATGTTTTCATGAAGGATTTCCTTGTGCTTTTAGTGGCATAGCCAAAAAAAAAGAAAAAAAAAAATCATTGCCAAGATCAATATCAAGGTTTCTCCATATGTTTTATACCAGTAGTTTTATGGTTTCAGGTTTTACATTTAATAAGTATTTAATCCATTTTGAATCAAGTTGGCATATGGTGTAAGATAAGGGTCCAATTTCATTCTTTTCCATGTGGATATCCAGTTTTCACAAAATCATGTATTAAAAAGACCATCTTTTTCCCATTGCGTATTATTGCCTCCCTCGTCAAATATTAATTGATCATATATGCATGGATTTATTTTTAGGCTCTCTATTCTCTTCCACTGGTCTGTTTTTTTATGTCAGTACCATATTATTTTGATTACTATAGCTTTGTATATAATTTGAAATCAGAAAGTGTGATGTCTCCAGCTTTATTTTTCTTGCTGAAGACTGCTTTCCTTATTAGAACTCTTTTGTGGTTCCATACAGTTTTTTTAGATTTTTTAAATTTATTTCTGTTGAAAAATGGCTTTGGAATTCTGATAGGGATTTCACTGAATCTTAAGTTGCTTTTGGTAGTATGGACATTTTAACAATATGAACTCTTTCCTGTACAATCCATGTACAGGAAATATATTTCCATTTATTTGTCTTTTCTTCCATTTCTTTCATCAATATCTTTCTTATAGATTTCAATGTATGGATTTTTCATTTCTTTGGTTAATTTTATTCTTAAGTATTTTCCTCTTTTTGATACTATTTTAAATGGGATTTTTAGAATTTCCTTTTTGGATAGTTTATTGTTAGTATATAGAAATGCAACTGATTTTTGTATGTTGATTTTATATCTTACAATTTTACTGAATTTATTTATTAATTTTAACAGTTTATTGATTGTGTCTTTAAAATTTTCTAAACCTAATGTCATGTCATCTGTAAACAGACAATTTTAGGTCTCTGTTTCTGATTTGAAAACCTTTCATTTCTTTTTTCTGCTTCATTGTTTTGGCTAGAAATCTCAGTGTTATATTGAATAGAAATTGTGCAAGTGGGACCCTGGTCTTATTCCTGAGCTTAAAGAAAAAGTTTTAAGCTTTTCACTCTTGAGTATAATGCTAGCTATGTGCTTGTCATATGTAACCTTTATTACATTGAGTACATTCCTTCTATACCTAATTTGTTGAGAGTTTTTACCATGAAAGGATATTGGATTTTGTCAAATGCTTTTTCTGTCTCTTTTGAAATGATAAAATTATTTTTATCCTTCATTTTGTTAATGTAGTATGTCACATTTATTGATTTGCAGATGTTGAACCATCCTTGCATCCCAGGGATAAATTCCAATTAGTCATAGTTTGTGACCCTTTCAATGTACTGTTGAGTTCAGTTTGCTAGCATTTTGTTGAGAATTTTTTCATCTATGATAACCATAAATATCGGTCTGTAATTTTCTTTTCTTGTAGTATCCTTGTCTGGCTTTGGTATTAGGGTAATGGAGGCCTCACAAAATGTGTTTGGAAGGGTTCTGTACTCTTCTATTTTTTTGAAGAGTTGAGAAGGATTGGTATTAATTCTTCTTTAAATGTTTGTTCATTCACCAATGAAACCATGTGGTCCTGGTCTTTCCTCTGTTGGGAGGTTTTTTGATTACTGATTCAATCTTTTTACTTGTAATTGGTCTGTTTATACTTTCTATTTTTTCATGATCCAGGCTCGGTAGGTGTATGTCCTTAGGAATTTATCCATTTCTTCTAGGTTATCCAATTTGTTGGTATATAACTGTTCATAGTAGTCTCTTATGATCCTTTGTATTTCTGTAGTATCAGTTGTCATGTCTTGCCTTTCGTTTCTTATTTAATTTATTTGATTATTCTCTCATTTTTCTTGGTTAGTCTAGCTAATGGTTCGCCAATTTTGTTCATCATTTCAAAAAACCAACTCTTAGTTTCATTAATCTTTTCTATTGTTATTCTAATATATATGTAATTTATTTTGGATCTGATCTTTGTTATTTTCTTCCTTTTGCTAACTTTAGCCTTACTTTGTTCCTGTTTTTCTAGTTTCATGAGGTATCCATTCATCCACTCTCTGTCTTTTGACTGGAGAATTTAATCCATTTACATTTGAAAAAATTATTGATAGGTAAGGACTTATCATTGTTATTTTATTCATTATTTTCTGGATGTTTTGTGGTTCTTTTGATCCTTTCCTCCTCTCTTGCTGTCTTCTTTTTGTAATTTGATTATTTCTTTAGTGGTATATTTTATTTCCTTTCTCTTTATCTTTATGCATCTACTATAAGTTTTTGCTTTGTGGTTACCATTAGGCATACATAAAATATCTTTTAACTTTCTATTTTAAGGTGATAACAGCTTAACTTTGAATGCATGCAAAAAGTCATCTCTTTTACTCCATCCCGTTTTCTGTTTTTTGGTGTCACAATTTACATCTTTTTATATTATGTAACCATTAACAAATTATTGGAGCTATATTATTTTTAATACTTTGTCTTCTATGCTTTATATCAGAATTAAAAGTGATTTACACACCATCATTATAGTATTAGAGTATTCTGAATTTCATTATATATAAACTTTTACCAGTGAGTTTTTTGCTTTCATAATTATTGTCTTTTTGTTTCAGCTTGAGGAACTCCCTTCAACATTTCTTATAAGAAAATGTTTTATTTTGTTTTAGCACTTTGAATGTATTATCCACTTTTTCTTAGTCTGCTTGATTGTTGCTGGTAAATTCTCTGATAGCTCTGTAGGGGTTCCCTTGTATGTGATGGTTTTCTTTTCTTTTACTTCTTTCAAAAATTTCTCTTTGCCTTTGATTTTTGACAACCTGATTATAATGTGACTTGGTGATGTCTTCTTTGGGTTGAATCTAATTGTGGACCTTTGAACTTCTTGTGTTGGATATACATATCTCTCCTTAGATTTAGAAAGTTTTTCACCATTATTTCTTTAAATAAGTTTTCTGCCCCTCTTCTCCTGGTATTCCCATGGTGTGTATATTCACTTCTTGATGGAGTCCCATAAATTTTATAGTCTTTCTTTACTCTTTATTATTTTTTCATTCCTGTAATTGGGTAATATCAAATGACCTATATTCAAGTTTGTAGATTCTTCTTCTACTTGATCAAGTTTGACATTGACACTCTCTATTGCATTTTTCAATTCATGCATTGCAGTCTTCAGCTCCAGTGTTTGTGTTTGATTCTTTTTTATGATTTCTCTCTTACTGAACTTCCTATTTTGTTCATTTGTTGTTTTTCTGATCTTACTTAGTCATCTATTTGTTTTCTTGTAGCTCACTAAGATTCCTTAAAGCAATATTTTGAATTATTTGTATATCTCCATTTCTTTGAAGTCAGTTACTGGGAAATCATTGTGTCCCTTTGGTGAATCATGTTTCCTTCATTTTTGTGTGTTTCTTATAGTCTTGTATGGATGTCTGCACATTTTATGAACCAGCTACCTCTTCCAAACTTAATGGACTGGTTTTGGAGAAAGATCTTTACCTATAGGTGGGTACGAGAGTGCTGGCGTGGTAGAGTGTGGTAATTATGGCTTTGGGGAGGGTGCAGTTGTGTATCCTCCATGTAGCTCCATCAGCTGAGGTCAGCATCACCACAGATTGAGGGGGTCCTCAGTAGCCAAGGCTGTAAGTGTCTGTAGTCATGGTGAGGGCTGTTAGGGTCTTTGGTAATGAAGGCTCCTGGGGTCTTCCTGATCTCTTTTTTTCACACAGGGGAAGTCATGGCTGAGTGGATTCCTCTTGGCACTGGGCTGATTTGTGGGTGCTCTCACATTTGCAGTGGCACCAGTGTCTGATGTGTAGGTATCTGTGAAATGGTCATGGAATTGGAGTCTGTAGTATGGGCATGCATGGAAAGACTGTGCCTTTAGGGTTTGGAGGCACTAGTGCCCAGGTAAGGTGCCCCCACTTTAACATTGGTAATGGTGTGAGTGATGCAGGCACTTATGGAGTGACCACATGAAGCTGAGGAATGGAGTATGATTGTGCACAGATCTACAGCAGCTCTAGGTTCTGGGATACAGGCACACCTTCTGCAGCAATGGCTCCAGTCCCTAGGTGCAGGCACTTTTGGAGCCAGGGCATGGAGAGTGGGTATGCATGGAGCTACCACAGCTTCAGGGGTTGAGACATGGGAACTACTGCTGTGGTGGTGGCTCCAGTGTCCTTGTTGTGGGCACTTGTGGAGAAGCTATGAAATCAAGGTCTGGAGCACAAGTGTGTGTGTGAGAGTGAACATGTTTCTGGAGCCAGGATCTGGAATGTGAGTGTGCATGGAGTCCAGGATGTGTTGGGTTTGGAGTTGAGGGCAACTCATTACCATGGTGGGCAACAGTGGCTCCTTCTTGGGGGTTTCAGTAACGTCCTTTTCTCAGGGGGGGTCTCAGGCAGTGACAGCTGTTGGTTATTTCAGTGGTGAAAGCTGCCAGTGTCCTCAGTGGAGGAGGTCACTGGGGTCTATGCTGACAAACTCTACTGAGTCCTCCATTGAGAAGGTTGCAAGGAGTCCTTGACTGTCAGAAGGGCTGTTGAGGTCCTCTATGGCAAAGACTGCTGGGGTCCTCTATAGAGCAGGGGACCGCAGTGGCACCCTCTGTAGAGCTGATACTGATAACTTCCACTCTTCTTTGTTCCTAGTCATATTCAGATGGCTTAGCTATACTGATCTCCCCAGTGATCTTTTCTGTGTGATTATTCTATTTTTTGCTCTACTGTGTTGCTGTATGTTCTTATTTGGACTCTTGAATCTTCCCAAAGCTATTTTCATGTGAATAGGTATCTGTTTTTTTTGTTTTGTTTTGTTTTGTTTTTGCTGTGTGAATGGATGAAGGTTTGTATCATCCACTCCACCATTTTGCTAAAATCACCACTCCTTACTCTGTCTTTAGTTATCGTGATTATTGGACTTGTTTTATCATTCTTACTAGTTTACTTGTTCACTTTTATTTGTGTATTTTCTGCTTATTCTTAACACAGTTCTTGGCTCATGGTAAACCTCATGAATATTTGTAGAATATGAAATATCCAGTGCCTGGCATATAGTAGGCACTCAAAAAATGTTTGTATATAATTGGTTTGGATGAAGTATTATAGTGTACAGCAATGCATGTCCTTCTGCCTTCAGCAGTAAGAGTCATTTCTTTTAATCTCCTAAAGCTGGCTTAGCTAATATACCTGCTCCAAATGTTCACTTGCATATAGAAATAGTGGGTCTATTCCTGAAACAAACTAAATCCATAAGGCTTTAAATCCAATCCAAAAGGCTTGGATGAGGGCAATAGCTTTGCCTAGAGCACCTCACTGACATTTATTCACGGAAGGAAACCACCCTAACATTAGAATGAGTTGAGCAAGCTGTAGGTGTTACAAATAGGATTCCAGTTGGGAAACCCACACAGCACACACCAACAAAAAACCTTGCAGCCAGTCTTAAGCTAAATGCACAGATGTGTGTGGGGAATTCCTTAAATAGCACAGGTGGGTTGTAAGTTTAGACTGTGATATCTCAACTGTGTGCTATGGGGGTGTGGATATGGAAAGAAAAGTAAAACATAAGTGCAGGACATTTTAGGTTGGAATATGACAGTAGGATACCCAACTGGATACCCAACGTTTCGAGAATATCATACTTCTCTTGACAAAACACTTAGATAAATAGAATGATAGGTAAGCGCACACACACAGACACACACACACACACAGACACACACATACCCTATACCTATATTATATCATGCTCCTTCCTCTGTTGTAAAAAAACAAGCTTGGTTTATTTGGATTTCCAATGCAAAAAAAAAAGGTAAGAAACCACAAACATACATACAATTGAAAATTAAAACAATGTAGTCTTTTTTTTTTTTTTTCTTTCAAAGGAAGATTTGAAAGTGCTCCATCTGGGAATCAAGATATATATGGATCTAGGAACCAAGGGAAGGAAATAAGATTCTCAACTCTCACCATTCCTCCCTATGTCCCAATTGCATAATTGGTCTTGCTTGTCACTGCACTCTTAAGCATCACCAAATTAGAGTTCCTGGTTCCCAAAAAAGTAAACACGTTTCCAGGAGCCACAGTAAGGTTTCTCATGAACTTGAAAGTGAACCTACCACCTGCTTTCTTCTGGCTCCTCATGTCAATAGATCAATAGACAAAGTAAACAACTGATGTAATAAGGGTGCAATCAGCCCAGATTATCAGAAGTGATGCTTTCTGTTAGCTAATGTTGGCAGGGAGGAGTATGTTTGGCACTGCCTTGTTGCCTTCATATCCAGTAATTATAGTTATTGGACAATAGCAGCAACCACAGCCTAGGAAGGCAACTAAGGGACTAGACTTCATGGGGCTAGCAACTCAGACCAGCCAACATGCTGGCCCAAGATGAGGAAACACTACAATGAACAGTTGGAGAGAAAGAAAATGATGACAAACATCAATCACAGCCTCATTACTGTAGCAAGGACTGAAGTATATTTCAATAACTAACTTGCCTTAAATCTTAACATCTAAGTGGCATTATGTGGCCAACATCTAGAATGAGACTTGGTGACAGATTGGAAAAAGGTGAAGGCAACCTGTTCTCACAAAAAGGGGGACTCCATATTGGGGTATGGAGACCTGAGTGATGTAGAGGGTGGTCTCTATCAGATTTCATTTATGGACTATTTGGGATCCTCTCAGCCTCACCTCTCTCTTGCTATGGTCATAGCTGCATAGCTTTACAACTTCACACATCTGAAATTCAACAGTACCTTGTCTCATAACCACACTGTACACTTCTTCCCTCCCACCTTGGAGCTTTTCTATCATTTGGAAATGAGAAGCTGTGGGACTCCACTTAAGCCCACATATGTGCACACCAGTGGTGTGGGGAATTTGACAACTTATGGGGGAAATATTTGCCCAATGGGAAAAAAGAGTTGGAGTATAAATGATTCCCTCATTTTCTCCATGCAGAGTCTGTTCTGATGTATAGTTTATATGGCTTCTCAGAGGATAGTACCTAGGGATCAACCAATTAGTCACACTTAGTGGTAAACCACTCAATAATATATCCTTGTATCAGTTCTCCCTCTTTCCTTTTTACTCTCCCCTTGTCCCTCATTCTTATTCCATAAGATCCTTCTCCCGAATAAAGGAATAGTGTACAAGCCTTTTTATATCTGTCTCACTTTCCTGAGGAACCCAGGCTAAGACATCTGGACAGTGCTGTTAGTCAATTTCCACAAAAAGTAGTTGGAAGATGTTTCCATCTCACCTGGAGATGGAGAACCTTGGAGCCCTTCAAAAGTCAGCCCTTATTTTAAAGTTTTTCACTTTTGGTAAATTGAAGTCCTTGATGACATTAACCAATAAAATTTTGTTTTTCTTCAAGTCATTTTAGGAAAATCTGCCCTGAAATTACATCTAATACAGCACCCCAAAACAAGTTCCTAACCTGGTTCTGTCATTTATTTTAGTTTTACGATTGCTCCCACCCTTATATTAAAGAGAAAATAAGACAGAAGAACAGAGGCAGATTCAGAAGAAGGAGAAAGATGAGAAGGAGGCCATTGTTAACTGAATAGTCCAAAGAAACTGTACAGGAATAGGTGGTGTATGAAGCAGGGTCATCCCTCCCTGTCTGAGTTACCTGGTTAGGTGAGTAACCAAACTAATTTAGGCATGTCTCAGACTATCATCATCACCATCATCACCATCAATATCATCACCATCATCATCACAATGATAAAACCTCATTAGGTTAATGTAGGTAACAAAAGGTACTTGGTAAGAAGAAGGACTTCATGAAATGTAAATCTCTGTGCAGATTAAGTTACTGCTATTATAACTATTCTTAGCCTAGAGATTCTTAGCCTCTCTCTGTGGGATCTCCAGAGAGGCAATATGTGATTATAGGGGAGGTGTGAATTTTGAGAAGACTCGTGTCATGTCCTGTCTCCATTACTTCCTGCTTGGTCTATATCCATGTCCCTACGTTGCTCAGAGCCTCAGATTCTTCATGAGTAGAATGAGAATAATAATAAAGACTACAGTATATACTCCCTACAGAGATGTTGTGAAAATCAGTAAAATAATATTTGTGAAAGCACTTTATTAACTATCAAGAGCAAGATAAATATTAGTTACTATTAATGTTCTCCCCCATCATCTTATTAAGGCATTTTCCTGGTTGAAGAGATGATTATTCCACATTATACTTGGCTAAGCAAATCACAAATATATAATTGTCCCCTTGAATTATCAATAATAAGTTGAAGTGGAAAGTTCATCTTCTTCAGGTTGTCAGACTGAGAAATCTTTCTACATTACCACCATGGGAACTTAAGATCACCAAAACTTGTGAGGCATCTCTAGTCCATTGAGAACAGACACACACAGATAGTTATAAGCTATTTCTTCAAGTACTAAATTATTTAATAATAATTTAAAAGTCCTTTAATTCAGAGATGGAGTATAGCTGATTTTGAGCTGAGAAAAACGTAAAATTAACTTTTGAGCAAATAATTTTAGCCTCTCTGTGTTTCAGTCTTGATTAGTTTAAAAATATGGGTGAAGAGACTTATCGGTAGAGGCTGGGAGGAGAGAAGAAAGACTGGCGATTTAAAAAATGGACTGGAAACAGTGAACCTCCCAGTGGCATTTTACCTAAACACCTCAAAAAGTAAATTTTTTTGTAAAACCAAAGTACTTACCCTTCCAAAGGAATTTAAAACAAAATATAAATTTATCTAAAATGTGTACTTAAATATCTTCACAAAAACTTAACATACAACTTCCAGTTTCCAGTTCTACCTGTAAGGAGCTTGGAAGTCAGCACTCCATCTTAACAAGTGAAAACCTGAACAGATTGAAAAATCAAGAACTCTTCTTAGATCCATAAGAGAGGAGAAGACACCAGGCAAACCCTGCCCCCAAAGACTGGAGAGGTCAATAGGTGTACACAGGGAGATGTGGCTTACCAGAGAAGAGACTCAACAGTGGAAACCACCCTAAGAACAAATCTCAGCGTGGGAAAATATGGCTGTAATTGATGAATTGTTGGAACTCTGACACCTCTGAGTTGTTTCAGTGCAGGGAACTCTGGGAGTCAAAAACTCCAGGAGGACACAGCCCTGGTGGTGGAGGTGAGAGGGACAACATAACATTGTGAGATTTATCTCCAGGATCTCGACCAGGTTCTCATAGTAAATATAGGAGAAAAATCCCTTGAGGCTTTTGGCGAGGGATGAGAAAGAAACCATTTTAAAATATGCCAGTGCAGTCTGTTCTCAACAAGGTCTGCTCTCAGACAGAATTAGTAAACTAGAGTAACCTGATGGGGTATTATCAAGTCTAACTGACCTGGGCAAGGAAAATACCTAAATGAGCCCACTCCAGCCGTACTGTCCCACCTAAGAGGGAGGCAAAAACTGATAAACAATTGTGAAGTTCAAAGTCCAGAAGCATAGGCTAACTAAAAGACTGAAAGTTAACCTTAAAATTATACAACATTCCCACACACCTCCTCCACCCCCAGCAACAAAACCTCAACACCACATTACTAAAAGCCTATTTACAGCAGTTCTTTTTTCTTTTTTTTGCAGTTTTCTTTTTTTTTAAACATCTTTATTGGAGTATAATTGCTTTACATTGTTTTGTTAGTGGCTGCTGTATAACAAAGTGAATCAGTTATACGTATACATATATCCCCATATCTCCTCCCTCTTGCATCTCCCTCCCACCCTCCCTATCCCACCCTGCCAGGTGGTCACAAAGCACGGAGCTGATCTCCCTGTGCTATGCGGCTGCATCCCACTAGCTATCTATTTTACATTTGGTAGTGTATATATGTCCATGCCACTCTCTCACTTCGTCCCAGCTTACCCTTCCTCCTCCCCATGTCCTCAAGTCCATTCTCTGCGTCTGTGTCTTTATTCCCGTCCTTACACGGTACATCATGTCAAGCTATTAAGAAAAATTACAAGAAATACCAAAAGGCAAAAAGACACAATTTGAAGATACAAACCAGCATCAGAACCAGGCATGGCAGGGGTGTTAGAATTATCAGACTGGAAATTTAAAACAAGTACGATTAATATGCTAAGATCTCTATGAACAAAATAGACAGCATGTAAGAACACATCTAAAAATGTAAGCAGAGAGATGGAAATCCAGAGAAATAACCAAAAAGAAATGTTATAGTCTAAAAAAAACCAAAACACTGTAACAAAAAATGAAGAATGCCTTTGATGAGCCTATTAGTATATCAGACACAGCTGAGGAAAGAATCTCTGAGAGAGATTGAAGAAAACAGAGCAGAGAGTTCAAGGACTGTGGGAAAAATATAAAAGGTGTAACATGTGCATAACAGGAATATAAGGAGAAGGAAGAAAGAAACAGAGAAATATTTGAAACAATAACGACTGAGAATTTCCCCATTAATGTCAAGCAGTCATGAAACCAAGAAGATTGCAGAATACTAAGCATGTTAAATGTCAAAATATCACATATCAGCATATTCAAATTATCAAAAATCAAAAATAAAGAAAAAACCTGAAAAGAGCCAGAGAGCCTATAGAGAAACAAAATAATAATTACTTCTGACTTCTCCTCAGAAATCATGTAAGCAAGAAGTGAGTGAAGTGAAATATTTAATGTGTCAAAGGGACAAAATCAGCCACCTAGAATAAGCCTAGCAAAAAAGGCAAGAAAAGGAAATAACAGGTATACACATTGAGAAGAAAGACATAAAACTTTCTTGTTTATAGATGACATTATTGTCTGTGTAGAAAATCTGAGGGAATTGACAAAAAACTCCTGAAATTAATAAACGATTTATAACAAGTTCGCAGAATACAAGGTTAATGTACAAAATTGTTTACCATATACCAACAATGAACAAGTGAAATTTAAAATTAAAAACTCAATACTATTTACATTAGCACTAAAAAAATGAAATACTTAGATATAAATCTAACAAAATATATACTAACTATATTTGAGAAAAATTACAAAACTCTGATAAATAAAATGAAAAAGGACTAAATAAATGGAGAGATATTCCCAGTATGTAAATAGGATGACTCTATATTATCAAGATATCAGTTCTTCCCAATTTGATTTATAGATTCAGTGCAATCCCAACAAAAATACAAGCAAGTTTTTTTATGGATTTTTGACAAACTGATTCTAAAGTTTATATGGAGAGGCAAAAGGCACAGAATAGGCAACAGAATATTGAAGGAGAGGAACAAAGTTGGATAAAAGATGTTACCCAAATATATTATTTACTACAGGTAGAAATTAAAAGGGTGTGGTATCAGTGAAAGATTAGACAAATAAATCAATGGAGCAGAATAAAGTCCAGAAATAGACCCACATAAATAGAGTCAACAGATCTTTGACAAAGGAGCAAAGGCAATACAGTGGAGCAAAGATAGTCTCTTCAACTAATGGTGCTAGAATAACTGGATATCCACATGCAGAAAAAAAGAAAGAAAGAAAGAGCCTGAATCTAGAAAAAGACCTTACACCTTTCACAAAAATTAACTCCAAATGGATCACAGACCTAAATGTAAAACACAAAAGTGTAAAACTTTTAGAAGATAACATACAAGAAAACCTAGATGACTCTGGGGATGGCGATGATCTTTTTAGATACAACACCAAAGCCATGATCCATTAAATAAATAATTGAGAAACTGGATTTCATTAAAATTAAAACTTCTGCTCTGTGAAAGGCAATATCAAGAAAATGAGAAGACAAGCCACAGACTGGGAAAAAGTATTTGCAAAAGACATATCTAATAAAGGAGGGTTATCCAAAATATACAAAGAACTCTTAAAATTCAACAATAATAGAGCAAACAACCTGATTAAAAAGTGGACCAAAGACTTTAACCTCATCAAAAGAGATACAGAAATGGCAAATTAGTATACAAAAATCGTTCCATGTCATGTCATTAGAGACATGCAAATTAAAACAATGAGATATACCTGTTAAAATGGTCAAAATCTCAAACATTGACAACATCAAAGTGCTGATGAGGATGTGGAGCAAGAAACTCTCATTTATTGCTGATAGGAATGCAAAATTGTACAATTAATTTGAGAGACAGTTTGGCAGTTTCTTACAAAACGAAAGACACTCTTACCATATAATACAGCAATTATACTACTTGGTATCTTTCCAGAAGAGTTAAAAACATTGTCTACACAAAAACCTTCACACTAATGTTTATAGCAGATTTGTTCATAACTGCCAAAATTTAGAAGCAACAAAAATGTCCTTTAGCGGGTGAATGGATACATAAACTGTAGTACATCCAGACAATGGAATATTATTCAGTCTAAAATGAAATGAGCTATCAAAGCATGAAAAGATTTGGAGGAAACTTAAGTGCATATTACTAAGTGACAGAAGCCAATCTGAAAAGACCACGTATATGATATTCTGGAAAAAGCAAAACTGGGAGACAATAAAATGATCAATGGTTACTAGGATTATGGGTGTGAAGAGATGAGTAGGCAGAGCACAGAAGATTTTTAAGGCACTAAAATACTCTGTATGTTATTATAATGATAGATACCTGTCATTACTCATTTGCCCAAATACTTAGAATGTACAACATCAAGAGAGAATCCTAAAATAAACTATGGACTTTAGGTGACTATGATGTGTCAATGTAGGTTCATCCTGGATAAAAAAAAAAAAAAAAAAAAAGTACCCATCTGTTGAGTGTTGTTGCTAATGGGAGAGGCTATGCATGTGTGGGGGGCAGGTTGTTTAAGGGAAATCTCTGTACCTTTTCTCAATTTCATAGTAAATGTAAGACTGCTTATAACATAAAGTTTTTAAAAAGTTATTATACATATTTATTTTATTTTTAGCCACTTTTCCTTTTTGGAAAATAAAATACTCTGAGGTACAGACGAATTGGAGAAAGAGGTGCACATAGGTGTTAGTTATATTGACAGTAAGTTCATACAACTAAACTCAGTAGATGTTTTTCAGTCTTTAAGCTACTTGTCTTTAAGCAGCAATCCTTCCTGAAGAAATATCTTTCTTTGGCCTTTGGAATACCACATTCTCTCATTTGTTTTCCTGCGTCTGTTCTGCTTTCTTAATCTTCCTGATTCTTTCTTTCTTTGTTCAGCATGTAAAAGGTAGATTAATTTATGACTTAGTTTGAAGTACTCTTTCCTATCTTCCAACTCTAAAATTTCTTTTTAAGTGAATCCATTTTATCCATGGATTCAGGTACCACCAAGTAAAACGATTCACATTACATTAACCCAGAGATTTTGTCTGTATTCTAGAATCTTAGAAGTAGCTGCCATCTTGACATTTCTACTTGAATATGTCAAAGATACTCCAAGCTCAACATGCATAACACTGAACTGATGACCCTTCCAACCAAATAAAAACAAAACTACAATGACTCAAAGAAAACCCAAAGAACCCAAAAGCCCCAAACCCTGTTTTATCAGTTTAACAGTGTTCCTTTTCTTGATGAAAGGTAACATCACTCATTCAATTGTCCCGCCTAAATAGGATTTATCTTTTCATTCATTAATTTGATTTCTTGTGTGCCAGACACTATTTTATATGTTTAGAATAATATCATTAAATAAAACAGACACAGATTCCTGCCCACCTGAGGAAACAATTTAATCTCATCTACACCCCTATCTATCAAGTTCTAAATTTTTGCCACCTAACTGTCTCTTAACTTTGTGCACTTTGTTTCAACATGAGCATGAGCTAGTCTAACTACCATTAATTCTCATTTGTACCATTACTAAAATAGCCTTCTAACTGGTCTTTCTTCTCTATTTGTGTCCCTTTCAATACCTACTCTTTCCTGTAGCCAGAATGATGTTTACAAAATACTAAACTCATCATGTCCTCTTCTTGTTCAAAAATTATTCAATAGTTCTCCATTACTCTCAAGCTTAAGACCAAAATATTTCACATAGCCTGTAAGGTTCCACATAATTTGGCCACTATTAATATCTCTAGCCTAAGTTTCTTATTTTGCTTTTCTTCACTCTTTCCACTCTTGCCCACTGACCTTTTTTCGTGTGTCCTTGAGAACACAAAAATCTCTCCCACCAAAGCTTTCAAACATGCTCTTCCTCGTGTTGGAAATGCAGGTCAACTCCATTCTTACCCATCTTCTACAAGGTGACTTATCATAATTCATAATTAAAGTTAATTGTTGCACAGTTAGAGAAGTGGAACTCAGAAATGAGTTCCTACACTAGTGATACTTAATTTTATATAGGACTATGCACTTCCTCTTATGAGTACTTGAAACAATTATAATCATATTATATCATAACAAATCAAAATAAGGATGAAGGGAAATCTGCTTTCAATAATGATAAAATAGATTATATTAATCCAATTCTCACATAGTTAACAACTATAAACGTTGGACAAAATTAAGAAGAAACAATAGGAAACACTGAAGAGTCACAAAACATAGACAAAATGGAGGTGAATCTATCCTTAAAAGAAGGAAAATATGCTGGATGAACTTTGCATTAATGTAGCTTTCTGCCTGAGGGAATGCCCCAGTTTGTTCACCATAGTGTGGTTAGAAGTCAGGCACAAAGATACTATTTGAAGAGAAAAGAACAGAGTTTGAGGCTACTGTAGTGGCTGAAAATTAAGTGGGCAATCCTGAGATAGAGGGATCCAGAGAGGGAGAATTACAAAAATCTACAAATTACACCACCCAAATCCTTGCCTGAACTCTGAACTACATATATGCAGGATATAATCCAGATAGCTCAAAGAAAGCAATAGATGAAAGGATGAAAGAACTAAGCACAGATTTCACCTGCTGTCAAACACAGGGGAAAAGAGTTTGAACTTTGACTCCAGTCAAGTTAGTTAACTACTAGAACAAAATTCATCATGTTTCATTGAAAGATAAGAGCATTCAGTGTCTCCATGATATATTAGGAAAATGTCTAACATAATATAAAAATGATGAAATACATTTAAAAATAAGAAAATATAATTAATATTTTAAAAGTATCAATGTAAAGAAACTCTAAGATGATCCAGAAGTTGAGACTAACAGATGGGAACTTTAGAGCAAGTATCATATTATAAATATGTTCAAGTACTTAAAGGAAAACACAGTTATAAACAATGGAGAGATGATGAATATTGACAGAGGTATGGAAACGTAAAAGAAAGACCCAAATGGAAATTCTACACCTAACATTTACAACATCTGAAATGAAATAGTTGCTATATGAACTTAATATCAAATTAGAGATGGCAAAATAATGTGTAAGTGAACTTGAAGATAGATCAATAGGAAATTCCAAGTCTGAAGAAGTGTGAGAAAAAATGATAGAAAAGAAGGAACAGAATCTCAGTTATCTGTATAAAAATATCAACAATTCTAACATAAAAGTAACTGAAATCTCATAAAAAAATGTAAAGGAGAATTGGATACAAAACTATTTTAAAATGATGATGGCTGAAATTTTCATAAATTTGCTAAAAAATATAACTTATAAGTCCAAGATTAAAAAAAAAAAAAAACTCAAAAGAAGTCCACAAACCTCAGTAATGATAGATGACAAGGAAAACATCATTGATATCTCATAGTCAAACAACTGTGTACCAAAGATAAAGACACAACCCCAAATGTTGGCAGAGAAAAACAACCCACTACATACAGCAGAACAATATAAATATTGCCACTCTTTGATTAATACCACTAAAATAATTATGGCTTCACAATACTGGTGTGACTGTGTAAAGAAAAAAAGTATTTTCATTACAATACACATCACATGTTGAGGACTTTGTGTGTGTGGTATTTTTTAGTCCATCAAGGTTTAATATTATTTACAGTGAGGAAATATTTACTTAAATATAAGGGTAGTCTACAATTGCAATATTTAAAACCCCTTGGGAGCATTCCTTCTAGACCTGACCTACTATTAACACAGCCCTGTTAGTGTTCTAACTAGTCAGTTTTCCCCAAAGTGCCACTGCACTGTTCCAGGTGCCCAAAGAAGGAACAAGACTCTGGCTAATAGAATTAAAACTGAAAATGTGATTTGAAATTCATAGCATTTTCCTTATGGGAGCTTCATGTTATATTCAGTGGTTTCAACCTTCTCTCTTGTTAATTCTTATCAGAAACATGGAACAGTGGAAAATGATGGAAATAGCATCTCTAAAAACTCTATTAACAAAATTTTATATCCAAATATTTTATATAGAAAAATATATTTCAAAAATAAAGTAAAATAAACAATTTTTAGATAAACAGGATTAAGAGAATCTGCTTCTATTAAACACACACTACAATAAATGTAGAAGGATTTTTTTTTCTTTCTGGCTACAGATAACAGACATGAAATTGAAATGTGGATTTAAAGCAAGGAATGGAGAGCATATAGATGGTAAATATGTGAATAAATATAAAAGACTATATTTTTCTTATATAATTTCTTTAAAAAGACTTGACTGCATAAAGCAAAATATTATAACACTATCCTGGGGTTTATACAGTAGTTAGTGGTAATAAGTAAGACAAATAGCTTGAAGAATGGAAAATGGTAATAGAACTATACCATTTCAAAGTTATTATCATGCATTTAAAGTATATGATATTAGCTCTAAATACATGGTGATAATTTAGAAATATATATTGTATTTCTCAGAGTAACCACTAAAAAATAATGCAAAAAAGCCCCTCCAAATAAAAAAAAAAAGGAGGATTAAAATAGGATGCTAGAATTTATCTAACTCAAAAGAAATGAAACATGAAAGAAAAGATGACATAGATAAAAAACAAATAGAAAATTGGTAGATCTAAGTCCAACCACAAAAATAATTACATTAAAAATAAATGGATAAACCACTCCATTTAAAAGTCAGGCAAGATATAAAGGCAAGACCGAGCTACTAGTTATCTATAAGAGATATATTTAAATATAAAGACACATTTAGTTAAAAGTAAAAGGATAACAAAGAATATATAGCATTCAAATAGTAATCATTAAAACCCTGGAATGGCTGTTTTAATATCAGACAAAATCAATTTCAAAAAAAAGAAGTATTTCCACAGATAAAGAGGGACATTTCCTCATTATAAAAAGGTCAATTTATCAGGAAGATATAATACTCCTGAATGACTAAGCATCTAATTATAGAGCTTCAAAACACAGGAATAAAAACCTGACAGAACTAAGGAAATATGGAGAAATCTGTAACCATTGCTGGAGATTTTAAGAACACCTTTTCAGTAATTGATAGAAAACCTAAACAAAAAAATCAGTAAATACATAGAAGTTTTAAAACAACATTATCAACTATATTGGCTCAATTGACATTTATGGAACACTTCACCCAATGAGTACAGAATAAACACCACATCATGGATCATAAAACAGTGTACGCAATATAATTTAAAATTGACATATTTTAGAGCATGTTCTTTGACTACAATATTAGAAAGCAATAACAAGTTATCTAGAAAATCTCCAAGTATTGGAAAACTTGACAACTCACTTCTAAATGACCCAAACATCAAAGAGTAAATCACATGGGAAATTATAAAATGTTTTGAACTGACTTATAATTAAATACAGCACATTATAATTTGTGAGAAGCACTAAAATATATAGAGGGTCATTTTTAATTTTAAATGCTTATATTAGAAAAAATAAAGGTAACAGATCAATGGCTTAAGCTTTCGTCTTTTGAAGATAGTAAAAATAAATAAATCTAGAGAATGTAAAAAGAAGTAATAAAGATGAGAACAGCAATAATTATGTAGGAAAAAAGCACTACAAGCAATTAACATAGGAATATTTGGTTGTTTGCAAAGAATAATATAATAACTCCTAAAAGAAATAAACAATAAAACAGCACACAAATTGCCAACATCAGAAATAAAAAAGAGATACCAACACCAATCCTAAGACACTAAAAACTAAAAATGGAATATTATAAATAACTTTATACCAACAAATTTAATAACTTAGATTAAATGGACAAATTCCCTGGTAAACCTAATTCACCAGAAGTGGAACAAAATAAAATAGAAAATCTGCAAAGCATAAAATTTATTGAATATGTTGAATTCATTACCAAAAGCGTTTACACAAAGAAAATGTAAGTCCATATGGTTTCTAAGGGTTTATTCTAATAAGTATTTATGGAAGAAATAACACCAGGGTTACATAAACTCTTTCAAGTAATAAAAAAAAAAAAAATGGGAGACCATTTCCAAATCACTTTATGAAGCAAGCAACATCCTGATAACAAAACCTGATAAAGATATGCATTGAAATAAGATATTACAGATAAATATCCTCCCATTAACATAAAAGCAAACGTTCTTAATATTGTCAAATTAAACCCAACAATACATAGGAAGAATCATACATTATGATTTGTGTGTATATCGCCATCTATCAAACACATCATATTTATTGGCAAAATATCAAATGATAATCCTCTCCCCTCCAAGATCAAAAACAAAACAAAGATGTCTACCCTCACCAATTTGATTCATTATTGTACTGGAGGTCCTAGCCAGTGTAACAAGACAAGAAAAATAAATAAAAGGCAGAAAGATGGGAAAGGAAGAAGTAAAACTGTATTCATAGATAGCATGGTTGCTATATAAAAAGATGAATGACAAAGATTGTACAAAGCAACTATTAATATAGATAAACAAGTTTAACAATGTTGACAGATACAAAATCAACTTACCACAAACAACTATATTTCTATATAATAGTAACAAAAATTGGTAAATACATAGTTTTAAAAAGCAGCTCCATATAAAATAACATCAAATAACAAAAATAATTAGGAATAAATTTAACATAAGAGATGCAAAACTGAGCAGATTTTAAAATACCTAAATAAATGATATACTACAAACATGGATGGGAAGACAGGATTTTGTTCAGATGTTAATTCTCATATACATACAGTCTCAGTCATCATAGCAACAGACTTTTTAAATTGACATCGACAAGGTGATTCTAAAATTTATATGAAAATATAAAGGGCTTAGAATAGCAAATCTAACTCTTTAAAAAAAAAAAAACCAAAATTGAAGAATTTACACAACCTGATATCAAGATTTATTACGAACCTACAGTAATCAAGGTAGTGTGGCATTAACACAAAAAATAGACAAATAGGTCAATGGAACAGAATGCTAAGCATAGAAATAGATCCACAATTATACAATTGAAATTCAATTAAGACTTCCCTGGTGGCGGAGTGGTTAAGAATCCGACTGCCAATGCAGGGGACATGGGTTCGAGCCCTGGTCTGGGAAGATCCCACATGCCATGGAACTAAGCCCATGAGTCACAACTACTGAGCCTGCACTCTAAACCCCGTGAGCCACAACTGCTGAGCCCACATGCTGCAACTACTGAAGCCCGCATGCCTAGAGCCTGTGCCCAACAAAAAAAGAAGCCACCGCAAAGAGAAGCCCATGCACTGCAACGAAGAGTAGCCCCCTCTTGCCACAACTAGAGAAAGCCTGAGAGCAACAACGAAGACCCAACACAGACAAAAATAAAAAAAATTAATTAATTAATTAATTAATTAACTTTAAAAAAAGAAAAGAAATTCAATTTAAAAAAGCACCAAAATAATTCGATTGAGAGACAGTAATCTTTACAACAAATGATGTTGGAACTACTAGATATTCAAAGAGAAATGAACCTCAACCTCTGCCTAAAGTAATATACAAACATTGCTTCAAATGAACAATAAAACTAAACCTAAAAGCAAGCTAAAAATACACACTTCTATAATAAGACAGGATAATAATTTTCTGACCTGGGGACAGGCAAATTTTCATAGGTAAAACACAGAAATTTGTAGGCATAAAAGAAAAAACTATAAATTAGACTTCATTTAAATTAAAATTTCTGCTTATAAGAAGATTACATTAAAAATTAATAGGCAATATACAGTGGACAAAAGAGCCTCTTCAATAAGTGGTGCTGGGAAAACTGGACAGGTACATGTAAAAGTATGAAATTAGAACACTCCCTAACACCATACACAAAAATAAACTCAAAATGGATTAAAGACCTAAATGTAAGGCCAGATACTATCAAACTCTTAGAGGAAAATGTAGGTTGAACACTCTATGACATAAATCACAGCAAGATCCTTTTTGACCCAGCTCCTAGAGAAATGGAAATAAAAACAAAAATAAACAAATGGAACCTAATGAAACTTAAAAGCTTTTGCACAGCAAAGGAAACCATAAATAAGACCAAAAGACAACCCTCAGAATGGGAGAAAATATTTTCAAATCAAACAACTGACAAAAGATTAATCTCCAAAATTTACAAGCAGCTCATGCAGCTCAACAACAAAAAAACAAACAACCCAATCCAAAAATGGGCAGAAGACCTAAATAGACATTTCTCCAAAGAAGATACACAGATTGCCAACAAACACATGAAAGAATGCTCAACATCATTAATCATTAGAGAAATGCAAATCAAAACTACACTGAGATATCATCTCACACCGGTCAGAATGGCCATCATCAAAAAATCTAGAAACAATAAATGCTGGAGAGGGTGTGGAGAAAAGGGAACACTTTTGCACTGTTGGTGGGAATGTAAATTGATACAGCCACTATGGAGAACAGTATGGAGGTTCCTTAAAAAACTAAAAATAGAGCTTCCATATGACCCAGCAATCCCACTACTGGGCATATACCCTGAGAAAACCATAATTCAAAAAGAGTCATGGGGCTTCCCTGGTGGCGCAGTGGTTGGGAGTCTGCCTGCTAATGCAGGGGACACGGGTTCGCGCCCTGGTCTGGGAGGATCCCACATGCCGCGGAGCAGCTGGGCCCGTGAGCCACAACTGCTGAGCCTGCGCGTCTGGAGCCTGTGCTCCGCAACGAGAGAGGCCGCGATGGTGAGAGGCCCGCGCACCGCGGTGAGGAGTGGCCCCCGCTTGCCGCGGCTGGGGAGAGCCCTAGCACAGAAACGAAGACCCAACATAGCAATCAATCAATCAATCAATAAATCTTTAAAAAAAAAAAAAAAAAAAAAAAAGAGTCATGTACCAAAATGTTCATTGCAGCTCTATTTACAATAGCCAGGACATGGAAGCAACCTAAGTGTCCATCGACAGATGAATGGATAAAGAAGATGTGGCACATATATACAATGGACTATTACTCAGCCATAAAAAGAAATGAAATTGAGTTATTTGTTGTGAGGTGGATGGAGCTATAGTCTGTCATACAGAGTGAAGTAAGTCGGAAAGAGAAAAACAAATATAGTATGCTAACACATATATATGGAATCTAAGGAAAAAAAAAAAAAAAGGTCATGAAGAACCTAGTGGCAAGATGTGAATAAAGACACAGACCTACTAGAGAATGGACTTGATGATATGCAGAGGGGGAAGGGTAAGCTGTGACAAAGTGAGAGAGTGGCATGAACATATATACACTACCAAATGTAAAATAGATAGCTAGTGGGAAGCAACCGCATAGCACAGGGAGATTAGCTCAGTGCTTTGTGACCACCTAGAGGGGTGGGATAGGGAGGGTGGGAGGGAGGGAGATGCAAAAGGGAAGAGATATGGGAACATATGTATATGTATAACTGATTCACTTTGTTATAAAGTAGAAACTAACACACCATTGTAAAGCAATTATACTCCAATAAAGATGTTAAAACAAAAACAACAAAACAAAACAAACAAACAAAAATTAATAGGCAATACTCATACTGGCAGAAAATCTATATGCATGTGTATGTATGTATATGTTGTATATAAATGTATATATGCATATATATATGAGATGAAGAATTTGTATCCAGACTATATCAAGAACTCCTATAACTCAATAATAAAAAGATTTAACAGAATACAGTGGAACAAGAGAGGCAAAAATCTTGAACAGACATATGCAAACGCCAAAGCCAATAAGCATACGAAAGAATTTTTAATATCATTACCCATCAAGGAAACACAAATTAAATTCATAATGTAATACCACTGCCCACCTGCTTGAATGGCTAAAATTAACAAGCCTGACAACACCAAATATTGTATGTGAAGCAATAAGAACTTTCATACATTGCTTGTGGGGATACAAAATACCACAATCAGTTTTGGAAAAGGTTTAGCAGTTTCTTATATAATTTCAAGCATACACCTACCCTATAACCAAGTAATTACACTCTTAGGTATTTATGCAATAGAAATGAGGACATATTTTCTCAGAGAGGCTTGTACAGAATATTCATAGAAGATTTACTCTTAAAAACTCCAAACTGGAAACAACTCAAAAGTTCATGAAGAGTACATGATTTTATTTTGTTTTAATTATGGTATATTTATGATCACAATAGAATATTATTCAATAACTAAAAAGGAACAAACCATGGATTATGCCACAGTATGGATAAATCTCACAGATATTATACTGAGTGAAAGAACATAGATACAAAATCATATACTTTATGATTATTTATATGAACTTTTAGAGAAGGGAAAACTTGTCTTATAATAATAATTTTAAAAAAGGTTACCTCTGGCAGAGGAGGCAGAGAAGGAAATGAGAATTGACTGAAAAGGGGCAAGAGGGAACTTTCTGGAATGATGGAAATATTCTATATCTTGATTAGGATGGTGATTATATGGAGATATATATATATATGTGTGTATATATATATATATATATATATATATATATATATACACACATATATATATATACCCACATATGTAAAATGTTATTAATACATACACATAATGTGTACATTTTAATTTATGCAAATTATATCAAAATAAATTTGTTTTTAATACATACATACAATATTTTAAAATAACTTTTTATACATACAATACATATTTCTTAGAGAATAACAGCAATACAAATGACTGTTGACTTCTCACCAGAGTCATTATGGTGCTAAAGATGAACAAAACAAAACTGCCTATCCTGAATTCCATATTCAGTAAAAATATCCCTCAAGATACTTCTTCAGAGACACAAAAATCAGAGAATTTGTTTCCAGCTGACCTACACTATTAAAAACTTTTCAAAATGCTAACTGAATTTATTCAGACTGAAAAAAAAGATACCAGATGGAACTCTGGATGAGCAGGAAGAAATAAAGAACATCAGAATAGATACATATGTGGGTAAATATAAAAATACTTTTCAAAAAGTATCTTATTTTTATATGTAGTTTTAAATTTAAAATACAGTTGTCCCTCGTCACCAGTGGGGGTTGGTTCCAGGACCCACCTCAGTTTCCCAAATCCAAGATGCTCAAATCCCATAGTCTGCCCTCCTCCCTATATATGATGTTCCACATCTGTGGATTCAACAAGCTGGGGATCATGTAGTATTGTAATATTTATTGAAGAAAATCTCCCTCTAAGCAGACCTGTGCAGTTCAAACTGTGTTGTTCAAGGGTCAACTGTACTATTAACTACTTAAAATAATAACAATATATTATGATGTATACTGTATGTGGAAGTAAAATGTATAACAATTGGAGTATAAAGGGTGGGAAAAGGCAAAATGTAATTATATTAAGATTTCATAAAGTAATATCCTATAATATTATTTGAAGATAAACTGTAAATAATTAAAGATATTTATTGTAATCTCTACAGCACTAGCTAAAAAAGTAACACAAAGTAATATAGCTAAAAAACCAATTCAGAGGATGAAAAAGAACACTAAAAATAGTGATTCACTCCCCACGCCCACCCCCCAAAAAAGATAGGAAAGAAAGACTAGAGGAGCAAAGAATAAATAGGCTAAATGGAAAACGTAAATCATATCTATAATTACATTAAATGAAAATGAACTAACCACATCAATTAAAAGGCGAAGATTAAAAAACTGAATTTAAAAAAGACCGAACCGTAGGCTGTTCACAAGAAACACACTTTAAATGTAGAGCACAGACGGTTGGAAATAGTAGGGTAAAAAAAGATACATCATGTAACCTTAAACATAAGAAAGCTGGTGTAGCTATATTAATATCAGGCAAAGCAGACTTTAAAATATAAAGTATTACTGGAGATAAAGAGGGACATTTTATAGTGAAAAACATCCATTAGGAAGACTATAATCCCAAATACGTATTCACTTAATAAGAAAGAGACAGAACCCTTCACTTTATTTGGATGTTAAATTCTGTTAAATGTTAAATGTCAAATAATTTGGAAGCAAATGTTGGAAACTTCTGTAGCTACATGTCAGTGATGTAGGACTCCTGTCTCAGGCAGAAGAGCAAAGACTTAGGGTAGCAGAGTGAAGGTATAGTAGGAATCTATGCATCTACCCACTTGCTTATACTGTTCAACCATTTGTCTTACCTCACTGGGTCCTGTCTTACCTCTAAACTTCCAGTTTTAAGTAAATTAATATTTGTAGTCCAAAGCATCCTACTCAAAACAGTGAAAAATAAACATATAATTGCTAAATTAAATAAATAAGGTAAAAATAATCCTGCAAATAAACTAGAAACTTAGTTCCCATTAGCAGATTCCGAGGAATCTGGGAGTGTCTGATTCACCTACTGCAACAAAGCTAATATTGAGGAAGCATTAAAGATTTTTCTAGGACTCTCAGGGTCATGTAAATCCACTGGGAAGAATGTCAATTTTATGATCTTCAAAGATGATATTTTAGATTTTTCCTTTGGAATATTTTAATTGTAGATAAGCCAGTCTCAGATGTATCTTGAGTCAAACAGAGATACTTTATTAAACCCCAGTTTATTCTTTAAATGACCACTCTGATATCCTTGCCTCTGAGTAAACCTCCCTCACCATGTTCAGTCGGGAAAAGCTCTCTTTCTTCAAGCACCTGCATCTCTTCTTCTATCCTTCCTTGTATCTGTTACTCTGTATTTAATTCTTTTTTTTTTGTTTCTTCATTTATCAACTCAACCAATGGATATGCTTCTTGAAAATAAGTTTCATGCTTTACATGTCTTCATATTCATCATGTCTGGTTTAGTGCTTATCTGAGTGAATGTTGAAATAAATTGAATCAAATCCAATGAAATCTAATCCAATAAAATGTATGTATTTGTGACAATGTTGATCTTTTTTCAAATCTACTGTTAGTGTATCTTGGACCTATATGTGTATGCATAAAGTTAAGTTTTTCAAATTAAAAGCAATAGACACTCTCTTAGCTACTTTCAGTCAAGTGAGTTTATTTTAAGGACCTATGTGTCAGTAAATGATGAAAGTGCTCAGATGAACCTGGATTATTTGTTGCTCAGTTTTTTGGAAACTCTAGGTTGGAGTTATTTACTGACATCTAGCAGAAGCAGGAGTTCACGACCTTCACTTTAGTGATTAATATGAACTAAAAACGGAGACACTAAAAAAATTAAAGCATTAACATGGTTAAAAATACTCAGGTATGTACTCACCTCTCAGACTTGACAACTGATAACATTGTCATATTTGTTTCAAGTCTCTTTTTTTTCCTAAAAGAAACAAAACACTACAAGGTTGAACACATTTTCAAGCATTCTCAGGCCCATTTTTCTTCCTTCTCTCCAGAGGCAGCCACTAATATGAATTTATAGTATACCATTTTCTTTATTTTTACTTACATATATATAAATATATATTCATAATCCATATATATATTTCCTGTATGTTAACAACCATTTTAATTACTCCTCTCCAATCTTCAACATTACTATTTAGTATTTTAATTCCACCTCATTTTTTTACACATGCAAAAAAAAATGTTATTTTAAAATTTACATTTAATACTTGTGCTTATTTATTTATTTAAATTTTGCTCATATTTGCTTATTACATATTACTGCTTCCTTCTGGGTTTATTTTTTTTCCTGCTTAAGTATATTTCTTATTCATAAATTCCATGGACAATGCTTTCACTTAGCTTTTTTTTGGTAGTGTTTTTATTTCATCCCCAGATTTGAATTATAGTTTAGCTGGGTATATAATTTTAGGGTGACAGTTTTATTTTTCCCTCAGCACTTTGATAATATTATTCCAAAAGTCAGCTAGCCTCAATTTTTGCTGATAAGAACATTTTCAGTGGTCAATTTCCTAGGCAATCTTGTGCAAATTCTGAGTACTGGAAGTTCCTCTATGGGACAGTTTTCTGGTTGCCTCTGCTTAGGTCCTATGGGTAGGCTGGCTCCAACTTTTTTTTTAATCAGGTTTTCTACTTGGGGTTCTTCCAAATAGCTCAGGTGGTATAAATTGGGTTGCACACAGGTATAGGACTAAGATCTCAGTCTCTTACAGGTCACTTGGTTCATGTCTGTGACTTCAGAAGCCATTGCTCAGTGAGAAGAGATTTCAGAGATTTTAAGACGTTACACATATACAGAGCTGCACTTATTTGGCTTCTGGTTTATACTAAGAGCTCAGATACAGTCCTCACTGTATGTGGGGATTAAAGTCTTGACCAATTTTTGCATGCAGCATTAAAAATTCAAGTCACTAAGGCATATAACCTTATTCTCTCAGAGGCAACATGTTGCAACTCTTGCTCATAGCTATGGCTCTGGGATTATTTTTTTTATTTCTGGCATCTGGATATTTCTCTTTATTGCTTTATAGGCTATCTAACTGTTTTTAATTTATTTAAAATACATTAGCTAGCATTAGTATGTGTTCAAAGTAAGAGCAAGAACTTCTGCTCTATTAAGTCTGTCCTTTAGACCAGAAGTCTGACTCTTCTGTTCCCTCAGTCTGCTTCTTTTTGAGTTTCTACCTATTTAATAGCCATTGCCCCTGTGAGCAGATATTTTATGCTAGACCACATCATATGTTAGCAGCCAGTTTATGGATTTGCTGCTTTCGGGCCAGTCTATGTTACTGAGCTGACTCAAAGAAAAACCCAAGTCAGCTTCTTTTAGTAGAGGTGATAGGTTGGGATTTGGAAAGAAATTAGGCCTGGTAGGCACTATTATTAACATATTTTGTATAGTCTGTAATGTAAAGTTCTAACTTATGAAATGAGTAGTAGATTGGATATTGCTTAAGAAATAATAGTGTCACATAATAGATATGCTAAATTATTTTTTGAAAGAGTGAGTACATCAATGAATGAATGGTCTATGTTTTCATATAGGCTTTGCAGTCATTTGATTTGAGCAAAAACTTCTCTGTTCCTCAATTTCCTCAACTTTAAAATAGTGAGAATAAAATTGGTTCTGCATACTTCTTGTTGTTACAAGAACAGAATCACAAGGAGGCAGAGTATGTGGAAATATTTTGAAACTGTAAAATGCTATATAAATGTGATTTATTGCTATTGCTATTGTCATAACATAACAGAAAGTTACATTTGGATTCACAAGACCATTTATGTAGTCTTATTATAATCTGTGATCTGTAATGATAAAATAATAAAGCTGATTAATCATTAAGCCATTCTTGATCGTATTTCATTATCATAATACGTCATTGGTGCCAAAAATGTAAACAACCATTTAAGAATCGTGCTGATTGAAATGTTAGGAGACAGCCTGATTTGTGAAGAAAACTTAGTCTTTGGAACTAGATTTCTTTGGTTTTCAAATACAAGTTCTGCCATTTGATAGTTGTTGAATCTTGAGCAAATTAGTTTCTCTGAATTTTGGTTATTTAACTTTTGAAATGGGGATAATTATATCAGCTTCTGATTGTCGTAGGAATGGCATGATGTCGGTCAGTGAGGGTAGGTAGACCCTACTGTCCTTCGTCTCCTCTCTCCAACAAGTATCCTGCTTCTTCCCAATACAATCCTGTACAGCAAATTTTAAAGTCAGAGAGATTGTAAAGGTCTACATAGTTGGAAGAAGACATTTTACTCTTCTAAAGGAAAACACTGCCCATAAGCATAACTATTTATAAAGTGTGCAGCTGTGGCTTTATTTAGTACAGTTTTATCAATGTAAGCCATCATAAATGTGCTTCAAGAGACGGTCACTATCTGTGGTTAACTGAGCTTTATGGCCTGTCACTATGGACTGTTTCATGCAATTAATGTAATTCCCTGAATAATTTTGAATGCAGATATATAGCCTAGGATTTTCCAAATGAGGGTGTGTGTAACAAAACACTGTAGTGTGTTATGGACATGCTGTTGACTATGATTCTGTTATACTCCAGAGGAAAATGTTACGTTTATTTTCTCTCTTTTAACCTTTCAAAAGATAATGTGTTTCACAAAAATAACTTACACTATATGTCTTTGATCTGCTCTTTAAAATTGGAAAGAAATTATTCAATGTATTTGGAGAAGTTCTCTCTGTACCCTTTATGTGTAACTTTACTCTGTTCTGTTCTGGGTTGTTGCGAATTAACAATAATTGATTAGCTAATTTATTTATAGATCTGAATACAAATTTGAAACTCCTGAATAAAATATGTTGAAAACTCTTCCTAAGGGTAAGCAGGTTGATAAAATGTAATAGGAAACAGACTCCTTTGAAATATTTTGATTTTAAACTTTTCTTTGTTTCCCTCAAGGGTAGGTTTTGTCTTCAGACTATGAGACTTGTGTTGAATATGAGCACTGTCATAATTGAATGAACCTTTAATTGTAGACTTTGGGTGGCTTTCACAAGGAAGAAGAATTTCCCCTTAATTAAATATATTTTTGCTAATTATCTCTGCATTAATGGCCTGACTGCTATTATTCATCATGTGGCAATCATAAGTAAAGGTTTAGAGCTGAGGCAAACTGTCCTACACAAGGTCTTTTCTTCCCACTGCCTAAGAGACTCACTGTTTCTGTTCTGGGTCCTAGAAGACCCAATAATTCTCGGGTGCTTGGGCTTTGATTACTGGACACAGGACTTCTGACTCTCCATCATATAAAGTAGTTGTATTAGTCATGGTTCTTTTATTTATAAGCAGAAGATACACACTCCAACTGTCTTAAGGGGAAAAAAAGGAAATTTATTACTTTACATGATTGAAAAGTCCAGGGATAGAAAATACTTTAGATATTGCTGGATCCAGGGACTCATAGTACTTCAGGAGTCATTCTCTCTTCATCTCTTGGCTCCTCTGTTGGTTTTATTCAGGTGGTCTCTTCCCACAAAGCAAGGAAGGTCGTAGCAGCTCCTATTCTCTCAGTAACCCCATCAAAATATTATATTTCTTTCTGAAAACTCTAATAGTAATCCCATTTCAATTGCTTTGGACAGATTTGGGCCATGTGGCTTTTATAAACTAATTATAGAGGTCAGGGAAATACTACTGATTGGGTGTGCTTAAATCACATACCCTCTTCTGAATCTAATCCTAGCTGTAAACCAAGGATTGAAAGAAGGAAAGAGTTGGATACCCTTAAAAAATCAGAATTTTATTACTGTGAAATGGGGGAATGGATACCAAGATGTAAAAAAAAAAAAAAAAAAAAAAACCCTCATCGTGCATTTGCCAAGAATGTGATATATGTGTTGAGCCTGAAATAATGAATGAACAAAAGTTCCATAAGGTGAACAAGTAGTTGTAGGAGATAGAGTAGTGGGCATTTGAGGCAAAGGGGACAGGAAGACATAGGGATGGTTAAACAGTGTGATAGTTTGGAGGAACAAGAATAGGTTGCTGTTATGGCTAAATCTCACAGTAACCACCTCCATGTAGTTTCACTTCTGGCAGGAACAGGGCACTTGAGACGCTAGGCATTCTAAGGACAAAAAATTTAAAAATTATACTGTACAAATTTAGGTTGATACATACAATGGAATATAGCTCAGCCATAAAAAAAGAATGAAATAATGCCATTTACAGCAACATGGGTGGACCTAGTGATGTCATACTGAGTCAAGTAAGTCAGACAGAGAAAGACAAATATCACATGATATCGCTTATATGTGGAATCTTAAATAATGGTATGAATGATCTTATTTACAAAACAGAATTAGAGTCACAGATGCAGAAAATAATCTTATGGTTACCAGGGGGGAGAGGGGGAGGGATAAATTGGGAGATTGGGTTTGACATATAAACACTATTATTTAGAAAATAGATAACTAATAAGGACCTACTGTATGCCACAGGGAACTCTACTCAATACTGTGTAATGGCCTATATGGGAAAAGAATCTAAAATAGAGTGGATATATGTATATGTATACTGATTCACTTTGCTGTACAGCAGAAAGTAACACAACATTGTAAATCAACTATACTCCAATAAAAATTTTAAAAAACAACAGCAAAGTTAGGTTGAAATACAAAAGTTAACGTTCAGTAGTAACCGAGGATGGCTTGATCATTGCTGGACAATGGCTTATAAAGCGCCTACCATGGCTGAGACCTTAGGGAACATGGAGAAACTATGCAAACGACAATAATCATGCTTTCAAGAAACTCTTATTAGGGCCCTATAAAGCATGTAAACAAATCATTATATACGGGACAGGAAGAAAAGAGCCTAGTCCTTATCCCTCACACTTCCATTAATATGGGTCAGGAGAGAGTCCCAGAATTGTTTGTGCTCCTGGATAGAACCCCAAATCCTTCTAAACCCAGCACACACAATGTCACCACCTTTTTGTTCCTAGAGAATATTGGGACCAACCCCTTTATGCTCTGGTTGTGTTTGCATCAGCTATGGTCACAAAAGACTCTCTGGTCATCTCAAGATTGTTAAACTCCCCTCCTCATAGGTCTTTTTATACTCTCCTCCCCAACCCCCAAACAAAATACCTGATCCAATCTCCTATCCATTTCTTTGCTGGGATCCATCAGACCAATTTCATCATAGGTGACACATAAATCCAAGCCTCTGAGAATACATTCATCTTCTGCATTACAATCCACACATGGTTCTGTTCTTCCCCATTTTTGACCTCATTTCCTTCCCTTCTTCAAGCCACTTTCACCAGGGCCTTTGGAAGTCATGGTCAGCAATAGAATTTCCGATGTCCTTTATCTCTTCTCTGTAAATTCCCTTCTCTTCTTACTCTAACAGAAGCTGGTTTGCCCCGAAGACACTGTTTCTTCTCTAGCCTTCTCAGGTAGTGGCTATTTTCTTCCTATACTCCTTATACAACTGGCCCGGCAGTAAAATGTGTCCTCCTTGCTCTTTGTTGCTTCTTCTAGAACACTGTCGTCCCTCCTCTATAAAATCCTCCAGCTTTGAATTTCATGTATACCACCCAGATAGCCTCCTGAATGCAATCATATCCCAGTTCCTCATCTCTCCCACTCATCTTGTGATTTTAACAGCTGGATCTCTGTCACTCTTTCAAAAGTACTGTCTTAATTCTTGGTGATTCAAATAGTCACATAGAATATGTTTGCAATATTTCAGCCTCTCAGTTCTTGATCTCCTCCTCACTAGTGGTCCTATCTTCCATCTACCTCACTTCCTCACTGCACTAATTTACCTTCAATGTCATGAGGCTGAATAATTTCAATTTATTTATAATCTCAGTTTCAAGCACCTGCTCTCTATCATTTCCTATCTTTCTAGCTCACTTGACCTAGATACTCGTATTCCAACAATCGTCTGACCTTACCAAGACCTCTAATCTATTTATCTTACCACTTTTCACTATTCCTAAATTCTCTTGTGTTCTCACTTTAATTCTTATGTGACTTAAATTCCACAGTCAATCAACATAATCATATCTTTGCTGGCATTATCCATCCCCATTCTAGTCAAAGCCACCTCTCCACCCACATACCACCTGCATGGATATAGGCAAATGGGTAGAAAAAAAACACACAACCATGATGACTGATCTCATATCCGTTTCATGACCACCATCCTCCAGTAGACTCTTAATTTCCCCCGAAATAATAGCACATTGCCCAGGACTATTCATTTTCTTACCCTCCTTGATGACTATTTCATATCTGGCCCATTTGTCTCAAATACCCCTTCTCTCATTCTTACTCTAGACTGATTATCTTGATTAGTTTTTCATTTAGAAAGCAATAGAAGAGAGCCAGAAAAGACAGTCCTCAAATTCCCAGCACTGTATCTACTTACCTACCAGCAACCTCCTGTTACTCTGAACTTTGTGCTATTTAAGGAAACCTTTCTATTTGTGCACTACATTCAATTTATACACGTTTATTCTTCCAACAATTTTCTTCTCTCTATCCTGCATCTTTAATTTTTCCCTTTCTACTTATCTACCTGTCCATGTGCAACTAAATATGGGTGATGAAAAACACACAAGTGTGCTGAATGTTCTCACATCAAAATCAGGAATACCACTCTGAGGTGAAGCTTTATTTATCGTTATTATTTTCATCAGCATGGGGGAAACAATAACAAAGCACTTCTTGATGCCACTTACACCTCAAAAAAATTCACTCCTCTGTTCCCACCTCAAAAAAATACACTTCTCTGTTCTTGAAGTAAAATTCCTTTAAGAATTATTTTACTTTCTGTAAAAGTAAAAGGAAAAAAGAGTGGCAGTTTTGATGTGGGGGAAGATTAGAGATTCAGTTTTGTTGGGTTTTTTTTAAGTTCAAAATGCTTAAGACTTCAAAATGATGATGCTTATGAGTCAGCTTAGTGCTGGGAACTTGCCATTCAAGAGCAAGGACTAAACAGGCTGTATCCATGTTGAAATACAAAATTATTTCAATATGAACATATTAGAAAAAGGTGGATTCTCTTTCCCCTCTTTTTTGAACTTATTCAGAGCAGGATTTTGCTCCCAACACTCTGCAAAACTCTTCTTGTCAAACTTACCAATATTCTCTATGTTGCTAAATTCGATAGTCAATTCTCGTCCTCATCTCACTTGATCCAGTCCCAGCGTTTCATTTACTGATCATTTCCTTCACTGTGAAGTACTATCTTCCCTTGACTTTCAGGGCTCTACATTCTCCATGGTTTTGTTTGTTTGTTTGTTTTTCTTTACAGACTTCCTCTTGGTTCCTTCTCATCATTTTGAACTTCCATCACTGGGATGGCTCAGGGATCCTTTGGACCTTTTCTTTTTTCCAGTACATCCACCTTTTTTCTAATATGTTCATATTGAAATAATATTTGTATTTCAGTATGAATACATCCTGTTTAGTCCTTTCTCTTGAATGGCAAGTTCCCAGCACTAAGCTGACTTCTAAACATCATCACTTTGAAGTCTAAAGCATTTTGAACTTAAAAAACAAACAAACAAACAAACTGAATCTCTAATCTTCCCCCTCTATCAAAACTTCCACTCTATTTTTCCAGTTGTTCAGGCCAAAGCTATGAATTTAAACTTAAGCTCCATTCATATTTTAATATCCTTATTCTAATATGTCAGAAAATCCTGTAAGCTTAACTTTCAAAATGCATAGTTTGCAACCACTTCTCATTGCCCCCTTGCTAAACATGCTGATCCAAATCCTCATTATCTCTCACTTAGTGTTTTGCAGTAGCCTCTCACGTCCATTCTTGTTCTCCTATAGTTTATTCTTCACAAAACAGACAGAATGTCCTGATAAGATATAAAGTATATCATGTCACTCTTCTATTCAGAATCCTCCAAGAGATCCCAGATCTAAGTATCTTTGTGTGTTTCCTAGATACTGTTTTATGTTCAAAGGGGCTGAACTTGTTAGATCTCATCTACCAGATTTCTTGATTTCTAGATTCTGGTTGGAGTCAACAGTGAGAGGAACTAACCAGAAATTGGTGGGCAGAAGGAGAGTGAGGTCTAGGTATCTCTTCCTGCTTCTATATTGTCAGCAAGTGTTAGCTGTTTCCGTGAAAGCCACAGCTGCTGTGTAGCAGCCCATTCCATACAGACACCCCTGGTGTCTCTTTCTCCTTGCCAGTTTAGGCCTAAGGTAGTAACGCTGCCCACTGTTACTAGTACTGGGTACTGTGCTATCTCATATTAAGTTTATTCAACCTTTTGAACACATTTGTAAATTAAAAATTAATTAAACTCTCCTTAAATTTCTCACTTTATATATGGCATCTTATTCCTGCTGAGACTGTGATTACCTTTGTTGTTCCACTTGGAGTAAACTGAAAGGACTTTACAATGGTCTACAAGGACACACATTATTGCTACTTTACTCCAGTGCCTCTGACTTCATTCCCTATTCTTCCGCATGTTCCTAGTGCTCCATACACCAACCATAGGAGCCACAGTGCTCCTTCCTTTTTTTTTTTTTTGATATCTTATGAATTTTACATTTGCTATTAAGTCTCTTCACTCCTCTACCACCTCATTTATGTCTTCACTTAAAAGCCACCTTCTCCTTGTGGGTTTCTATGAACACTATTTAAAATGGAAAGTCCCCTCCCAATACTCCTTACCCCATGTCTCTTCTTTATCTAAATCCTTAGAACTTATCACCATATAACATACTCTGTATCTTACTTACTTTACTTTTTCCATTTCCACTAGAATGTAATCCTAAGGAGAGAAAGAAATTTGATCTGTTTTGTTCACTGATGTGTTTTGAGTTTTTACAAAATTGCTGGGCACAGAGTAGATGCTCAATTAATATTGTGGAATGAGTGAATGAATGAAAAAACAGGAAAAATGCAATGAGAGATTTAATAGGAAAGAAAATATTTTCAGCTAATAGTATCAGAAAAATGATATTTGAACTGCACTTTGAGAGTGGACATGGCTGATGAGTAGAAGGGTTTTCCCAGGAAGTAACAATCGGAACAAAATCACATTGATGGAAAAGTACTCAAGAAACATTGTCTTTCAGTTGGATTGGAGGGTTGACTGCAGAAGCAGGAAATAACTAAGTTGTTGAAGATAGGCTCAGGCTAGAGAACAGAGTATCCCAAGTGCAGGGTAAAGCAAACCAAAACAAGTTTTATTTTGTGGGAAAAGAGGTGCAGACTCTTTGGGACTTGTGAAGTGTCATGGTCCAAGTTGTATCCTAGAAAGACTAATTTGGTGGTGGTATACACAAGAGTTTAGAGAAGGGAGAGTAGAGTCATTGAGAGAAACTAGAAAAGCTATTACAAGAGGTGATGAGTCCTGAACTACAGTAGTGGTGATGAACATGGAAAGGAGGGCTGTAAGATGTATTGTCTTGTAAGAGTTTCTTGACCCCTAGAGTAAACCAATATATTATGCAGGGTGTTTGGAAGAACTGATCTCTTAATTACCAATTAACCCTGAATCAACACAGTACTTTATTCATTTTTCCCGTATCATCTGAATTTTAAAATAATAAACAGGTTTAATTTTCTTCTTAAATACATTAGCGAGAAATACTCTATGGTACACTGTAGGTAGAGGGTGTTTATCACAGCTTAATGTCCTGTCATTTTGAGCCTATTAATAGAAAGATCACAAATAGAATATCTGCCAATGAGCAAAACACTGATTCCAGCATCAACTGTAATTGCAAATAGTGTGGAGCAGGAATGGGAGTCCTTTATTTGGAGGTGACAACCAGGACAGGCATGGTACAGCTGGGACTCTTTCTACCCCTACTTGATCATGGATCATCTGTCCCCAAGCAATGCCAAGGGTAAAATCTAGCGGTGTTGGATGTGGTGTTGGGATCCCCAGGATTCCAGTATTGAAATTCATTTTACACAGTGATGAACAAAATCCTAAAATGGTACCTTTTATAGAACACTGCATCTATAATGGAGTGGAGATGGAAGAAAGAAAGAGGCAAGGCTCTATTACTTTGTTCCCAATGATACTGGTCATAATTAGTTAATTTATTTAACAAAACATCAGTGGAAAAATGTTATGTTCTCGTCTTTTTGCTAAGTGCTTAAATTAGAGATTCAATATATAGTATTTGTCCAGAGACACTTACAGGATAGTAGGTGAAAGAGAAATGCAGAAATGCATAATTCAATAACAGAAGTCTTATGAACAATACAACTACAGAGGAAGGAGTATCCAACTTTACCAGGGAACTTTCATAGGTCTGAAAACATTTGAGCTGAACTTGAGGCACTGGCAGAGCTCTAACATGAAGGAGGAAAAGAGTGGGCATTCCAAGCAGAAGTAACATTAGCAAAGGCATATAGAGCATAAAAGTGCATGTCATGTTCAGAAAATAGAGTGCTAGCATGTATGCAGCTCATATTCTTAGAATTCTTGGGGAGAAGAGAAAAATTTTGAAAGACTTTTGCGAAATAGATGAACAAGAGTTGATGAACAAATGACTCAGGATGAATGGGGAGGAGAGAACTCTGAGATCTTTATTCACTTTGGGCAACTCAACTAGCATTTTATATACTTATGAAGAATCAATTCCTTAGACATCTGACTTTGGATTACTCGGAAGGAATCATAGATTGTACCTTGAAACACACAGGAAAGTCTTGCTTCATTATTATTATATCAACTCCTAGAATATCAGAGATAGAAAGGCACATAGTGATCCTTGAATTGTATTGATGGGGAAACTATGGCACAGTTAGTGATTTGCTCAGCATCTCATAGTAAAAGAATTATAGTTTGAATTAGAACTCAGATCTCCTAACTCCATAGATGTTGCTGTTTATACACTATATAGTTTCAAAAGCCGTTTCCATTTATTTTTTGGCATGGTGAAATATATGGACATATATCACAATAGAAAGATCACTTGGATTTTTGTTTGGGTAAAAGATAAGGGCATAAAGCTGTTAAGAAGCCAGAAGGTAACATTGTTTTCTATCTAATTTACAAAGTAGTGACCTTAGAACTTGAGATTAAAACTGGTTTGGAGAAATTGGAGGCATCAGTGTTGACCTGTGAAGAGGCTCCATGTAAACTTAATGTATCTTCTCAAAGCTACTGGCACCAAGCAGTGACAGAAAACAGATAACGGAGGAGAACAGAAGTAAGCTGTTTAGCTTTACATGTGAGAAATGCATGTCATAGGAACTAGGTCTAAACAGACAGAAGTACTCTTTACTATTTATTATTATTAAGTCTTTTTGAGAAGAAGACTTGCATCTCTTAAATATTCTTCCAACTATTACTAGACCTTGGATGCTGGTGTGTATGTATATGAGAGGGGAGGGGGTTATTTATGCATTACTAAGTAAACCAAAGAAACATAAAATTATAACATCCTACAGAGTGTCTAGTCCAACTCCATCCATTTGGGGTAGGGGTCTTAGAAGTCTGAGATACACGGGAGAAATGACTTGATTATTAATATAGAATCATTTCATTTCAGAGCTGAGACAAGAACCCGGGTTACTTCAAAGAGAGCAATTACCTGCTCATCCTTCCTCCTGCAGCAGCTGCTTTTTGGAATAAACAGTCACTTCCAATCTCTTTAGAGGCAAGCCCAGAATAAAAGTTCTATTTCAGGACTCAACCCTGGACCAAGAATATGGCTAACCAGCTCCATTTATCTCATCCATCTGCAGTTTTCAGAGCCTGCCTGTCTCTTTGTCGAGTAGAACAGAAAGAGGGGAGGGGAGGAAAAGAAAGAGAGAAAGAAGAGAGAGATAGACAAGAGACAGAAAGAGAGACAGAGACAGAGATACCAGGACTGCAGATGATATAATTCTTCCCCATTCTATAATCTCTCACCAAACAGAAGAAATGTCCTAGCCAGAACAAGATAGTTAACTCTCATTTGAGTTGTGGCATCACTACAGCTAGTTAGCTTGCCAGGTTAAGGATGAATTTAGGAAGACTAAGAACCAGTCACTTTCCTTTTCTGGACTTCAATTTAAGTAAAAAATAAAAGGGTTTCTATGTTACAGTACTGGCTTTAAAATATGTTCACAGATTCTTTGAGAGTCCTCCTTTCAAGAGCTGAATTCCCCTCTTCTTGAGTTGGGGCTGGACTTAGGGACTCATTTCTAACCAATAAACTATTGCAGAAGTAATGATATATCACTTTGGAGACTGGGTCATAGATGACACTGAGACTTTCTCTCTCTCTCATCTCTTCCTCTGGCGTAAACCAGCTGATGCATCATGACGATACTCAAGGAACCCTACGACACTACAGGGAGGTCCATATGGCAAGGGACTGAGGCTTCCTACCAACACCCATGTGCCTACACTTGGAAGTGGATCCTCTATCCTCAGTCAAGCCTTCAGATGGCTGCAGCCCTGGCCAACACTCTGACAGTAACTTCATGTGTAACTCTGAGCAAGAACCACCCAGTAAAGTCTTTCCCAAATTCCTGACCCACAGGAAATGGGATGCAGTCAATATTTGTTGTTTCAAGCTGCTATGGGGTAATTTGTTGTATGGCAATGAAAAACAAATACCGTTATTTTTCAACTTCTTATTTTTTCAGAGACTACGGTTTTTTTTGTAGTCTTCAGTGTTTAGAGTCATATGAAATTGTATTATCTATTCCCTAATTTTTAGGTATGAACGATTACAGTTAGACCATGTACTGTGGGAAGTACCCTAGGATTCAGCAGGTTAAGGAACTTTTTTTGGACTTCTTCTTTTCCCCCAGCTTTCTTTTATAATATCATCATCATCATCATCATCATCATCATCATCATCATCATCATCATCATCATCATCATCATCATCATCATTGTCATCTTTCCACTACCAAGCATGTAGTTTACACATTTTACAGGTTCACATTTATTATATATTTTTACCTTTTACAACAATACAATGAGGTAGATATTTTATTTTATTCCCATTTTATATATGAGGAAATTGAGTACTTGAGAGCAAAAGTATCTGATTGAAAGTCACATAGTTTATAGAAGAATTGTTACTCCAATTCAGGTCTTCTGACTCCAATCTAATATTTTTTGCACTGTATCAAGAGCCCTTATAATAGAAGTGATCATTCAACTTTATTTCCTCATACCTGACATCCACTCCACATTTTAGCTTTCAAGTCTGATATTTGGGAATTTTTACATATAACCCTTCTCTTTTTTATTACTGAGGTTTGTGAATAACTGAGCGGGTTCATTTACTCTCCCTTTTTTTCTCCTGGTACTTCTTAAAAGTCATCTAATTGTTTTGCCTATAGCCAGGTGTTATACTTTAAACACTCTCTTATTCTAGATGACTGATTGCATGTGTTCTGGCTTTCTTTGGCTATTCAGTTAAGTAATTTCATTGGTGATTTCTATAATTTTATCATCTGTATTTGGTTTTTCTCATATTTTATGTAATTTCATAATAAGATATGAAAATAAAAGACTCAAATTTCAGTATTTGGGAATCAGTTTTAAGTTTTGCACTTTAAGGAAAAGATATTATCTAGAATATTAGGATTTTTTAACCTCTTTACTCCAAATTTGTAATATATCGTTATTGATTTTTCACTGAAACATTTGCAGATATTATAAGGATAACTTGAGGCAGTTATCCTTTACAAGATTATGCATATAAATCATTTTGGTAGATTTAGCAGTCTGGAGTAACCTCAGTTTTTAAAAAGTTGATGTCTAATTCTGGTTAAGAACCACTGTCCAAGGTGTGTTTCAAAACATGGTACTAAATTACAAATTAATTGCAAGCATATGACAGCTTTTGACAATGGAAAAGTAATAAGTTTTTATGTATGCCTTTGTGTCTTAAACGAAAAATAAATAAATGCATATCAGATTGTATCTTAAGATTTTTTCAATATGGCAATAGAGTATTAATGGTCCCATCACCTGGAGCAGGATAAAAATAGCTCATGATCTGAATTCAGAGTTTATTTTGAATCTTTCTACTTTCTTTCCATGAGCTCATCTCAAAGAGAATTCTTCCTTTTTAAATATTTTTAAGTGTTTTGAATTGTCCAAAATGAAAACTTTGTAAATTATTCTCTGAAGAATTTGGAGTGTGTCAACAATCTCTTCACTACACTAGAACATAAAACCTCTTCTTTGTTCAACATTATAACTTATAACCAAATAATATTAAAAACAACGCATATACGTATATGTATAACTGAGTCACTTTGCTATACAGCAAAAATTAACACAACATTGGAAATCAACTATACTTCAATAAAAAAAAAAAGCTCCTTTAGCACTGATCTTCACCACCCCAAAGAGAGCTTTTCCTCATGATCAAATGTTATTTCACAGTATTAGAAGAGTCATACAATAATTCAGATTTTAATACAGAGAATCCAAACCATAGAGCAGATGCACAGATAGCAGCAGACTTCATAATGCCCACTTTAGCATTTGTCTCTTCCTTCATCTAAGCTTTAACATTTTCAGTTTGAATTCCCTATTTAGCTCTTCGGATAAATGGATAAGTGATGCTTTCTAATGACCATGTTACATGCTCTGCTGTGTTCTAAATGTCTTCAATTCTTTTGAGGCTCCCTGAATATTCAAAAATGAAATGGCTCATTGGCAGATAGTTTGAGCATCACATTCTTAGAGAGCTAACTAAAGCCACTGAATGGAAATTAACCAAATACAGAAACTTTCCAATTTTTAAGAATGCTTCCTCTTAACCAGAAGCTATATTTATTATGCATTCCTTCAACGATTTTTCATTGGGGAACATTTAAATACAAGGTCTACACTTTTCTGTACACTACTTTTTTTCACAACTGTCTCATTTGACACTTTGGCAACCTGAGGTGGGGTGTTGGTAGCAAAGTCCTTCTTTCCTTCATTATCAAAATATGTGACATATCTCAATTTGAAGGTCCCTTGACTCTTTAGGCAATCTCATCTCATTCTTAGACACAGACAATGCTATGTGTTCTCCCAGTTCTATTTCATTCTCCTCTCCAAGGCACACAGGAAAACTACATTTTCCAGGCTTCTCTATGACCCAATCAGTACTTGTAGCTAGCTCTGGCCAAGAGTAAGAGTATTAAATGCCATAATTAGTCTGAAGTATAGAACAGCAGGAAGCTACACATTTCAGATGGGAATGCTACAAAAAAGTAAACCCCTATACTGGACATGTAACATATACAAGAAATAAGTCTTGTTGTATGAAGCCACTGAAATGTTGGAGTTATTTGTTAGCACAGCATATCTTATGAGATTCTGATTAATGTATATGATAAACTACAGCAATCCCATCAGATTCCAAATGTCAGTGTTTGATGTTTCATATATTAAAAATATACTCTATTAACTGCTCATCTATTCAAATATCTCCTTGTGCTGAGGCAACTCCAAGGATTAAACTTGTCCTACATTTTCATCTACTTCCTGTAAACACCTTGTTAAAAGGATGATTCGTAGTCCTCCTTGGCTGGAGAAAATCAGAGCCTACAAGGGTAAAAGAGTAGTTAAAGAAAGATAAAAATGAATGGTTCTTAAACATTTTGTACATCAGAATCACCTGGGAAATTTATTCCAAATGCAAATCTGCCCCACTCTCTTGAGTGGGGCAGGTTTGCAGACGACTTTCATTTAGTTACTATTGCATGGGGTCAAGAAATATGCATTTCAATGTGAAACCAAACTGGTTCTGATGTGGGTGCATCAAGAGTATGTTTTGAGAAGCCTTAGTCTGGACTCTAATAAAGGCTCTCTCTCCTTATAGCTTGAATAGTATAAAAATGTAAGACTAGTTTGAAAGAATTCTCATAGGTAGATAGGTAGTTGTTTGTTTGACCCATGGAATACCTTATCTGAATTATCAAGGGTACAATGTTAAAATGCAGACTCCTGGACAATGTCCACTACCTAATAAATCAGTCCCTCTGGAGTAGGAGCTTCACCTGAGATCCTCACTTGTAAGATGCCCCCCAAACAATTTTTAGACACAAAAAGTTTGAAACCATTGTCATAGGGATTGTTTGTCCTTCTGCACATATTTTTATGATTAGTTCAATTTATTATTCATGACTTTTTCATGAACATTAGTTTTACCGACCACCTCAAATCTTCACACTGTAAGGGAATATATTATTACTAATGTTTTTACTAGTTATAAGAGTAAGTAATTGGAACCCACAGTGTAAATCATAGCTCCTGAAAGATTATATCTGATTTTCAAGATAAATGGTGAACAGATTTTTATTTTGCATTAAGAAAAATACAAATTATTTTTGGGGGTGAATTATAATTTGATCATAGGGTCTAGAAGAAAGAAAAATATTCTAATTTTTAAATGCTTAGATGTTATAATATTTTTAAATGAAATTATATAAAATCATGAGATGACAAGGCCAGATGACACATCAGACAGTTGATATGACATTTAATTAACTGTGTGTGGGTTTACATTAACTGCCTTTTTGATTTGAATGTATAATGGTTCAAATTAAATAGTTCCAATTAGGTGGCTTTGTAACAGACGTACTTCCAATTGAATTTTACAAGAATAGTTCTACAGTTGACACTGGATCAGGTGTCAGAAGCCTAGATTAGAGGCCCAACCCTATCACTAATTGGCTGAGTGTCATTAAGAAAGCCACTTAATCTGGATAATATGTTCCTGTTCTGAACTGCTTTTGTGCTAAAAAAAAAATGATGTAATAAAATTGATTTGTAAGCCATAAATAATTATGCAAATGGAAATTTATGCAACCACAAGAATGATTTCACTATGTGTATAAAATTTGTCAACAAATATTGAGCACTTACAGTGTGCCAGATACTGTGCTATGAACTTACATGCATTATATCATTTAATGCTCACAAAGTCCAATGAGGTTAATAATATTATCTCCATTTTAGCTAGCAGGAGATGGAGGCCCAGAGATCCCATAGTCAAACAGACAGTTAGGAGAGAAGCAGGACTCACATTCATCTCTACTTGACTTGAAACTTACTCCTAAATAGGCAATTTTCCTATGTAAATGATGTCCATTTAACTTACAATCATATTAATTCAGTTACGAATATGCATGACCCAAGAGGAAATTCATTCTTCTTATTCACCCACTGAAATATATGGTACTGAATACTGCATTCAATTGTAGCATGTTGGGTCAGGGAATAATGACATAACCTCATCGCTTTTCTCCATACAGTATAAGTATGGTCTATCATCTTTCTGACCCTTGTATAGCTAATACCAAAAATTATGACTTTATATTGCTTACACTGTACTTATATTGTCAATGGAAATTGATACTGACCAACATTTAGCTTTTGAGAACAACGTGATTATCCATCTATGCATTCATAAGAGCTCAGGTGTAATTTTCCATGCCTCTGTCACTAGTCCTTTCACTTATTTTCTTCACTTAGAAAATAATTTGTAAATCGTAAAAGTAATGTCTCAATTTCCCCAAAGATATTTTATGGTTTGAGATAGTGTGCTAATAAAGAATAAGACTGATTATAGGTAACAGCATTCTCTCCCTTCTTGGGATTTGGAGCAACTTACATTACCCACTATTTAACAGATTTAGAGAGAAACTACTCTCTGTCTTCCAAGTGAAGATTCTTGAGCATAAATCAAGAATGGATTAATCCCTTCAAGAAGGAATGCAGTGTAGAACACGAGTTGTGCTCAATCATTTTCTGCTGGATATTCAGGTAGATATTCAGGCCTGTCATTTCCTAATTACAAGTTCCATGTTGAGTCCCATTTACTCTGGAGGGCCCTATTTCTTCATCTTATTTCAGCAGGAGAAGGATCTAATTGTTTCTGTTTTCATTATAGAATTCTGTATTTCTCTCCAAGAGGAGTAGTGGGATGAAAACTCTGGCTTCTTTCTCCACCTCTCATTCACTATTAATAACTGAGGATGGATGACACCCATTGGGCCATAGCTCACTAGCAACCAGGGCTCATATACTGAAGGTGAGCGCTCATGTCTGGTATGACCTTTGGCTCTTTTTACTCTGCTCCTGGTCATGAGCAGCAGATTGTGCTTCTAATTTTTTTACAGTAAACCCACCAGGAAGAGGCCCTTTACAGAATAGATGGAAGGCACACTATTTTCCAGCTTTTTCTCCTTAATGGAGTGTTGGATCAGATCAGCCCTATTCTGAGTGTCCAGATGTCTTCAATTTGGGGAGGAAATAAATGTCTTCCATTATTTCCTTAGGGCCAGTCTGTGTTCTCCAGTCTCAGAATCACCAGGGTTATTTGGATCTTCATTTGACATATGTTTTTTGGGTGAATGCCTTCGTTTTGAAATTACAAACTAGTGGCTCTCTGGATAAATGTATGTTCATGTATTTTGGTTGGTTCTTTACTTTTCTCTTTTCTTTTTTTTCAAGTTAAAGTCATTCCATAATTGACAGATTACATAAAATCTGGATTTTTAGATTCTTTTGAAAAACTGGACAATCTTCCAACACTGGGGCTAAATCAGTGACAGCAATCAAATGGAGCTGAGTAGAGGATGCTCCCTTTTAAAGAAATATATACTCTTCAATTACCTCCAGGCTTAATCATCTCTGTTATCTCCCTGACTTGGAAATCAAATGCCATGTGCCTTTTATGATTGTGTTAAAATGTTTAAAGAAATACTTATCTATACCTATGTCCCTATACACATGGGTACTAGATAGAGAGCATTGTATTATACTTATATCTGGCCCCCTTTTCTCTTTTTTCTTACTTTTGATCCTTGTAGGCACTTGAATTGACTATTCTCAGAATTCTGAATGAGAAGAAGGGATTGGTGTACCAAGCTCTACCCTAAACCCTTAACAGTACTGAATTTTTCAGGTGTCATTTCTAAAAATATAATGAGATTTTTGTATAAACCTCCATTTCCTTTGAGACATTTTCTTACTCTCTTTTGGTCCTTTCTCGGATCACTTCTAATACACATTAGAAAGAAACTAAAGAGACATCTAAGTTTTCCTAGTACCCAAACCAAATCTCAATTTCCTTAAAGAGGATACTCTTCAGATATGAATTTAAAAGCCATAAAAGGTAGAAGGGAGAGAGAGAGGTAAAAATTTGTTAGTACAAATGAAATCACATAAAAATATAACTTTATTGATGCTAACAACTTTAGGCAGTTTAGAGAACACTAGTTTACAGTGAGACACAGGACACCATGTATCCTTGCGTGGGAGTATTTGGTTCTTCCTGGGAAAATGTGCTGTAGGTTTTCTGTTGAGCTTAGTACTACAGCTTCCATCAAAACCAATTTCTTTCCATAATGCTCCCTCAAGATACACATACCCTGTAAGTATCATAGCCCAAGTACACCTGACTGACTTATAACATGAGGTTGGTCAACAAACTCAAAGGAAACACAATAAAATTCTTTGCTCCATTTAAAACCATTGGGCAAGAGAGAGGATCAGACTTTAGGCAACTTGCACATACTGACCTTCTAGGGCCCAAGAAGAGTGTGCTCTTCTGAGGCCGTTAGAGGCAATAAGTCTGGATTCGGGTCCTTCAGATTTTTTGTCTCCTAGAAATAAATAGTTTTTAAAAATCAATGAAGGGGACACAATCTGATAGTCCATTAGATGATAAAAATGTCAATTATTCCCATAGGTTCATGACACAAAATGGGCTGGTAGAAATAGCAGCCACCACCCACCACACAGTAATTATAGGATATAAAAGTCATTGTTATTGGATAAATCCGTGAAATGGTGAAGAGCAAGGGCTGAGATCTGGGGAGCAGGGGGTTCCAATCTGGTGCCATTTTGTATCCATTGAGTTTCTGACTCTTGGGGAACAGGCTTACAGAGGTGTGTCTCCCACTGGGGCTGGGTATGAATCTCTGCCCGGCTTTTGCTCCTAAGCTGACTCTCTCCTTCACAGTAGGTGACACAGCAGCGACAGGCTGCAGAGGGCGTCCCTCTGTGCTTGGACATCGTGTCTGGGGCTGGAGAGGCATCTGCAGCCCTCCCTGAGCTCTGGAGTTCTGGGGGCTCTTTCAAACGACTTCTCCTCCTTTGAACGTGGTCCAGACTGATGTCAGACTGGGAAGAGCAGCTCTCATTCCAGCCAGAGCTGGCACTCAGACTTCTCAGGGGAAGAGCCAATCGCAAGGCCTTCCAGAATTTAGAACCAGAATGTTTAGACTTCTCTCCCTTCCAGCTCACGAAAGACACAGACTCTTTCAGCTGCAGGATGCTTGGGTGTGGATGCTCAAGGGGACGATACTCAACCACAATGAGCTTGGTGGCAATGGAGTTCTGACACATGACACCCAGTTTGAACTCCAGCATGCTGATGCTCTTTTCTGTCACATAATCTGGGCTCAGGACAACAATCATCCTCCGGCTCCTTTGAATGAAGTCAAAAACTGCTTCCACTGTATCTATAGGAAAATGGAAAGATAGGACAATGCCTAGTGAAAACTTATATAGGTTTCAGTTCATTGTTGACAATCCTGCAAAGGACAGGCAATGAACACTTGAGAATATAAGATCTAAGTGTTAAATGGTCTACCAGGTAAGGAATCTCATCTACGCTACTGTTATCAATGGTTGCAAAGTATCTGCTACCTTTAAGGTTGAGGAATTAACCACCTCTAAAAGCAGCTAATTTCAGCTCCGTTGGTGAACAATTTCTTGTTTTGAAATTCCTTCCACTTTTATCCAATGGTCTTGGAGCTGACATTTTAAAATATCTGAAATATTTCATAATTATTGTGATCTCATTGTATTTTCTTCTCATCTCTAGATTAAATGACTTCATGAATTTTATGTTATTCTCCATATGATGCAGTATCAAGTCTCTTCCCCACTTTTATAATTTTTCTCTTAATAATATTCAGTTTATATATGTGTCTCCTAAAAATAGTACCCTGAACAGGACTGAACATAATGCTCCAGACACAGTCTTATCAGTAAATGTCAATAGGGCATTACTACCTCCTAAGATCCACACTTATAGTTCTTGCTACTTAAAATGTTTGGATATAGCAGACAGTTCATAGGATTGACCGTGTTGTCAACCAAAATTCCCTTTCTTTTTTTCTTGTGTGTATGTGTGAAGGATTGGCCTGGAAATCAATTAAAGGGTCAACAAGGATGACAAAAATGACTGGTAAAAATCAGGCAATTAGTTGAGACTTTGCATGAAGCATTCAATTCTAATAGTTATTGAGGTGAATTTGGACAGAACCCAGTGGAAAGTTTTTGAGATAAATGGAGTGCTTAACTCACTGTGAGATTTAGGAGCTTAAACAACGTGATTTTCTAAAGGAAAGGGATTCCAAATTTATAAATGGCAGCCATTGACAACTCTGAAAACAGGTACTGTGGACAGACCATGAGGTTGAGTGCCTACGCTTTTGAGGCCAGGGGTAAAACACTGACAGAGAAACTTTTCAGCCTGTGAAGACAAGCTGGAAGTTTGCAGTGAATTGGATCATGAATCTGACAGGGGATGAAGGAACTGTGCTCTTTACCAGATTATTTATTTGCAGTTGATGAATTTAACATGAATTTGAAGGAAAATCAAATGAAACATGCTCAATGTTTAAGAACTTTTGATTGGTTTTATCAAGAGCATGAAGTGTTTTAGACAATTTTGTTGCACTCTTAAAAGATAAATCTAAATTTTCACTTATCTTCAAAGCCCGCCTGTGTGTGTGTGTGTGTGTGTGTGTGTGTGTGTGTGTGTGTCTTGGTAACTCCTTTGTCCTCTCCGGTCCTACTCAGAATCTTATGTTGCTGCCTTTCATAAACCTGAGAATGTAAGGGTAGGAATTCTACTGTTTCTCCTGTACCATGATAAATATGATATAACCCTAAGATAACATGGATAGTTTTTCAACAAAAGGAACTTGTGCAAATTGTGTGTGGGGGGAGTGTGTGTGAGTGTGGGTGTGGGTGTTTCACTACAAAATAGCCACTTTAGGAAAATGTTTGTTCTGTCCAATGAGGGTACCACTGTTGAAAATAAAACATTGTCTTAGATCCTCTAAAAAAAATTGTCTTTAAAGCCTATAGCTTTTTTTGATTGTTTTTAATTTTGGTACCTCACCCTGAAAATGGAGGATTTGCATTTCAGAGAGGGTAATGCTAAAAAAAACCAAAACAAAATAAATATGAATTGTGGAATTCCAGACATTGAAGAATGGATATAGGATATGCTTCTCAGATAAGGGTTGGGCGATACCTAGGGGTATTCACATAGTACTTTGAAGGAAACTGCCTCCTTTATGGCCTATTTTATTATCTTCCATATTGTCAAACTGCATATTTGAGGATGTTAATTATTACTATTTTTTAATGCTATTACTTGGAGAGGGCATCTTAAATTAGGTCATTTATTCTGTTTGGCTCAAAAAAAAAAAAAACTGAGGTGTGGCTGTAGATTGATAAGATCAGTTTTCTGGTGTCGTACTAAACTGGTTTTGAAGTCACAGTTTCTGATCTAGAACTCTTCACTATTCCAGAACACTCCGGCGTGTAAAAGTCGTAATCTCCTTGGTATTAACTTGAAAGTAGAAAGAAAACCAAAAGAAAACTAGGGCTGTAAATTTGTTCTTTGGTTAGTTTACTGGTGTATGAAAGAGTAGCAAACCTCTCTCTTTCTCTCTCTCTTAAAACTTGAAGTACAGATTAAAAAAATGGAGGCACCTAATTTGGAAGATGAATCTGAATTCAAATATTGGTTTCTCCATTTATCTTAATATTTTATCTTAATAGTATAATCATTTATTTTAATATCTTTAAAAGTTTGAGTTCATCCATCTATAAAATGCATATAATGGGAGCAAAATTGTAGGATTGTTAGACAATTCACTGATACCTATAGGTAAATATCTACTGCATGGTACGCTTTTGAATTAATCACCTTGATTAAATTATTATTCAATAATAATAATACAAAATTGAATAACAATATTATTATTGTTAATAACAATATTTTATATTGTTTATAACAATAAAAATAATACATAAAGAACAATATAAAAATAATGTACAGACTAATGATTGATTCTAATGGTAACTTTAAAGAATCATCTTAAAATGTGGATTTTAATTTTTAAAAGTCTGTCTATTCAGTTTAAAAAATACTACTGGAATACTTAATCTGTTAGCCCATGCTAAAAATACCTCATATCCCTTGAGTAGAAACAGAGAAATAGACAGACTAGTTGCTGAACATGTCTCTTCTGATATACTGCAAGTTTACTTGTGTCAAAGACCTAGTAACCTCAGTAAGTGACTGAAAAATGCATCTTAAGAGTTTTAATAGGGTCAGTAATAGCCAGGTAGCCATCATATCCAAACTATTGATATTGAAACTGCTGATATTGAAAATAGTCACCACTGTGTTCCAGTAAGTCATTTTCAAAGTTGGAAGCAACTTCAGGATCATCATTACTTATACAATGCAAAAAAACCCTTTACAAAGTCTCAATAAGATCCATCAAATCTCTGCTTGTACACCTCTAGTAATGGCGGTGGGGCTAATATCTCCAAAGACAGTGAAATACATTATTGTTTAGCTTTGCTTTACAGTTGCTTCTGAAATGAGTAGAAATTGTTTTCTTGTAACTTGCATCCATTGATCTTAAGTCTACTCTTTGGAGACTGGTTTGAAACTGGGAAATTCTTCAGTAGGAAGATTTTTACTAAGCTAACCAGCTCAGTTATAGAGATCCAATAAATAATCTTGGAATAAATGAATAAGATTTTTTTTTAAAGAGCAAGAAATCTTCCCTGTCACTACAGACTTAATATTAACTCAAAAGAAAATGCCTTTCCAAATATTTATCACTGATTTGTTTGAAATTTGTGATAGAAATGCATATTTGATTCAAATTATCACCTGTTAACTAACAGCAAGGCATTAGTTAATTGATCTCCTTTCAAAGCAACTGCCTTAGGGTTGTGTTAAAACCCATAAAAGGTAAGAGATTACTGTAAGCTGCTCAAGTTTCAAGTTGAACAAAAAAGGAATAGGCTTGTGTCTTTATTTTAAAACTCTCTCCTCTCTCTCTCTGCCTCTCTGTTATTCTCTCTCTGTCTCTATTCCCCATCTCTCTCTCTCCTTCTCTCTCTCTCTCTCCCTCTGATTCTCTCTCTCTCTCAATCCACACACACACACAGATACATACACACAGATACATACACACACATACACACACACACACATCTGGTATACTAGATCAACCCATTTTAATTAAGTAACTCTTTTACTGACATGTAAAAAAAATGTTCTTGAGTTGAAGTTCCCGGTTTTCTCAGATTTTTCTCAGAAAGAGAAAATTAATGTCTCTTATAACATTTCTTTTTCTAAGTGTATCATTAATCTTTGTATTCTCATTTCTTATGCCCAAACATGAAAATAAAGACATAAAACACATGCACAAAATAAAATTCAAAGCTTAAAATAAATGGTTTATTTTTAAAATAAACAAATTTACAAATCATTGGAAAATGGAAAATACAAAAATTTATGAATAAAATAAAAAAGATAACCTTAATATATGAAAACCTATGGAAAGAAAATAGATAATTAACAAGTGGAGTAATGCTTTTGTTCCCCAATACAATGAAGTCCTTGTTTATTAGACTCCTAGGGAATCATCTAAATTACAACGCAGAAAAATATTAAATAATTTTATATGACTGTGTAATTAGACACTCTATATATCATGTTTTTTTGTTAACTTGGGTGCAGAAGGTCTTTATATCGTATATCTAAAACCATTAAGGTTTTTCTTTTTAACATTAGATACTTTTATTTTTAACATTAGAGAGCGATTTCTTCTTGTTCTCCAAATTATGTTTCTCCATCTCCCTCAGATAATCTGTATTGGGTATCTTCTGGGACATAAAACAAAAAATCTTGAAAGAAAATTATCTTAAGATGAGATATATCATTTAGATTTGAGTTGCTTTAGATTTTAGCATTTGGAAAATTTCAGTACCAAATACAGGAATATAAATAGGACAAGAAGTATGAAGAAGTTTCTAGGGGTACCAAACAGCATTTGGGGTAAATATAAAATCCAAAAGTGCAAAAAGAATGCAGCATTGGCAAGAGAACAGCCCCTTGGTAATGGGGCTGTCCTTCATTTACCTAAAATTCATCCTAGAATTGATATTCAAATCTTATCTGAAGTCAGCTCTCCTCTGGTCTTGTGAGTGAAGGGTTAATAAGAGGAGTAATTGTGGTTTCTAATAAAGAAAAGCATAAATAAGGCTAAAAAAGTTAGATCCAAGAGTGACCCCATACCACAGGTTTATGGTCAATGATTCATGAAGGTTTTTTTAAATTTAAAATAATCATTAACTCCTCTGTAGAAAAATGATTTATTAAATAGACTTTAATACCTCAGGAGGACACAAATGTAGTAGATAGTTTTAGAATTGCTTATCAACATTCATACTACTAAGATAAGGATCTCCTTAAATTATGAATTCTCATTTTTCATAGGATACCCAGCCTCATTTATAGGTCTTTTTATTTTCTTTTCCTGTATTACTTAACAGTCCAAATAGAGATTTATCTCTCCAGTAGTTGAGCACTAAGATTAATATAGCTTAGTTTCTAAGAGTGTGTGCTCAGAACATAGTAGATGATCAGTTAATACCAGAGGGTTGACTACTGCTTAGCAGTGACCATGGAAGCTCTGTGCACAAGAGATTCCGCTGCACCCAGATCAACTGTGGCAGTAGTAAGTTATTTATACTAATTTAGGGAGAGCAAGAGCTAACAACAACTATCACTCTGTGAGCTGTAAATTCACAAATATTAATGTACAGAAAACACTGACACAAAAATATTACAGTAAAGAAGGTAATTTAAAAACTGGATAAGAGTTCCAGTAATTCATTATATTGTGCCAATGACTATTTAAAGTCATATGTCTGTATGTGTATATATAGTGTGAGTATGTGTGTATATATATATATATTTATATATATAATATATACAATTCATGTATGTATATATGTATATATATGTAATTCATGTGTATATATATGCAATATATATACATATATAATTCTTGTGTGTATATACATACATATATTTTAAAAACTCTATATGTAACATAGATATTCACCACTCTGTAAACTCTGGACTTAGTTTTCACTTTTCCAAGTCTTAAGAACAGTAAAACTTTACTTAAAACAAACTAAAACACGTTTCATTAACAGTGACTATTCAGACTGACTTGTTTGGAGTGAGTGTATTAACTGTACCAGTGAATAAAATATGAAAAATGCTTGGGGTCCAGTTAATGCTCTTAGAATATTCATGCTAAAAGCACTCTCAAGGTCACTAAGTCTAAATTTCACACTTTACAATAGGGAGACAGAAACAAATGAGAAATTACTTTCCTAATATTCACATTAGCAAGGTTGAGATTAAAAGACAAATTGACAAACACCCTGTTCTGTGCTTTTCTCATAAGACAGAAAATGCCCTAAAAGCTTTTTGCTGTTATTTTACTTGATATTAGCACCATTAAAAGAAGCTTCCTATCCGACTGAACCAAGTGAGGAACCACCTGCAAACTCCCAACGACTGACACAAGATGCAGTAGGTAGGGAGATGGAATGATAAATATGGGTCAACCTACAGATAATCGGGAGTTTAATAAAAATTACTATACATTTTTCAAGTTGACAAATATGATATCAATTACCTGAGATAGAGGACATGGGTTGCTTAGTAGGAGACAATTCAGGCAAGCCCTTTAAACCAATTACTGTCTAAGGAACATTTTCAGTTACTCTGCTTTGTATCGTCCTAAGTGGTGTCAGTCTTGCTAGGAGGGTGTCTGATACAGCTGAATGAGCAAAAGAGTTTTTATCCTTAGCTAAAATAAATTTAGGCCCTGATTATCTTTTTAATGGATGAGTAAAAATAAAAGAAAAAGAAAACTATACTTGGAAACTCATAATGACTCTGTTAACAGATGACTCATCTTTAAGGGGTCTTTAAATCCACAGCAAAGGCTGCCCCATAATGTTAAGATTATTTCAAAAGAGAGAGAGAGAGAAGATAGAGATGAGTAGGAGCAGGGATGGAGGATGCAGAAGGGGAAATTCGCATCAACCAGGTCTTTGTCTGCAAAGAACATAGTGACATCAGACGCTGGTGACAGGCGGTGGCACTAGCGTTCTAAGCCTTACTATTGCCTGAGGAAGCAGAACAGCTCTTTCTACAGTCACCCTGAATTTATCTCTATGGGGAGGCTTCCATAGAATTTTTTTCTGTCCATGAAGCAATAAATTGGGAATAAAGAAGGGGGGATTCTTCCTTCCTGGAGTACCCTTGGATCTTTTTACCCCTTTCATTGGCCCTTTCATACATTTTTCAAGGATGAATAGGAGAGACCCTGCTCGCCACTTCTAGACCACCTGGAAATTTTCTTCACTGGCATGGCCACCTGCAGCTGCTTCCAAAATCTGCCCTGCGGATACTTTGATTTCTCCCCTTTCCATTTAATGACCGTGAGCACCGTCTTAGCCCTCTTCAGCTCTTTCACCTTCGTCTCCTTCACAGCTTTGTACTGTACTAAAATGACGTTGATGTTGCCCCGAGAGGCCATGTTTTCTAGGCCAGCCTTGAGCTCCAGGAGGGCTTGGGTTCCCTGGAGCACGTAGTTGGGGCTTAGGACAACCAGGAGGCGTCTGCTTTTCTGAATGAAGCTCAAGGTCTCATCTGTGACAACTGGGAAAGAAAACACCATGGGGATTAGTGTTGGCCAAGAACTCCCCCAAGGTACAGGGCTTGAGGAGCAAGGGAAAAGAAATTAGGGTAACAGCCTGAGAACTGAGGTGAAACTTTTTACGAAGAACACTTAGTCCTTAGTCCCAATCACTTCGTTCACAAAATGTCACTCTCCTCCAGGGAATAGAAGCTATACGTACATATTCCAACCCAAAAAGAGTTCTAAACAAGCATAAAGCCAAAATGTATTTCCATGACCTTGGTCTTCAAAAGCATTATTCGGGACATGAAGAATGAGTGGGTTGTACTGAAATCAATTTCTTCAAACCATGTTACATGTCGTGGCCCAGCAAAATCAGCTCCTGAGCCCTTTCTCCCCAAAGACACCCATGTATTAACTCTCTAGTGCCAGCGAGCATTCAAAAAGTATACATTATAGAGTCAAAGTCATAGAAGTTCATTTTTCACTAACACAGGACAGCCAGAGTAGAACTCTTCATTTTTTGAAACTCCCTCTCTATTGCCAGACACCTCCCCGACTCAGACTAGCATCACTATGTCATTGGAATAGGAAATTAAGAAAATCTATCCAACTGAATGGCATTTTGGCTGGTAACACATTCTCAGCTCAGCTTTCTATTCTGCTCTGTTCTGGAACCTAAATTAGTCCCTGAATCTTTCTCTTTAAACTCCTATCATTACTGTGAAGCCATGTGTTTTGGCAGCTGCTAGCTGATGTGTGTGCCTTCGCTAACAGGCGAATGATTTCTTCATGTCCAAAAAGAAGAAAAAGCAGGGAAAATGGAAGTGCAGTGTAATTTTATTCTGTTGTCAAGGGCTCAGATTAGTTCCTATCACTAAATTCTTGGGAATAATCTATCTCCTCGAGGTTGCTTATCAAGGACTGAATAATCCTTTACCTGGGTTCAGATAGAAGCCAACTCCAGGGAATGCACCAGTGTTATGGAAAGCTATTTCATGGCTTACAATACTCCCCTAAGCAGTCATTTTGCGCCTTAATCTTCGCAGGTACAGAGGCAGTGGGGAAAGACTTGCAATTAAAATAGCATGTGCAGCTTAGAGGAGAATCCAGGAATAAGTAATTGTCTACTCCAAGCAGTATTCCTGGAGACTGACTGTATGTAAGTAGGGAGAGAGACCCAGAGGCAAAGGGGACTGAGTGAGAAGAGCAGGGAGAATGCAAAAGATCACAAGGATCAACCATCAAAAGCAAGATGCAAGAGTAATTATGTAGAACCTGAATTCTTCAAAGAACTATCAATCCCAACTGGAGGGTCTTACATTGTTGTTATACTATGTATCTTTATATAACTTTTCACACAGTAGTAAATATCTGTTGAATGGCTGTATGAATGAATAAATAGATAAATAAATTATTTAGGATTTTAAGCCTTAAAATGAATGGAATTTATCCTTTAACTATATAGTCAAGTCATCATTTCCTGGAAAAATTATACTGAAATAGATATCCGCTGTAGAACAGAAGCGTGATGGACTTTTGGGTGATGAATGGGGAGATACAGTAAGTGATCCAGCTAATTCAAAATAAGAATAAACATTAATGTCTATTCTCTATCTTAGTTACTAATGTAACCTTGAAAAAACATGTTAAGTGATTAAACAGGATTTTAGGGGAAGAAAATAAATCAGTTTGTTGTAAAGATTAGAGACATTATATGCATTTTTACCAGTATGGAGTTTAACAACGGGTTTAGGAGCGCTACTGTGCATTTATAAAACAGACTCAAATGTACTATCACTTTATGTGTTACTGTTTGGATCTGAAAATTAGAGGTATACTTTTATTTAAAATCATTCAGCATTTCGAACTTTTTAAAAACCTATTAGAATATACTGGCCTTTGTAAAATGTTAAGCTTATCTCAAATGTGTAATCTGATAGAAAGGAAGAAACAGACACAAGGAAAGGGGGGATATGAGTAGCACGGGTTTGCCAGAAAACAAGGGTGAAGAAACTATCAGTAAGTAATATAAAGGATTCCATGCCCTCTCTTCTGCACCTCATTTTTAGTAAAATTGAGTAAACCTCAGTCTTTATAAAAGTGTTTTGTTTAAACTCAGTCTTTATGAAAAAATTAGAGGCAGATTAATGCAAATTAGCTAAACCTTCTAAAAATCTAAATGTGAGTAAACAAAATGTTTAAAGCTGTGGCACTTAGAGCTCTAATCCACCGTGCATCTACACTTTTTTGACACTAAGTTTTTAAAGCTTACCTGGGAAAATATTTTAATACCATACACTGTACTTATAGTCTACATCTTACAGTGTAGATTTATTCCTAGAGTCTATTACATCAAAGCATTGGACATTTAAATGTCCAAAGATGCCAACATAGAGCTGTACCATGACTCTTGTACGTGACCCAAAGCTAAGGATCTTCTCTGCCTTTAAGTGTAGCATCACCTGTATTCATCTGAAATACCTACTTCCCCCAGGCAGACTGTCTCGGTCAAAGATGCACAGCTTGTATCCAAATTCATTCTCCAAGACTCCACGGAGGGTCAGTAATACAAATTCTTCTTCTTCAGCGTTCCTTGCATAGGATACATAAATATCATATTCCTTCCCATCTAGCAAAAATTTAAAAAAAACAAAACAAAACAGAAAACACAGATCCAATATAAATTAGGAAAGTTTCTCAATAGTATTGCATTTTTTTCTGAAATCGAACTTTTGAATATTAGACATTTTCATTTTTTACTTATATAAATTAGCTGACAGATTTCAGTGTGATTTCCCACCTGTGACAGCTCTCCAGGCAAAATGACTATTTTAAGGTGTAATTGCAAATTTTATCTGATGTGTCTTCTCCTCTCATCTCACGGAGTTCAGATTTTGTAGCGGAGAATGAGTGAGGTTTGGCTCATTCAACTATGAATTAACAGAGTCAGGAAGCAAATACTCAATCATAGATGCTGGCAATAATAGCATGCAGAAAATTTCTAGTTCCTGTCCTAATATGTCACTCACTAATATGTTAGAATTATAAATTGAGCAAAACCTTGAGAAACTGTCTAAATTATGTACACCTGAAAATATCTACAATTAAAAGTATACTTAGATTCAATGAGTCAATCTTTCTCAAAATTGCCTAATTATAAAAATCACCTCTCATTAAAAATACAGGTTCTGTGTCTCTTCCACAAACCCACTCAATGAGAATCTTTATGGGATGGGTCTAAGAATCTATATGTTAAATGTTTCATTCTTGTCACCAGGCACATATGCACTAGAACAGGGCTCCTTATACTTTAATGTGGATATATGAATCATTTCGGGATACTGTTGAAATATAGATTCTGATTCAGAGTAGGGGTTAGACTTTAGATTCTCCTTTTAGTAAGCTCCCATGTGATGCTTCTGGTACATGGATCACCTGTGGTTACAAAGAATGTGGACATGCAGGGTCCAGTACAGTAGCCACAAGCCACAAGTGGTTATTGAGCAGTTGAAATGCAGTTGGTCTGAACTGAGATATGTTATATGTGTAAAATACAATACATACTGAATTTTGAAGATTTTTAGTACCAAAAATAAGACTAAAATACCTCTATTAACTTAATATTAATTATAAGCTAAAAATGATAGTATTTGGAATATATTAAATTAGATAAGATATATTATTAAAATTATTTTCACTTTTTCTTTTACTTTTCCTTATGTGACCACTAGAAAAATATTAAATTACATATGTGGCTTGCATTGTATTTCTATTCAAATAGTGCTGATCTGAACTAAATCACATATTGACCCAAGAAAGCAGAATAATATTCATTAGGAAGATTTTCAATAGCAAGGGCTGAAACAAAAGGTAGTCTAATTACATCTTCCAATTAATCTAGGTTTTATCAAGCCAACATGTTTTCTAAAGATGACAGTAGGGAGATTTACAACAAACTTTCATTACTCACCTAAAATGGTTTCATCCGTTCCAAAATGAGCCCGGTAAAATAGGACCATCTCTAGCCAGTAAACATGGTAAACAACAATGAGAATCACCACCAGTAGGACTGTGGCTCCAAAACCACATGCCAGTTCCACTGTGTACCTTGGAGCTAGCATTGGAATGAACAACAAAGAAACAAACTGATTTGTACGTGGTGACTGCGGTGACCCATCATCCTGTAAATAGCTGTTTACACCAAGCAGCTGAGCCATGAACCTGACTTACATGTGTGAACAAGATAACATGGTAGAGGTTAAGCACTATGTTTTAATACTAGACTGTGGCATATTTATCTTTTTGTTTCCAGAAACTGGCATAGAAGGTGTTTTTTAACTATTAGATGATTTGAATAGAATTTGATGATATACAAATTAAAACAGAATCTTATCATTGAGAATTTAAAAGGTCATCCAATTAAACTCACAAACTGACGTCTGAATCTCCTCAAAAATATTTTTGAAAAGTAACTCCATCCTCTGTTTGTGCATCTCTTACCTGGACCAGCCTATGATATTGGTAGAATTTTAATTGCTGGAGCAGTTGAATTGAGAAAAAATTTTAATGTGTTTATATCAGTCTTAATTTCCTCCTCTTGTCCAGTGCCATATGGAAGAAATTTAATTCCTTTTTCTTTATATTTGGCAATAGGCCTCAAAAAAAATCTTATTATCATTGAGAAGAAAATGAGGGTATCCACCAAATGCTGAGTATGCTTGGCCCTGAAAGTATCTATCAGGTCTACATTACTAGGATACACATTCTACAAGCCTGCTTCTCCACCCTTTCTCACTCCCCATTAAACTATACATTTACGGTCTTCTAGGTAGAGACTATGTCTTCTTCATCCATCTTATCCCGAGAATTTCTAGGATCTGAATAAGCATTTCTGTATATAACACTACACACTTGTGGGATACTTAAAATAAATCTAGTACTATACTATGTATTTGTAACTTCATTTGGCTGTTTTATTAGCTTGTGATAATGAAACTTAAGAGTTTGAGATGGAACAAAATATTTACTGGATCTGAAGCAGAAATGACTTAAATTCTGTATTAGTTGATTTGACAGTTACTTACTGATATATACTATTTGCTAGAAGCTGTCGAGGTTATAATGGTAGATAAGACAGGAAGGGTCTCTGCCCTCTTAGGGCTAATAGTCTAATGCAGGGAAGTAAAGGAGAAAATAAATAAATAAGACAGTTACTTTTAGACAGTGATCAGTGTTATAAAGGAAATAAACCAGGATAATGTGATGGAGTGACCTAGGGGAGGGGTTGGGGCAGGAGAGGTATATCAGGTATGGTTGTGAGAAAAGGCCCCTTTGAGCACCTGAACATCATAGGTGTTAAGTGTTTGCCAGGACTAGGCATAGAAAAATTTTCTTCAAAGCTGGGATTGTTATCAAGCCTTCCTGACTCCGAAGTTCAGAGATCTTTGCACAACACTACAATGAAGTTCAATTATTGATCATATACTAGTGGAAAAATCCCTTTTAAAACAGGTAGCTATTCTAAGGGGAAAATGTTGAGCAGCCTGGAGAGGCATCTGAAGTTCTCTTATTAAAGGGAATAATCATTAAGTTTCGAGTTCATTATCCTAAATTCAGGGTACTAATCCTGATGCAGATACAGCCTGGGACTCAGCAGTGCAGAATTATTAGGTACTCTTGTACTCATCCCATGAACAACGGTGCTTTAAAATAAGAAAACTCTCATGATAAAATGCCAGAAGCTGTATCAGTGCAGTTGATGAGAATTTACTAAGATCAATCTGAGTAGCTGGCATGAAAATTGCTGTGTCTTTGGTATTTCTGAGTACATGTTAACAACATACTGGGTTAATTTCCACTGTCACCTTCATTATTTGCTCAGTTATTTTGGCTCCCTCTGGGTGGACATTTCACAATAAGGAAAAATAAAAGAGGTCAGTGGATGCACTAACCTGAAATGGATTTTTTTTAAATATCAATAGTTACCTTGCTTAGTGATCAAGAGATAAATTATACTCATGGCTTTCCCTCTGCCACATTCATTTTACTACTGCCTATTTTATTTCTAGTAGAGCTTTTTAATTTTGTGTCATACAATGATATGTGTCATATTTACAGATTGTATTTTGTTGGACCATCTTGATGATATCAAGAAGTTCCTAGTGTTATTTAACTAATTGAACTCTTAAGATAAATAATTCACAAGGCTGAATTTCTAAATGGTTTGAATCACATTCGGGAAGTTCTCTAAAAAGCTTTCATATACGGCTTTTCCGGCTTGTAGGGAAAGGATGACCCTTAGCCCACATTTTCTGTCTGCCCCCCATTGATCCTCTGAGCAATCCCATACCAAAGGGTTTCCAATCAAAAGGGTGATGTAATTTGACCAAATTGGACTCCTAAACTGCTTCTATCTTTGATCTCACTGATAATCTGATTCAGGAGGGAGTAAAATTTAGCGATTTGCTCTGCTGTTACTCTCTGAATCAGAATTCCCTCCATCCCTTTTGCAATTCTATAGTAATGGCAGGCTCCAGAGCCCAGATTTCCAGCTAACCACCTGATTTGTTTGGCTATCATAGTGTGTTAAAATTTGTGCATTTTGGACTTCAGCTTCTGATCTTAGAGAAGTGATTGGGGTAGCGTTCTCTCTATAATATCTAAAATAACAACTTTTCAAGTTTGGACAACTGGTTGTGCAGGAGTGTGATCTGTGAGAGATAGGATACAAAAAGGTAAGCTCACGATCTCCCTGGCTTTTTGCCTAATGGCACTTTGGGGACTGTGACACAGACACACAGTATTTACACTGAGCGAGGAAACTGAAAGTAGAGTTCATGACTACTGCATTTGTAGACCTGGGTACTGGAGAGAAGAAAACTATGTAGACAAAGAGCTCTAGAAATCCACAAGTCTTTGGAAAAATGCAAAGGGTGACACTTCTCAAGGTCAGGCAAGGAAGAGCTACCAGTGAAAGAAAAACCACCGAGGAAGAAATGACTGCTAAAGAGTTGCGAACTGAACAACTTAGGAGCACATACAGGGCTGAGAGACATTTGAGTTAAGACCACTCAGACTGAAGAAACTTTATTTAGCTCCCCAAGTATTAACTAGAGACCCCAGATAGTATATGCCTGAGAAATAGGTCCAATCTAGCCTTAGAAAGAAGTCTAGTTTGGACCTACTCTAGAAAGATAAGCAAGATGCTTCAAATAAGCAAGATGTTATGCAAGTAAATTAGCTACCTGCTAGAACAAAAATTAACAGGCATTTATAAAATTCAGACAGTCAATCGTGTACCATGTATAGTGTCTAGTATAGGATTAAAAAAAAAAAAAAAAAAAAAAAACTAGACAGAAAAAAAAGCCAAAAAAAAAGACCCATAATCAGAAGAAAGCCAATAAAAATGGCTTTCATGTGGAATTAGGAGATAAATACTTATTAAAAATGAGTATTATAAATATATCTGTTGAATTAAAAAAAAAGACCATGAACATTATAAAAGCAAATAGGAAATATCAGTACAGACATTTTGATGGAGAAATATAAATTCAAAAACTGAAAAAGAAAATCCTGAAATTAAAAACACTGCAGATTAGATATCAAGAAAGAAATAGCAGAAACTATCCTAAGTGAAACACAGAGTGAAAAAAGGATGAAAAAAAAATAACGAGAACTCAGTGACATGTGAGACAATGCTGAGGGGTCTATCCTAAATATAACTGAAGTACTAGAAGAAAAGGAAAGGATGAATAAATGAAAGAATGAGCAAAACATACTTGAAGAAATAATGGTTGTTTTTTTCAAATTAAATAAAAAATATACTCACAGAACTAAGAAGTATAAAGAACCTTAAAGAAGATATATACAAATAAAACTACAGCAAAGTGTATCATGATGTAATTTTTGAAAATCAATGAAGAAGAGAAAGTCTTAAAATCTGCCAAAGAAAAAGAGAGGGGGCATACATAAAGGGAAAAATGATTTAAAAATAATGACAAGAAAACCCTGCCTGATTCATATTAGAAATAATATAGCCATAAGACAATGGAATTGCACCTTCAAAGGGCTGAAAGAATAAAAAGAAAAAGAACATTTCCAACCTAAAGTTACGTATGCAGTGAAAGACACCAGAGCAACATAATGAGGAAATAAAAATCTTTCCAACAAGTTGTGCTGGAACTGGATATCCATATAACACAAGATTAAACTTTAATTCCTACCTCATAAAATACATTAAAAATAATAATAATTGGAGATGGATCATAGACCCCCCCCCAAAAAAAGATGAAGCTTGATGACTTGGGGGTATTTCTTAGAACACAGAACACAATACCATTAAAGAAAACATTAGTAAATTATACCTCATCAAGAGTAATAACCTTTGTTCACTAAAATATACCACTGAAGAAAGGAATTGGCAAGACACAGACTGGGAGAAGGTATTTGCAAAGCATCTATCTGACAAAGAACTGGTATCCAGGATAGAAAAAAGAACTGCTAAGATTCAATAATGAAAACACAAACAACTCACTTATAAAATGAACAAAATATTTGAATAGTCATATCACAAAAGAAGATACCAATGACTAATAAGCACATGAAAATGTACTCACTATCTTAGTCATCAGTGATGTGAAAAATAAAAACTACAGTGAGCTACTACCATGAACTCACCAAAATGGCTAAAACTAAGATTAACAACACCAAATGGCAAAGATGTGAATACACTGTTCGTGAGAGTGCATAATGATACTACCACTTGGGAAGAAAGGTCTGACTGTTTCTGATAAAACTAAGCCAGTAATTCCACAGTAGATATTCAGATCAGAGAAGTAAAAATAAAAGTCCATAAAGAGACTTGGATAAGAATATTAACAGAAGCTCTATTCAAAACTGTGAACAACCCAAATGTCCTCCACCCAGAGAATGAATAAATAAGCTGTGATATATTCTATTAAAAAAACACTCCTTGGCAAACAGAAGGAGCTAATGACTGATACAATGGCATGGATATTAAGAATATTTTCTGAATGAAAGAAGCTTTATACAAGAATGCATTCTGTATAGGTCTAGGTATACTAAGTTCTAGAAGAGGAAAAATAATCTATTCTGATAAAGAAAATCAGAACATTGCCTTGCCAGTGGCGGGGGAGGTAGGAGTAGCAGGGATTGACTGATAAGGAGAAGAAATGAAAGGTTATTATCTATGGTGATAACATTCTATACCTTGATTTTAGGTTACACACATACATACATAAGCATTTCTTAAAAATTGTCAAATTATACACTTATGTTTTGCAATTTGTCATTCTATACAAATTTTACCTCAAAAAAAACAAATCAAGAGAACTGTAAATAAATATTAAAATTTGGATAATATAAGATGCTTAAAGGTTTAGGTGATAACTTTTACTCATGTCTGTAACTACTTTAAAGGCATCAAAAATAAGATGTATTAATGTATGCATACAGGAATGGATAGATGGATAGATATGTGATAAAGCAAAGACAGCAAAATGATAGAATCTAGGTAGGATATATGATCGTTCATTGTATAATTCTTTCAAATCTTCCATGTATTTGAAAACTTTCTTAATAAAGTGTTGAAATATAAAAATTAAGATGAAATACGATACTTTCAGATTAAAACAAAGCTGAGAGAATTTGTCATCAGCAGATGTGCACCACCAGAAATACTGAACAGTTTTTCAGACTAAAATATTACCAAGAATGAAGTGCCAGAAATGGAAAATATGTAAATAAATATAAGAATCTTTTTTCTCAGTTCTTAATGTATTTAAAGGATACTTATTTAAAGCAAAAAATAATAGCAATGTATTGTGGCATTTATAATAAATGCAGAACTGAAATGTATTATAACAATAAAACAAAAGACAGGAGAGAAGTAATGGAAGTATATCACTTTAAGGTTCTTATAAAATATGTAAAGTGATTAATTCAAGGCAGATTGTGATAAGTTCAAGATAAATATTGTAAACACTATAGAAAAGAAAAAACAAAACATGGAGGTAAAGCCAGTAGGCCAAAAGAGGTGATAAAATAGAATACTAAGAAATTATCAATTAATCCACAAGAAGGCAGGGAAGGAGAAAAAAGCAAACTAGATGCAAATTGTAGACAACAAATAGTAAGATGGTAGACTTGAAGCCAATAATACTAATAATTACATTAAAGATAAATGGATTAAACATATAAATTAAAAGGCAGAAATTATCATATAGTATTAAAATCAAAACCCAATAATATGCTGTCTATAAGAAATGTACATTAAATATGAAGACATTGATAGATAAAACAAAAGAATGAAAAAAGATATACAATACAAATACTAACTATAAGAAATCTGGAGTGGCTAAATTAATATCAGACACAGAATATTAACCAAAAAAGACATGTCATAATTTAAAAGAGTCAATTCATCAAAAAGACATAACAATCCTGAATGTGTATGTATCTAAAAACACAATTCCAAAATAATGTGAAGCAAATGGCAGAACTGAATGGAGAATTAGAGAAAAACATAATTCCATGTAAAAATTTCAACACCGCTTTTTCTCAAAAGATGAAATATTAGCAGATTTTTAAAAATCAATAAACATATAGAAGACTTGAACATCACTGACACCAATTGACTTAGTTGACATTTATAGACCACCAAAGCTGCAGAATATACATCCTTTTTAAGTTCATGTGAAACATTCACCAAAATAGACAATCTGCTGGGAATTAAAAAAATAAAAGAAGCACCTATAAACTTAAAAGAAATGAAATGATGCAGACTATAATTTTTTGGCCATGAAGGAATTAAATTAGAAATTAGAATCAAATGTGCCACCCCGTGCTAAGTACTTGTTACTTGCTCCCTCCAGTCTCACAGACAGTCTGCACCAGAGCCAGAAGTTGAACTGAGGTCTGTCTAGCACCAAATCCCATGTTCCTTCCACTTCACTATACAGTCTTCCTAGGTAGTTCTAAGTGAGAGGTACCCTTTCCCTGCCTTTTAATATCCATTGCTGATTTTTAAAAAATTACCTAGACTTAAATGACAATATGAAATATCAAAAATTATCAAGATCGAGAGAAAATAAAGTCAGTTCTAAAATTCAAATACATTTTAATACATAATGTAATAAAAATGTTATCTGGAAAATTCCCAAATGTATAAATTAAGTAACACATTTCTGAATAAACCATGGGTCAAAAATAATTAAAAGGATAATTAAAATATTTTGAACTGAATGATAAGGAAACTTCAAGATTTCATCATTTGTTTCAGCTGAAGTGGTCTTATGAGGCAAATTTATGGCTCTGAATGTTTATATTGGAAAAAAGGATTATTTAAAATCAATGATGTGCTTTCATCTTCAGTTGAGAGAAAAGAAGGGCATATTAAATGCAAAGTAAGCAAAAAGAAAAATCAGAGTAAAATGAATAAAATACAAAATAGAGAAAAATAAATGAAAACACCTTTGTTCATTGAAAAAAATCAGTAAAATTGGAAAACCTCTTTCTTGAGTCATGAGCAAATTAAGCGAAAACATAAATTGCTAATATCAGGAATGACAGAGGGAGAATCACTACAAATCCTGCAGGTATTAAAAAGATAAAAAATAACGTGAAAAAATTATGCCAAAAATGTGACAACTTAGATGAAACAGAAAAATTTCTCTGAAAGACAAATTCCCCAAATTGTCACATGAAGAAACAATATCCAGATAATTACTAAAGAAACTGAATTCATAATTAAAAGCTTTCCCATAAAGAAAACACCAGGCCCAGATAGTTTCATGGGTATTCCCTTCAAATATTCGAGTAAGAAGTAATATCAATTTTACACGTAAGTTTTCAGATAATAGCAAAGGAGGGGTCATCAACCGACTCATATCATGAGGCCAACATGACATTTTTACTAGTCAATGGCATTACATTAAAAGAAAATCACAGACCAATATCCCTCATGAACAAATATATGAGCAAAATCCCTAACATAAACAAAAATCTTCTAAAAGTCTTAGCAAATAAATACAGGTATATATAAAAAAGGATAATAAATCATGATGATGTTCGGGTTTATCTCAGAAATGAAAGGTTGGATCAACATTTTGAAATCAATCAATGTAAAGTATAACATTAACGGAATTAAAGAGAAAAATCATATGACCTTCTCAATGGATAAGAAAAGAATTTGACAAATTTCAATAGACACTCATTATAAAAACAATACAAAATGAAATAAAACTCTCAGCAAACCAAAAACAGAAGATTAATCCCTCATGTACATAAAGGTTATCTACAAAAACCTATAAATGACATCATACTTATGAAAACTGAATATTTGCCATATAAGATAGGGAACAATGCAAAGATGGCTGTTCTCAATTTCTGCTGATTATGCTACTGGAGGTCCGAAAAAGTGAAATAGTCAGGAAAAATAAATCAAAAGTATGAAGTTTGGAAAAGAAGGAGTAAAAGTCTGTTTATTTGTGGGTGACATGATCAAGTGTGTAGAAAACGCTAAGACGCCGAAAAAAGAAAACAAACAGAAACCCTATTTATTGGTGAATTTAGAAAAGTCAAAGGGCCATAAAAAAATTTAATTTCATGGTTATTTTTTTATCAATGAGCAATTTGAAAATGAAAAATTTTAAATAGCATTATAATAGCATCAACAACAAAATAGTGATAAATTTAACTATATGTGTACAAGACCTGTACACTCGAAACTAAAAAAAAAAAAAAAAAAGCATTGCTGAGAATATTCAATTAGTCCTAAATAAATTGAGATATATATCATGTTAATGGATTAAAAAACTCAATATTGCTAAAATTTCAGTTCTCCCCTAATCAATTTATAAATTAATGCAATCCCAATCAAATTGCAGGAGGCTTTATGTAGATATTGACAAGCTGATATTAAAATCCATATGAAAAAATATTTGGTCCCTAAAATAGTCAAATCAATCTTGGAAAAGAAAAAAATGGAGGGAAGGACATAAAATATATGATTTCATGACTTACTTTAAAGCTGTTAATCAAGACAAAGTAGTATTGGACTAAAGATACATAAACAGATTAATAGAACACAATAGGGAATGCAGGAATAGACCCATACTCATAGAGCCATTTATTTATTTATTTATTTTTGGCCAAGTTGTCAAAACAATTCAATACAAAAAGGAGGGATCTTTCAATATGAGGCTAGAACAACTGGTTTCTGTATGGGAAAAAAAAAAAAGAAATTGATCATAAGCCTAAGTATAGAAGAAAAGTCTTTATAAATCAAACATTGTTACTGTGGGATTTAGAAAGTACTAACTATAATAGAAGAAATTTATTAAATGGACTTCATGAAATTTTTAAAAATTCTGCTCATCAAAAGAAAAAATTCACAAGCTGCATAAAATTATTTACAAGTAATATATCTGAGAAAAGATATATAGATATAATCACTAACAACCCAATAAAAAACGGACACTTCACAAAAAGAAGAACTATTATATAATGGTAAATAAGTCCATGAAAAAGTGCTCATGGTAATGTAATACATATATCATTAGTATCTGAGAAATGCAAATTAAAAACAATGTGATACCTGTACCTATCTACTAGTATGGCCAAAATTTAGAAGTTTGACAACTCCAAAAGTAGGTGAGGAAGTAGAGCACCTGGAATTTATATACACTGCTAATGGAAATGTAAAATGGTACAACCTCTTTGGCAACAGGTTTGGCAGGTTCTCATAAAGTTCAGCCTGCACCATGCCTGAGTCCCTACAACTCTGCTATTATAAAACTTATGTTTATCGTTTTGACATTAGCTGCCTTTCCTTTAATACTTTGCTTTAACTGACTAGATGAAATTGTGCAGCTGTCAAAATACCTATCCCAGTTAACTCTTCTCATTCTAGGCTCTAGCCTCTTCCTATCATCTTGGCGACGTACATAGAATGCTTTGTCAATGAATTCAGAATTCAGAGAAAGACCCCTACATATAGTGTATGAATGTGAACATAGATATCACCTATGAATTTCAGCATTAGCTGGCCCAGAATAGAATCCAAGTAAACAACACCTCTGGTACCACTGGATGTACACAGATCCAACTGGGTTATATGTAATATTAATGCAATTTCAGCACAGATCATCTGGTCCAGTAGCTGCATTTGTCACTCCATACTCCTGATGCCATTCATATTAAACCACTGAGAACACAGCCTTCTGTGAAAGGAGAGTTACTCAAGCAGCTCTGGTGGACAGACTTCCACATCAATCCTAGATTAAACATTATTTTAATTGATTGTTTTGATTCTATCCATCTGACAATGTTATTAATTTATGTTTTCCTCCATAATGTTTCCCAAAACACATGCCTCAGAAGATGAATCCCACAAAATGCTCCATACTTAAAGAATCTGGAATCAAATATATATGAAAAAATCCTGCCTACTATATTCCAACCCCTTGCAGATATTCACATCAAATATTAATATATTAAAGAACCTAAGGGGCCCTGAACTAAACTAACTTGATCGATTTTGCTTACCCCAGACTTTAATGATACTTGAGTATAAACGACTTTGTCAAATAATACCTGTGAAAATCTTGTGGAAGTAATAATAATGAGCTAACATTCATTGAGCATTTAATATGTACATACATATATATGCCAGTAACTGTGCTGAGTACTTTAAAACAACCTTATGAGGGAGTGGTATTATTTTGCCAACTTTAAATAGAAAGAAATTGAAGCTCAGAGAGGTTAAGTGGCTTTTCCAAGGTCACAGAATTAGATTACATAGAAACCAGTATTCCAACATAGGCTATCTGTGTCTGGAGTAAAAATAATGAATTGCAGTGCTATAAAGAGTCTTAGTAGTGTTCTTAGGAACTAACTTTGGGAAACACTGCCTTACGTCAAGGGGTTCAGTCTTTTCTCTTTACACTAGCTTCTGAGGAGCAGAAGCAATTAACTTTTCAGACCAAATCCACTAAGTCTTCTTAAGAGGCATATACACTTCAGTCCTTTGCTCTTTACTTTCTAAATTGTAATAAAATGTTAAAGTGAAGTCTGTTTTCTCATCAGTTTTAAAAAAGGTTTAACTCCCATTGAAAAATGCAGCAGTTATAAATTAACATTTTTTACTTTTTATATAAACATTATAGGCTCTGACACTGGGATCCAGAATAATCCTGAATGGCTTAACTTCATGGGTGATGATGAATCATCATCATTATTATCCAGATCACTGAAAAACATTCATGAAAGAATTAATTGTCCGAGGTTCTTTGTTAGGTGAGAGACCCATAGAGGATCTTAGACACAATATGTTTCAGGAGCAACAGCTCACACAAGAAAGCTTTATAATTCTAATTTATTGTAGGAAAACATAGTAATATTGACATAGAAATCATTTTACAGCATTTTAAGTCATAGTTTAATTAATTTTCATTTTAGCAATTGTGGCTAGTGGTATATTATAAACCTGCTTGAATATTGGCACATAGTTTTTAAAATTATATTTTTTGAGAATATTTTATATCTTAACTACTTGCATACAATTAGATGGTTGCTATTTATAATGTTTCATTATTATAGATAATGCTTCTAAGAATATCGACGGGGACGTAATTCTCTTTCTGTTAAGTTAGTTGTTCAGGAAAAATTCCAAAAGTATTAAGTCATATGGTACGACCATTTTTTGTAACGCCTGAACTCTGCCATCAATGATTTCTAAAAGGGTCTTTACAATTCACCAACAATAAGTGACTCTACCAGTTTTATTAAATCTTTGGTAGCTTTAAATATTTTCTTTATTTTTCATTTTTCATTACTGTATAGAGATATAAAACTATGCCTCATTATCATAATCATATGGAATTTTTAAGTCACATTTGGGCATTAAGATACTGAAACTATAAGAACTATTATAATATTTTGAGTATCTTTATATAAATGGAAACTTTCTCTCAAGATTTTTTCATTCAACTTTAATTCATTACTATGTGTCAGATATGCTAAGTGCTGGAGCTCTCCCGTTCTCAATTTCTCCTTTTTTCTTATTCGCCTCAGTGTTGCATTTGGAGTTCACAGATTCATCTGCTGAGTGCATCCATTACCTTTCTGTTTCACCTTGGCTGGTTTGTCAACCTCCCCTTTGGCATTTCTGGCATGACAAACATAGTTGCGCTTGAGATCCTCAGCAGTAACTTTCTTGACGCTCAGAAGCTGAGTCCTTGTCTCGTCTTCTGTCATACTCAGAGTTACACTAGAAGTAGGGGAAAGAAAATCAAATCATTAGCGAGACTCAGGGGCCAGAGCTCCTAGGTGAGGATGTCAATTAGCTGAGTTGCCTGTGATCCAAAAGGAGTTACAAAAGGAGACTAGCTTGTAGATTCCAGTACCATTCTTTACCATCTATACTACACACAATCCCAATATATAGATCAACTCCCAGAGTTAGCATCATACTACAGATCTGTCTTCAAAGGGAAACGTCCCCTATCCTCAAACATCTGAGGTAGGATGCAGCATCATTTTAGAGAGAAGCTTCTGAGGCCCGACCCCTTTGGAGTTTTATCCAGGCTTTGCCACTTATTGTTTATATACTTTGGGCATGGTAACTAATCTTTCCACATCTTAGTTCCTCCTTTGAAAAGGAGGAAAGTGGCAATGTCTACATATTGCACTGCATGTATTAACTTACTCAAGAATTCTGAGGATTGAGTATGTTAATGCATAAGTATTAGAACAATGTTTAATAAATATTCATATAGGCTATTATTATTATCATCCCACAGTGATAGTTGATGCATTTCAGGGATTCCCAAAACTTGGATTTTGAACACAGATAGAACATTTTGGTCAAACCTCATGGTTATATCCTAAAAAGAAGAAACTTCTCAGAGCAAGTAAACTTTGTGAAAATAAATATATCCAATTCTCAGCAAGTTAGAGATCAAGTGCTTTGGGTCTAAGATCAAGATTTACGATCCCTTTGAACTACTTTGCTCAAAAGGAGAAAAAAAAAATTCTCTCTCCTACAGCTGACTGACATCCAGGTTCTTCTGGTGCAGTTTACTGTAGGTCATGAGAATTTGGTTAAGGACTGTGATGGATTTAACCTAAGCTTAACTGAACAATGAACAGGGACTTGTGTTTCAATAGCAGCAAGGAAGAACAACATGACTTTCGTTACTATTCATTCATTATTATTATGAGGATTGGAAGCACAATATTCAGAATTCCTGAAATAATAACTCTCCTTCTGTGCCTCCAGCCACATCTTTCATCAATTCCTTCAGCAAAAACTGCTCCAGTTTCAGGAAACTCCTTCTGTATCTTTAAATACGTTGTGCTTCTCGAAACCTCCACACCTTCGCACATGATGTTCTTTTTACCAGGAACATACTTTTTATTTCTTTATCTAGTTTATTTCTACTCATCTTTCAAATCTTCATTTAGTCTCTGTATCATCTGAGAAGCATTACCGAATCCCCTAAAGCTGACTGGAATCCCCAACTAAATCTTTCTTTAACATTCCATACTTCCCATTCACTGCATTTATCACATTATACTGGCATTTCTGTTCTATCATTGTTACTCCTATAAAATCTACTCAGTTAGGGACTAAGTATCTTGCATAGTACCTGATGACATTTCATAATTTCTGCATAAAGTCTAAGTTTACTAGTAGGGAATAAATATCTTTTAAATTCTAGAAGTTCAAGTAGCCCAAGATATATCCACACACAGGTGATAGATAAGGCGTAAGTTTTCAGAACTACTTTGTCATGTAATTAGTCAGCTGCTCATTTTTATTAATTGTTGCAGTTCTCCTTGCCAACTCAAGCCACTTCAAAAAAAGTCATGTTTATTTATGAATAAAATGACCCAGCTTGTTACTTTAAGAATGAGCTATATTACCACCCCATCCACTTAAAAAATAAAATTTAAAGAACATTAATGTATTTAGTCAATATTAAAAATTATTTTCAATTAAAAATGTGACTTGTATGCTATGAAAATTAAGAAAGAGGAGGAAGATAGGAAATATATGCTGACTATAAGACAAGAGACTAACACAATTATCTGAGGCACAAAAACATAGGCCCAGACTCCAGACTTGAGAAAGAGAATAGGGCCACACGGGCAGGCTTTCATCTATCCACAACCTTATATCCTGGCCTTTTCATTCATATAGGATATGCATTCCATCTACCTTCAAGTGAGTATCATAAAGATGTAATCATCAGGTGGCATCTGGGGCTTGGATTGCAAGTCCAATAATCTTGCTTTGGGGTGTAGCCACTAAAGACTTGAAAATCTTGCTGATGTTTGTTAATGATAGGCAAAAAGTAGAATTTTAATTTTCATTGATCAGCATACACTGGAAGGCATTAGGTTGAGGGACAAGGGTTAGTCACCCCCTTGCCTGTGTCAATGATACCTTTCATTAACAGCTACGTCAATATTGGTGTCCTCTGGCTTTTTTCCATCAATGGTCCACCAAACCTCATTGCGAGAGTCCTTCAGGAAAGTAAAAAAGACTTTACAGGGGATGAGTAGCTCCTCTCCTAAAAAAACAAGTTAACTCATCAGTTTGTAACCTTCACATGGTTATATTGGTTCTATTCTGTGATTAATCAGAAGCCATAAAACTTATGTGTGCCTTCAACCCTACTTCTGACTAATTTTCAAGTGGGCTACCATAAGGTAACCTTTTTCCTTCACTGCATAAGAAACAAACCAAGAAAAGGACAGCAGCTTTATATAAAACTATTACACTGTCCATCTTTTAATACAAACTATGTATGTTCTAAATGACAGTATTTATTCAAAAAGGCTCTGACAACATTCCTTTTTTTAGCCCTAAACCTCCATGGACTACTCTTCTCCTTTGTTATTTCCCTCTCAAACAATGGGTGATTGAGGTAAGGTTCTCCAGATCTTTGGACCTTGGCCCAGAAAAGATGGGGCAACGTCATCATTGAGAGGACTGGCCAGGCAGGCTGCATCTGGAAATGCTCAAGCTATCAGGATGCAGTCAATGAGTTTAAAGACAACTTATAAATAGAAATGCTATGCTATCCTTCTGAGACGGAACATGAGGATAGGGGGATCTCTAGGCAAAACTGGTAATAATAACCATAACAACAACAGCAGTACACTCACTGAGAACTTTGAATAATTCACTGTGCTAAATATTTATTATATTTGGCTACTTATTAATAAGCTTATTTAATTTTAACAAAATATTATGAAATATTTTTTAAATTCATGTTTTACAGATGCAAAAACTAAAGCTTAAAGATGTTACCTGTCATTCCAAGGTCAAATTGTTAATAAGTGGCAGATCAGGATTTGACCTAGACTGACTCTCCGTTTCAGTTTGCCCAGAACAGTTCTGTTTTATGCTTGCTTTCCTAGTTATTTATTAATATCGACTGCTTTCACTCTCAAAAGTTGTCCAGGTTGAGATGATAAATTATATTGTCATCCCAATTTGAACTCAGGTTTGTCTCACTGAGTGGTCATACTCTATCCTCTTCTCCAATGCATGGTTTTTATGCCTTCCTCTCCAGTTATAAAGTGAACATGGATTCAGGCATGTTTTTATAACCATACTATGATAGATAGAGGAAAGATATTTAGAAGGTTAATAAGGGTTTACCCCAATAGCAGGAAGAATGTTCATATTAATACATAAAACCACTACTAATTCTAGGAAATCTGGTCCATTTGGGGTTGGCAGACTCCCCTTGGTATTATTTTTTCACAAGGCAGATCACTATTTGAAACCTTTTCTTAATTTGGGGGGGGGTATTGTTGTTCTCCACCTATGTTGAACACTGCTTCTATTATCTTTAGTACATTTTAAACAAATTTTCTTTTATACTTTTCATTGGGTTTGAAGTGAATTTATTGGTAAGGATGCAATAAGATAATGTTAAAATTTTCTATGGTTTTTCAAGTTAACTGTGAGAGGCTTTGAGTCAGAAGAATAACAGATTATGCCTTATTTGGTCAGTTCCAAATGATTTTTGTCTAGAATGAAAAATTATGAAAACTAAAAGGAAACCCAGGTAGCCAGCATACTCATTCAATGGTGTTCTGAATCAAGGTGTACTCGTCCTATTAGTTGTTACTTGTTGAATTCACAATTCTGACTCCAGGTCTACCCCCTGCTCCTTTGTAGTGGGGTAGAAGTTTAAAGGACGTCTGGTGCTCATGTTGAAGTCTCGGTAAACCAAAGTCCTGCACAGGCTAAAGTTTGCATCAAACAGAAATCGCTAATCAGAAGAAAACTGCTCACAGAGGGAGAAGGGAGCATCTGCTGTGAGAGAAGCAGAGAATCCCTGAGCTGCCCACAAGATCAATGAAGCAGCTAATACCCAAAGCTGACTAGGTTTCTGATAGCACTTCAGTTTCAATTCATGTGTTTCTTTACAATAGCCCTCTATTCTCTTGCGTTAACTTAAGTGACATTTTATTCCTTGTAATTAAGAGAATCTCACTGATATTCCGAGGCACAGCTATAATTACCCGGTTCTTTCTCGTAGACCACAAGATCAGTGGGTGAATAGAAATGGGGAGGCAATGCATCGTTTGGAGAGCCTGTGATAGAGAGGAAGGGACAAAGGGATATAATGTCAAATCACGTAGCCTTAATTCCACATAACCCATTTCAAAATTCTGCTCTTCAGTAAAGCATTGCCCAACTTCCTGGCATAGTTTGTCAATCCTTGAGGGGGCCCACAGCTCAATGGATAGTCAATTACAACACTTCTTTCATTTAAAAGAAGCAAACAAAGGAAAAAAATATATACTGAGGATGCTTCATGTTTCGGATAGAATGTTTTTCCAGTGTTTTTGCTTCCCAAAGCCTAATTGAGACAAACTTCTTTCTCATACTACTTAATAATTAATTGATTTCAAGTCTTTCTCAATTGTTTCTTTTCTACGTATTTCTCTTCAACATGCCCAGAGTGTCTAGTCTGGGAAATGGTTAAATAAGTAAGTATTAATTAATGAACAAGCAAATGGAAAATTCAAAATCACAATTGTGAGGTCAGTACGTAAGTCTACCTGTTATCTAGTTATCAGTTGAATGTTCATTCATAGGATTGCTGCTTTTTATAACGTTATATATTCCTAAACTGAAAGAAAGATGCCCTGAAAGGGTTTAATAGTGTAGTATTTAAGAGTAGAAGTTTCAAAGATTTAATGACCAGGGTTCTAACCTTGACTTGACCATATACAAACCATACAAATTTTTTTTTTTTTACTTAATCTCTGAAAATCTAATTTAGTCAACTCTAAGATGAGAGTAATTAAACTTACCTCACAGGTTCATTATGTGGATTAAATTAAGTAATGCATATTAAAGCATCCTACTGGTATATAATAAGTACTCAATGCTTCAGTTTTAAAAAACAAACTTGGGAGTTGGATAAGAAACACACACCCCTCACATATGTGTCTGTCAACTTCTATTTCTATAAGTCAAAGTGACCATGCGTGCCTGTTCCCAACTCTCCAAAAATGAATACATTGAAGTATATATACATTGGAAACAATTACCAAGATGAATATATGGTTAGATTATTCATGTGACTTTCAATGTCCATTCATGTTAGGTTCTAAATTTAGTCTGATTTTTCTTCTGAATCCATCCCCAGTTCAGCATTATTCCAAAGGTAAGCAGAGAAAGAGAAGTGATTGCAAAATTGTTTGATGTGAATTTTATTTGCACTATGTTAAAGCCCTTTAAAAAAATTGTGCTGAACTTGGTGTCAGACTAGTAGAAAAAGCCCTAAACAAAGAGTGAGAAGCCTGGGATTTAGAATCACTTCTTCCACTAACTCAGGGAGCTTCTCTAAGCAGGTTAGTTTCTGTTGTTGGGACTCAATGTTTCCGTCTATTAAAAGATGGGGTATGAAAAAAACCTCACTCTGATATGCTGCCATTTTTTTTTCTTTTTTATAAATTTATTTATTTTTATTTATTTACTTTTGGCTGCACTGGGTCGTCATCGCTGCTCGCGGGCTTTCTCTAGTTGCAGCAAGCGGGGGCTACTTTTCGTTGTGGTGCGCGGGCTTCTCATTGCGGTGGCTTCTCTTGTTGCAGAGCACGGGCTCTAGGCATGCGGGCTCAGTAGTTGTGCCTCGCGGGCTCCAGAGCGCAGGCTCAGCAGCTGTGGCGCAGGGGCCCAGCTGCTCCGCGGCATGTGGGATCTGCCCGGACCAGGGCTCAAACCCACGTACCCTGCATTGGCAGGCAGGCTCTCAACCACTGCGCCACCAGGGAAGCCCTGTCATTTTTAATACAGTGGGCGCAGTAGTATTTAGGGCTCTCCTCTAAATGGCACCTATCCTGACACTGGTTCTCTTGATTTCTAGGTCTGATGGGAGTCTGTTGACTCTGCCTAGACACTGTCCTTTCCACTTCTCTAGTTTCTCACCCCCAAAGAAAGCAATGGTTGAGCACGGCCAGTAAATAGCTTCAGCAATCGCTACAGAAGTTCCAGTACATGAACGACATATTTTACTTAATTCAAGTAAAATATTTTTTTTTGACAACAGTATTAACTAATATTCATTGAGTTTCTACTGCTTGCCTGGAACTGCATTAGCATAATATGTATATTATTTCTAATATTCTGAACTATACTAAATGTTAGGTTGTTGTAGTCCTAGAGTACAGACAAGTCATAGTGCTAATAAATGGCAATGGTATAATTTGAACACAGATATGTCCGACACTCTTTTCACTCTCCAAGCTGCCTTTACTTCATTCATCCACATATTCATTCAGTAGAACAATAGCTGTTAAATGCCTACTATCTATGTGGAATTGCTGAGGCCTTGGGAATAGTGCAGTGAAGATAAAAGATAACCCTCTTTTCTTTCAGAATTTACACACTTGTTTGTAATAAACTCTTAAGAGCCTAAACAAAATTATTGCATTTTGTTGTGCGCACTTAATACAAATCATGCTTACCTACCACCTTTACAGTCTGAGTCCTGGTGAGATGGAAGGTACGTCCATTTTCTGGATATGTAACAACACATGTGTAATCTCCATTATTTGAAACCATGGCTATGATAAAACTCAAGTTCATGCCTTCGGGTATTACATTATTAAAGTTGTGTACTTTATAACATCCCTAAGAAGAATTAAAGGAAAAGATGTTTACTATTTAGATACATGCATAGAAAGTATACAAACAAATATATGTATACACATCTAACTTTGCACAGAACATAGAAATATCTATGCTGGCTATACTTTTTACAAAACTATTTTGGTCATGTATTTGATGATGTTTCTGCAAAGAATGAATGCGGTAATTTTTATTATCATTTCTGCAAGAGGAAAATTAACATTCTTAACTGAAATATGAATTCAAAAGCACAAGCTTCCTGTCTCAAGATCTAGTATTCAAATTCTGGGAATTCCAAGTTAATAGTAAAGCAAGGTTAAAGTTTCAAAAAATGATTAAGGCAACTTAAGTAAATGCATACCCTGCTACTTAAAGAATAATTTTTTTTTCATTTTTCTATGTTTTTTCACTGATTATGTTAATTCAGAAATACAGTCACTCTGACAAACTAGGCACTGTTTTAGATGTCTGGTTTTGGCATTCTTGATCATTCTGTGAATCACCGTATCAGTTATTTCCAAACTTCTTTGTTTTTCTTCTACTTATCCCATTTTTTTAGCTGAATAGTACAGACTCCAGAATTTAAAAATATATTTTATGAGTCTTACCAAGAGTTAAGAGTTTATTTCTGCTCCAACTCATATTTTCATATAACTCTGTTGTTTTTTTAAATTTTGAGGTTAAAATATCTCATTCAACATAACTAGAATCCTGTTTTGGATCTCTCAGCCCCACTAATTGGCTATATCATTTTACTTTTTTCTTTTCAAGAAAAAAATCAATACATCATATTTGACAAAAATATGCATTGAACATTTACTTTTAGAAAAACTTGTGTTTGTCTTTTAAAAATCAATACTTCATCTATGACAAAAAGAATTGGGTCCTCTTGATCTTTAATATTCTGGGAGTCTATTACCAGGTTGTACTTTCAGTTTCCCGTGTTCACATATTTAACTTTAATTCTTGCATCCTCAAGGTTTTCTTACTTCAATTCCTGGAGCATGTGTTTTGAAATATGACAGTTACACTAAGTGGAACATTTTGTAATTCTTTGTCACAGGAAATAACGTCTTTTAGGAATAGTACTAAACTTTTGATTCATGGGGATGATCATCAAGAGGACAATGACATATACTCAGTTATTTTTCTGAATACAATTTATCCTGTTTTGATAAGCAGTGCCTCTAGAAAATTGTCACATCAGCACAATATTTTAATACTCTAAGGTTATCACAAAGTATAAGGCCACAAAGCCCTGTACTCTTATAATAAATTTATGTCAGATTTGGTTTAAATTGAGTTTAGACTATCTATAGAACTCTATTTGATTTTTCTGGCACCTTTCATTTAAACAGTCCAAAGCTATTTGCCTCTTTCATGTGTTAGCTTAGCTGTTCTCAAGTCCTTGTGAAGTAGACAGATCAGACTAAATATGCCCTAGTTTTCAGGTGGAAAAAAATGAGATAGGTAAAGAGATATTCTAGGTAACACAGTGCAGAGCTAAAACTCAGTTTTTTACACAGCTGAGTAAAGGTCTTTCACTAGCTTCTTAACCAAGAATGAACACCAATTTTCATCCATTACTTGAGGCTGAAAAAGATTATACTGAGACCTGTGCTTAGGTATACTCCATTATCACATCCAATCCTTATTCCAAACTTAGCAAATTTGGAATGCTCTTATGCCCATTTTATAGATGAAAATACAAAGGACTATAAAGGTTAAGCGATTGCCGTTATCATAGAGCCAAGCAGTGTCAGAGCTGGAATTTAAACCTAGATCTACGTGTTTTGCAGCCCTTGCTCTTAATCCCACCTGACACTGTCTCACACTACACTGTGGTCCTGACCTACCTGGGGCCAGCCCCAGTGTTAATAGTGTGATGTGACTCTTATATGAGGCTGATTCTTACAATTAGTGGTAAACTGGAAAAGCATACTTTTCAGTATGAGAAGTTAGTTATTAATACTAAACTTGTCAACAGTATTTCTTAATAACATGTTAAAAAAAACCTTTTTTTTTTTTACTCACCAAATATCATTTATGTAAAAACTATTTCAAACACATCGTTTTAGGAGTCATAGTATGTGCTACAAATATAAAGAAATGCTTCTGACTCAAAGTCTTCTCATTCATTCATTCATTCATTCACCCTTGAGTATTAATCAATAAACCACATGCCAGGCACTTTTTGAGGTTCTGAGAGTACAGCACTGAATAGAACAAAGAATCCACCCTCATGGACTTATCATTAACAGAAAAATGGAATCTGACACATCTAAATAGCAAGGAAAATGTTATAAAACAGATGTGTGTTGATCTCTTGCCAGCTCCCCCTTTCTCTTCACCTTATTCCAGACTCCTGAGGATGAACTTGAAATTTGGGCTGGATGTGCCTAAGACTATCATTGGGCCTATGTGTCAGTGTTGTAAGTCAGGTTCTCTGGGATTTTCTCTTCTTTCCATAAGGTAGGATAAAAATGTAGGCCAAGGACAGGTTTTTCTTGGAGCTGATTTGTCTAGAAAATTATTTCAAATTGAGGAATATTCCATAAAAAGTAATGGAAAACTTTGGGGTCTAATCTACTATTCAGAAAAATCTGACCATGAAAAATTAAATTAACTAAAAAAAAAAAAAAAAAAGAGGAAAAAGAAAAAAAATTAAAAGCTATTAGACATGTTAGAAAAGGAAATGAAGAAAATATTTTACATTATAAGTGTTTATGTATGTGGTAAGGGTAGCTTCAGGGCATTGTTGAACTATAAATACCCATTAACTTTAGTCTGTAATATCTGATGAGCTCTCTCTACTTCTTATAAGCAGCTGCTTCTCTAGGCCCTTCATGGGTCTAAGACACAAAGGGCATTTTTAAACATAATAAACTATTCCTGAAAATAAATCCTGCAAACTTTTTGATGATTTCAAAATCATTTATTTGGAATCCAGGAAAAAAAAAAAAAAGATATGAACAAAGATCTCAATACCCAAAGAATAATAAAAACATGTTTCCAAATATAAGAAATGGGTTAACAGTAAGTGGATTCCACTATGAAGCAAACACTTGTCTGACCAGAAGACAAGTCATTCATTTAGTTGAGCCATCATTTCCTCATTCTGAATTTAAAAGAGAGAAGTTAAATAGGAGAGCAACTTTTCAACCACATAATGGTAGCCATGGCAACCTACCGCAGTATATAGGTAAAGAACAGCATAAGAAATGATTTTGAGATCCTTGAGAGGAAATAAATCATGTGGTGAGGTACGGGGTGTGGGTGAGGGGATGACATGACTAAATAAGAACAAATATGTCCATTCAGTAAACCTACAACTTTTAAAGAACTATGTTAAGGCACAAGGATGGAAAAGACACAGTTCTTAACCTGTAAGTAAGCAGTCTAGTGGAGGATTGCAACAAATGCTGTGAAAGGCATATTGGGGTGGGGAAGTGGAGGAAGAAGACCAAACAGAAAACATTTAGAAACTCTTCATGGAGAAAGAAGATCTGAACTGGATCTTAAAGGATGTGTAGATTATTAACAGTTATTTGGGAGGAGGGCAAGACACAGAGAAGGACGCTCCAGGGACAGGAAAAAGTGTGAACAACTTCCCTTCACTCTTATAACATTTTGCCCTCCATGTTAGTACTTAACTAACTTTATCATAATGATCTCTTTTCACTTATCTCTTTCTCCAGAAAATTTACTTCTATGGGGTAAATTGGTCGGGCGGGTGGATGAGTACTGTATCTGCATAGCCAGCTACTTGCCCAATACTGGACACATGGTAAATGCTCAATACATTGGTGTTACATGATCAAAAATATGAACTGAACCAGAGAAGCAAAGACATAAGACATGGAGCTGCAAGCTCACGTGGTATGCAAATGATAATAAGAAGGTGAGTATATAGACTTATAAGACATGGGATGGGTGAGTTGTAGGATGGGTGGGGAAAGTGGAAGTAAGGATACAAAGAGTTAAACTGAGATATGAGGTTAAAACAGTTAGAAATATCTATTGACATTTTTGCTTCCAAGATTAAGTTGTTATAAAATACACCACAATTGTTCACAAAGACTCATAAGAGTTTTATACATCAGTCACTTTCAATGAGCAGAACTATGTCATGCATAGACACAGCAGAACTGTGTCTATGTGATAGATACTTACAAAATCTCCCCTATGTGTCAGGCACTGTGTTAGAAGCTGGGCATACAGTAAGTAGCCAGTAAAAACAGAAATGGCCCTTATTTCCATGGAATTTTCTAGTCCAGTCTAATTCATTCAATTATTTAATCAATTCCTAAATACAAAGTATATTGGCTCAGTTTTGTGATATGCACTTGATAGTCAAGGGAAAGCAAAGGAGAGAAGTCACTACTTAGTACAGAAGAAATGAAATCATTATAGTAACAAAGATGCTATGCAATCATTATAGTAACAAAGATGAGATATAAATTAAGTGCTGTCAAAATGTAGAGTGGGTGATTCACTCAGCCTAACTGAACCTCAAGGCTTCACAGATATCTGAACTTAGTTTAAGTTTAAAAGATGAATCTTAGGTCCTCAGAAGCCCTGAAATTATATGTAGAATGCTATGTGTATATATGCATATATACATAATTAAATATGTATAGTTTGGAAAGAAAATATGGATTTAAATATGTATATTAAATTAAATATGTATAGTTTGGAAAGAAAATATGATACACACTTCCTTCATACCAAAGGTTAAAAATCACTATATAGGGACTTTAGGAAAAGGGAGGAGATAAAGAACCAAACTAAGCTGTCAGATCAAATTGAAACAAACACTTTAAAAATAAAGTCTATTAGATAGACCTTGGACTAGCTTCCCAACCATATGTGCTATGCCAACAAGAAGGCCAAGACTGGCACTATTTCAGAAATGTGCTTTCCTGATGGCACTTTGTCAGAAAAAGCAAAGGTTTTCCTATTTTCTGAGAGAGATTTATAAACAATACCTGACCAATTCTGCTTAATTTCACACTGAAAATTAAAGGTGGATGTAAAATACCAATTTTAATGATCACACTGAGGACAAGGACAACCCACTTTTTGAAAATTGATATCCAGAATGATATCTACTCTGCTAAACAGCAATTGAGAGCATTTCAGCAGCTGCTATAAATGTAACATCCAAAGCACCCAATAAAGTGGTCCCTCTGATCCTTAGTAAGAAGGGGAAAACTGACTTTGTTTTTATAAGTATCTTTGGGAAAAATAATTCAAATACCTAATTATAACAATGAGAAAGAGAAATAATCCAGTAATATGAATGTTAAGATGGCTCGCCATATTTTAAAGCTCAGTTCTTTGAATACATTTCATAATAATAGTAAAAACAACAACAAGATCACACTTACCTGTGTCATTACCATTATATATTTGTAAGACCCTGTGAATAAACAGGCAGCCTCCAATTTATATACATGTTGTGTCCCAGAAGTTCTTTTAGAAGCTGGCTATTTGAAATTCAGTAAATCACTTACAAACCATGGTTTGCTTTCCAGGCTGGTTACAAATCCTAGCTTACTCAACAAACATTTACTGAACATCAATTTGACTCACAGGATTGTTGAACTAGAGAACTGTGAACCCCGGGCCCTGAATGAAGAAAACCATGCCGTGCAGAAGACAGGATGAGAGAAGAGAAGACATGCAGAGGAAGAAAGTTCAATCCTGCCCCATTAAACTAAGATTCTAAAATACAAACTTTAGATTTTCTGTTCCCTCCAATCTCATCTTTTCTGAGCGCCTTATGATTTTCCAGGGCTCTCTTTTCACAGGTTTCCTTATGTTCCACAGCCCAGCCTACAACCCAATCTGTGTTCAAAGATTGCTCTGCCCTTCAAAGTGCCCTACCCCACAGAAGTAAAGACTAGACCTCCCTCTCTGTGTCATTTCTGGAGAGCATAGGTCTTGGAACCACACAGAACTGGCCTGAAATTCCAGATTCTCCTATTATCAGCTGGATTATTTTGAGCAAATTGTATAAGATAATGTAAAAGTCTGGGCTCTTGATACAGATTGCATAGTGCTGAATCTTGGACAAATCACTCAACCACTCTACAGCTCAGTTTCCTTGACTACATAACGGAGAAAACAAGAGAGTCCACCTCACATTGAGATATCGATAATGAGTGAAATTATTAAAGCATTTAGAAAAATTACTGTGCTCAGTAAATGTTAACTATTATTGTTTATGTCTCCAAACATCTGTTTCCTAATCTATACAAGGATGATATCTACCTTGAAGGACTGTGATGAGTATTACATATGATAACATTTAAAGTACGTAGCACAATGTATTGCACTAGTAAAATGCAAGAAGTGTTAGTTTCCTTGTCCTTCTTTCAATTCATCAGTTTTCATCCTTCTGCTAACAGGGAAGCAAATTTGCTGGAACTGATTAATGTGTCTTTTAACTCTCATAGAGTTATTTGTATTACTAAAAGAGACCATTTCTACAATGTCAAGGTAGGGAATTCAGCTGATAACAACTGAAAGAGGACTACTGTAGGAGGGTCAAATACCTTGGTGGATGCAGGGAGCGACTGTAGAAGGTGGAAAGCAAAAAACAATAGCAGCATTGCTACACAGTGATAGGAAAATGCAGCTACCAAGAACCCTGATTTTGTTCCCAACATGAAAGCACTCTTATGAGTAAAGGTGTCAATTACCAAAACGTAAAGAAATAAAAAGCAGTATAACACACATCCATAGCAACCTTTTCATAATCAGGGAATAGAAAGGATGGCTGGTTACTGGTTATCCTCTTTAGTCATCTGCACATTGTTGGGTATCTGCCATGGTGATGGTTTTACCACCATGACTTTTTTTTCTCGGTCTTCTTTCCAGGCTTTGGGCTTTCATTCACTCCATAAACATTCTCTCCAGATTTTTATCTTAGCCCTTTTCTCTTCTCACTTTATTTTGTCTTCTTAAGGGCTTCAACTATCACATAGATGTATCCAATTCTCTGTCTCCAGCTTTGATTTTTTTTTTTTATAAGCTCCAGACCCATACACATGTAGCTACTACCTATTGGTCACTGCCACCTAGATGTCACACAGATAAGTCTAACTCAATATGACATGATCTAAATTCATTACTTGATCCCCAAACCTGTTCCTCCTCTGCTATTTCATACCTTGGTTAATAGCACCGACATCGGTCCAATCAGGAAAACCAGAAGTCTGGGAATCATTGGAGATACAGAGATGGATATGGCATAACTTTGCCCTCAAGATATAGTCAATCTCATAGAATACCTGAATGTAAATCTGTCCCTCTTCTTAAAACCAACAATAAATTCTCTTTGACACTCTTGTAGAACTTAGAATTCTACTTTTTGATAAGAACAGGAATTCTTATTTATAAACTTGTTTGAATTAAACTGAGACCCTTTGGGACTATGTTGGGGAGGGCATATATCACATTCATTACCATGTACCCCCCAGACACCAGATATATTGCATTGAATACAGTTGATCTTCAACAAGTATGTATTGAATATATGCATGAATAAATGGTTATAAAACAATAAAGTGAAAAGTGACACTGAAACAGTTACAAATAAATAGCTAATTGAGGGTATATGAGGGAAAATTTATTTCAGCTGGAGAGTACAGGGAACATTTTACAAAGGTGTAGAATTTGATTTGTTCTAAAGGAGAAAAAGAGGATGTTCCAGGCAGAGGGAATACATGAGGAAAAAGAGGAGAAAATAATAGAATATGTATAAAAGTAAAATTATATTTTAAGACCATAAAGTATTCAAAATATAGAAAAAGTGAGTAGGGTCTCATTAGAAACAAGAGACCTTGCTGCAGATAAATAGATGAACGCATTTTTTTAACCAGAAGACATATTACACTTATTGATGTCAAATTGTTAATATAATTCTTTGAATCCTTTTTACTATGAAAAAATACAATCATAGAATAAACAATGATCCCTGTACCCATATCTAGAGTCAATAGTACCAATTCAGGCTATGTCTTATTTCATCTATACCCACTCACTGCATCCCAATATTATTTCAAAGCAAATCACAGACATTATACAACTTAATTTGTAAATATTTCTGTGTGTACTTCTAAATGACAAGACCCCTCCTGAAAACATAACTACATTACCATTATCATAATTTAAAAAGTAATAATAACTTATTGATGTCATCAATATTCTGTCTGTGTTCATATTTCCCTGACTTTCTCATAGCATGTTTTATAGTTTGTTTGAACAAAACATGATCCACTTAAGGTCCATACATTGCAATTGGTTGTTATATATCTTAAATCAGTCTCCTCCACCTCCCCTTCCTTTCCTATCATCTCCCTTCCTCTTAATCATTTTACTACAGAATGAAGCATATATGAAAAACACTCAAAACATATGTGTGAGTTAATGAATTAGTATAAAGCAAATACTTTTAAAACCACCACTCAGGTCCAGGAAGAGAACATTACCAGTCACCCTTGAAAGCCTTCCACATACCCCATGTCAATCACACCTTCTTTACTATCCCCCAAAGTAGCAACTATCTATACCTTCATAGTGAAGCCACTTCCTTGTTTTCATGTACGATTTTATCACTCATATGTCCTTAGATACTATATTCTCATCCACTCTAGTGTTTTAAATGTTCTACGTTTCTTTTAATCTATACATTCCCACTCTATGCCTTTCATTTTTTGCAATTTATCTGTTGACTAACACAAGACATTTGGCCTGTAGAGTGTCTCACATTTTAGATTTTGCTGATTGCAAACGCATGGTACAGATCAATACATTCCTCAATTCTCTATATTTCCTGCAAAATGGCAGCAGGATCCAAAGGTTTTATCAGACTCAGATTGAATCCATTTGGCACAATTATAGGTAATATTGTTTTCTTTCATCAGAAGAAAAGTGGTTGTTTCTCTCCTTATGATATTAACAGTATTGATGCATAATGCTTAGATTTAGTAATTCATTGGGGTTTGCAAAGTGATTATATACTTTTATAAAAATACACTTCCCTGCACTATGTCATTACTCAATATATCAATACATTTCTTATAGAAAAGCAGAATAAAATCTTGGCTTTTTTTCTCCTTTATTTACTGGTTTTCAAGGTAACGTTTTTATTTCCTATTCTCATCCAAATGTGGCCATATTTTGAAATATCATTATGAACTTATGGATTTAAATTTAATTCATGAGATTCGACCTATTGCAATTAATATCCTTACTAAAGTTTAAATTGTTCCATCTTTGGCCAATGGAAAACTCTTAAAGTTGGCTCCCTAAGTCACTTCATTAATGGCTTAAACAGAGACAGATACTAAAATTTTCAACTAGGATTGTAGAATTGTCTATTTCTTCCTTCAATTTTGTCAACTTTTCCTTCATGTATTTTGAAGCACTGTTATTAAGCATATATACTTTTTTATTATTTTCATGCCTTCCTGATGAGTTGACCCTTTTATTATTCTGAAAAGTCCTTTCTATCTCTGATAATATTAATCATCTTACAGTCTACTTTATATGATATTGGTATATCCATTCTAACCTTTTTATTTTTATTCATCATTTATTTTTGATCAAAATTTTTTCTCCATTCCACTTTCTTTTAATCTTAAGGCATTATTTGTTGTGTTTATTTTCTGTTTGCTCCTCTTAGTTTAGATTTATTTCTGAAATAATTAATTTTCTTCTAAGTTTTTACTGAGTTGTATAATTTCTGGAATTTTCTAATTTTTATTTGTTATTCTCTCTCATCTTGCATCACTTCTTAATGTCTTTGTGCCAATTTTTGAAACAGTAGGTTGCAATAGGTCGTTCTGGAATGCTTTTTTTTTTTCTATAGAAATGTTATTCTGCTTCTTATTCTCTTTTTTTCTTATAGCTTCGAATGGGATTTTACCTTGATTCTTTTTGTTGCTCATTATTATGTAAAACTAGTTTTTCTGAGCTTTAGGATTTGGCAGGATTTTCCAATTTCACAGAGATCCTTCTTCAAAACTACAGTCTTGAGATTTCCTGATTCTGTTCTGCTCCTCCATTCTCAGCAGGTTCTCCTTCCTTCCTCTACATTACTCTGATCCTGTTTATTTTGATTCCATTCCTAGCAGTTTTTCCTCAGTGTGGGTGGTTGTTTTTCAGAGTTCCGAGGCACTAGAACTATTCCAATTCCTTCAAAATGTCTTGCTATAGGCTTCTTGGACTCACTCTCTATTAGAGAGCAAAATTTCAGCTGCTATTCTCAAACTGCTTCACCCACTGGCTTTTTGGGGTTTCTCCTGTTCTTGAGCCTGCCAAATGCCATATTATTTCCATCAGCTTCCTTCTCTATAGACTCTGATTCTATATGGTTTGTACTGGTGATTTGTCTCACTTATTTTACTGAAAGTGATTCTTATGCATAACTTGTCACTGAGTTTTGTTTTAAATGTTTTTCAGGAGTTTTTGGCTTTGGCTCAGGTGGATATTTGAAGAGATTAGAAAACTATGCCGCTGCCCCAAGTGTCATCTTCCAACACTTTCATATTTTGATTAAATGCTTTTCAAAGCTCTCAGATGTGTAATAGACCACAGATCGACTGTGCCCACAAAGGAAGGCAAACATGAAAACACATACAAATAATAAAATACAGTACTTATTAACCAAAGAGCTGAAATTCACCAGATGAATTAGCAGCTTCTGACTTCACTCAGCAGTGAGTAGAAGTGGGCAATATTTCTCAAATTGTATTTCACAGGAAGTTAATAGAAATAAGGTAGTTCTGGTAGTCCAGTGAATGTAATTTAAGACATGGTGGGTTGAGGCAAAGCATCTCCACCACTTCCTTTAAAATGGTACAAAGTGAGGAAGCAGTAAAACATTTGTATAAAGTTATTAAGGAGGAAATGATGATGAGAAAAATCTGTTTCTATATTAACTCAACAAATAATCATTGTCAATTTAGAGAGGGTAAATGCCCTCTAGTTTGCTTACCATATACCAAGTGATGGTTGGCTTGACACTAGAAGGAAAAAATCCATCTATGTTTGGACAAGTGATCTTCTGAACACCATATTCTAAATATAATCTATGCACTGGAAGTTTCATGGGAGAATTGAAGCAGCTATCTTTTTGAACCACTTCCAGAGGAAATGCAACTTTGCTGCAATATGTAGTGTTCCTGAAAAGAAAAATATGCAATGAATGGGCAGTCTCATTTGCATTTGTTCTGATGCAGCAAATACATTAAAATGAGCTAAGTGAAGTACTGCTGTGTATTGAGACTTTATTTATATATTGAGTTCATGTAACAATTAAATGTGTTATGGAGGTATTTCCTATAACAACTGACACAACAGAATAAAAACAGACACAATTAGCTACTATTGATAAACTATTTAGATTTTTAGATATGTTCCTAAACATACATATGTATGTGTGTGTGTGTGTGTGTGTGTGTGTGTGTGTGTGTATACTCATATATATAATGTTTAATTTTACCCTTAAAACATTCTTAATAACACTCAGTACTGGTAAGCCACAGGTAAGAACAGCATATTAACTCATGGTCGATAATGGTATAAACGAGTTCTGGAAAATTAAATATGTTTCCAAAAACATTTTTAAAACCCTTAGCCTTTGCCCTTGTAATCCTATTTCTGGAGATTTTTTCACATGATAGACATAGGAAAAGTGAGAATAGAGAGAGCACATGATCAAAAATGCCCATCCTGTGCTATATCAGCAAGGAAGATATTGGAATCAGTAGAAAAACCTATGAAAAGGAAGACTGTAAAAAAAAATCATGGTACAACCATCCAAAGTTATTGTACACATATATAAAAAAGTCAAGCATGAAGGAAAAAACTAACAAACACATAAAACATGTTAAGATGGCTGGGGAGGGACTTCCCTGGCGGTCCAGTGGTTAAGATTTTGCCTTCTAGTTCAGGGGTTGTGGGTTTGATCCCTGATCGGGGAACTAAGATCCCACGTGTCTTGTGGCCAAAAAACCAAAATATAAAACAGAAGAAATAGTCAATAAAGACTTTAAAAATGGTCCACATCAAAAAAAAAAAATCTTTAAAAAAAGAAAAAAAAGATGGTGGGGAACTGTATTTATACCTTTAATGTTTGTGTAAGTCATTTCATCTGCCTGGAGGGTTCTTCTTTTCCCATCACCCTACCTTTCACACGGTGGTCTATGTCATTCTCTACACACCCCATATCTAAATTAAGACTCTCATCCTCTCAGCACCTTGGACAATTCCTTGATTGAATTTATTACAGTTCAAACAAAGTCACGACCATATGTGTTTTCTTTTATTTCTTGCATCTAGTGCAGTGCCTAAACTTTCAGTAGGCACTGAATAAATATTTGTTGGATACATGGAATATACATAAAACTGTATTACATAAAGGAAAACAATAAAGGGAGTATAGATAATAAAAATAAGTGATTTTTTAGGGTGATGTGTAAATGGGTCATTCATTGTCCACCCTTTTTGTGATTTCTATTTAAGACATATTACATATTCAATAACTCATGAATTAAGACTAAATCCAATGGAAAGTGTGGGAGAATTCACTACCCTCCCCAAGATGGGAGGAGAGAGTGTTTAAGGATGACTTATGACAATGGTAATAAGGTGGAAAGGGAGAGTGGCAGGCACAATCTTTACCTACAGATAACAAAAGGTCTTCCAAGTAGAAGCATCCTATAGGTGGAAGTTATAGAAGGTAAATTTCAGCTTAGTAAGATACATTTCCTGACTATAAAATCAAGTGATGAACAATGAATGGACTGACTTTTCCAGCTCCGTAAGTCAAATCTGGATGTTATCTTAATAGAGGTACTGAAGCAAGAATACAAGCAGTAGAATCCTGAAGGATGAATCTTAACTTTATTTTCTTAATGACATCAGGCCTATGATTTCACATGGTTCAGTTTAAGGTCATTCTCAGTTTAGGAATCACTACAGGACAATGGGAAGCTTCTGGTACCCCCACCAGATAAGTTTAATTCAAATTTTCTTTAGAAGATAGGCAGACAGGTAAATTGAAGAGATGGCAATCTGGAAATTGATAAATAACACTAAAGGTATACTCAGGCCTAGAGAGTCATGAGCCCTACTCCTATAATATAAAAGAAGGTTGGAAAAGTTTGGGGGAGAGCTCTAAAGAAGTAGTGGGTTGCTAAGGAAAAAAAAAAAGAAAGTAGAGATACTGAAGCACTAGAACGCATAGTAGAGACCAAGGTCAACCAGAAAGCTACTGATGACCCTTCCCCAGGTATTTGCCAAGGTGTATGTGTGAAATGTTACTAGATTAACAATTGCCAAAGATGAAAAGGAGCTCAAAGAACATTTAGGCCAGCTTTCTCATTGTGTGGGTATAGATACCAAAGCTGTATTAGGGCATAAACAATGGGCACATGAGTATTTCAGGCTCCTTGGAAGCTCACATCCCAGTCTAGAGTTCACTCCAGTAAAATTAAATAGAAGGGGTAAAAGCCTCAGAAGGGACTTAAGAGGTTACAAGGGACTCCCAAAGCCACAGTGATCAGTATGCTTTTTTCTGTGATACAGAAGTCCTTTCTCACTAAATCATAACATTGTTTAAATTTATCAAAACAGAGTCATAGTTCTCCATCAGAGAACAGTTATAACATCCATGAGAGACAAGGAGCATTCAGAAGAAGGTCTGGGCTTACTTATTATTCTGTTATGTTCTTCTGTTATTGTTATGTCATCCAGCTCTATCACTATGGGCTGAATTGTGTCCCCCACCTCAAATTCATATGTCGAAGTTGAATACCTTAGAATGCGACTGTATTTGGAGATAGGTCTTGAAAGAGGTAATTCAGGTAAAATGAGGTAATATGGGTGGGCCTTAATCCAATATAACTGATGGTCTTATAAGAAGAGGAGATTAGGACACAGAAGACACAGAGGTGAAATGATGTGAAGACATGGAGAGAAGATGTCTATCTACAAGCCAAGGAGAGATGAATGAAACCAACCCTGTTGACACCTTAATCTTGGAATTCTAGCCTCCAGAATTATGAGAAAACATATTTCCATTGTTTAAGCCACCCAGTCTGCGTTATTTTGTTATGCAAGCCCTAGGAAAGCCAATGTACTATTAAATAGTAGGAAACTATCTTTAAAAAAAAATTCACAACCCAAATGGGAGTTTAAAAAATAAAATAAAGCCTGGAAGCTAAAAAGGGACCTCAGGAAAAAAAGTAGCCAAAGTACTAAGCCTTAAAATGGTTATTTTTCAGAAGGACCCTCAATGTTTTCAAGGTGTTTTTTTTTCTTTTCCAGAGGAAAAACAAAATTAATCTGTTGTAAAAGGAAAATTGGTATATTGTGAAGTAAAATGCAAAACGTACATGAACTTTCAGAAAAAAAGTGGATTTGAAAGAAATTTTGCAGTAATGGTAGGGTGCTTTGGATTATATTCTTAGATTCCCAGAGATCTGGTATTCATTTGCTTTTTAGGGAAATTTTGGTGGAAAAGTTTGAAAAGCACTGTTCGAAGTATATTTAATGCCTCTCAGATATTCTTTCCTTTATATGGCATCCTGAGGCTTTATTTGTGCTAGGTACTTAAAAAGTTGCCAAGAAAAACAGATATGAATGGGTTCTACTGCCTGCCCTGTTCATTGTCCAGGGAAACAGATACACCTTCAGGTGAGGCAGAAGTGGAGGCAGATTCATGTCAGGGAAAGGGAACAAATGAACAAGCCTCCACCTCTAGACAACCCCGATGTATGTCAGGTTTGAAAAGGAACCACCTATTGAGAATGGTCTCGGAAGTTCAACCATTTTCTCTGCACACCTCTTTCAGCTAACATCAGCTAAGCCAATGCGGTGAAGTGTAAATCTCTCTACATGCTTCCTTCTTCCCCTTCCCACCTTCACAGCCCATGCATCGTTTGGAAAACGGTTCAGGAACGAAAGGGAAAAGAGAAAGTCACCACAAGGGTCAGGCTACCTTAACATGCAGGTATAGTTGCCTGTGTCATTGAGGAGTGTGGGCCGGAACCAGAGCACATCTTTCTCCTTACTAATGCGGTTCTCAGGGAGGCGGAAGTTAATCGGCTCCTCAAGGTCCCGGTCCTGCCTTGTCCAATACCAGATCAGAGTAAGGCCTGCTGAATGGGCTGTACTGTAGTTATATTTCAAGAAGTGTTCAAAGAGTGGGCACTTGATACGAGCTGGCTCATCTTCATACACTTGGATCTGCCTCATGGTATCTAGTCCCCAGTCATCACAGCGTTCTGGAACAGTCAAAAAGAAAGAAAAGGCAGATGAGTCATCTCATCTCCAGAGAACACACCTTCTCCTTAGGATACCCCAGTATTTTCCAGACCCTCTTCTCGGGTCATATTCATTAGCCTCTTTCTAATAAATGCATGTAATAGACAGCTGTGGTGTGAGGAGAATTCCCCTTATTCATTTATTATCTTTTGACTATCTATTGGATAACAGTGTGATCTGATAGCTTGATCCTGTTGAATCCTACAAAGTATGGGGGAGAATCTCACCTGGAAAAGAAATCACGTGCTCTTTCACTCCTCTGGGGACAAAAGAGGTTCTAAGGAGAAAATTGTAACTGAAATGGCAACCCTCTAAGATTCCCAGTTCTCCCCTGGTCTTCACTGTCCAATAGCAATAAAATGCAAGCCACATAGTTAATTTTAGGTGTCCTAGTTGCCACATTAAAGAAACAAAAAGAAGCAGGTAAAATTAATTTTTATAATGTATTTTGTTGAACTCGATATATCCAAAACATCCCAAATATTGATAAGCTATTTTACACTTATATTCTTTTTTTGTAATAACTCTTCAAAATTCAATGTATTTTACACTTATTGCACATATCAATTTGGATTAGTCATGTGTGTCTACTGGTATTAGATTAGACAGCCAAACTGACTACAATACACAAGAAAGCTTCCTAGTAAATAAGAGACCACATGTAGTAGAGCTGAGGCACCCTTGCTGACAGCTGCACCCTCCGGAAGCACAGCTGTCAGACCTCTCCACAGCTGACCAAAGACGTAAGAGCAAGCTCAGCCTATATCAGCTGAGCTGAGCTTATGTCACCAGAACCACCCAGACAAGCTATAGACTCATGAGCAATAATACATGTGTAATAAATTAAATGAAGTTTATGATCGTTTGCTGGGTAACATTTTGCTAAGCTTAACGTTTGCTAGGCTTATCTGCATAAGCAGATAGCTAACAGAACAACTAAATTAGGGACTACTTTAATTTTGAAAAAAGCAAAGAATTTGAAGCTTTATGACTTGCAAAATGTTTTGTAAGTAAGTAATACATTTCTAAGTAAATAATAGACCTCTGGGAAATCTAACAAACTGACTTTTCCAAGAATCAACAAATTTTCATTGTTTACAATTGCTACGCTTCATTTAGAAACATGTTTTAAAATCCAATATACAGAGAAAGAACTGGAAAGATCAAAGTGTTGTTCACATTAATACAAATTGATAATAAAATATTTTTTACTAAACATCTATCATAACGTTCTTTAAATATATTTTCATTAAAACTGCATAGTTGCAGAATTAGCTCCTTCAGTTTACAGGAAGTTATAACCATAGTTTTTTCAGTTAAACATGTCAGATTGAATACATGCATCCAATTTCACTGCTTTATGAAACTCCCCTAAAACTAAAATAATTTTCAAGACGTAAACACAAGTAATAGCAATAACAAGAAGGAAAGATAATAGTAACATCAAATGGACAAGTGGTGACCAGCTTAGCACATTTAAAACGAAAAATCCTAAATGAAGAGGGGAGAGCTGGAGAACAAACCAATCTGCAATGCAGAATGCAGAAAAAACCCAGGAGGAGAAACTGTCAGTATCAAGATAAGTAATCACTAGTACCATACACTCAATATTTCTGGGTTCTCTTACTAGGCATATTGTAAGATTGTACTTTTATGCCCTTCTGAAATAAGGGGATGCCATGTGACTCACTTTGGCCAAAATGATGTACTGAGTGTCACCTGTGTTGAGTGTTTTAAGGGCCACAGTATATTTCACCATGCTTCCTTTTCTTCTGCCTTAGCAAATATGAAAGCATAGACGTTGAGACTCCTTTAGCTTGGTTCCCTTTATATGGATGACACACAGCAAAGCTTTGCTATTTTAAGTCATAGAGAATTGGGATTTGCTTACTACCAATATGAATAATCTATCCTATCCTGGCAAATGCAACCAGATACCTTAAAAATAAGCACATAGGTGGGACAGTAAAATAAGGAGCATTGGATGAACGCTATGTCAAAAAGTGAAATCGTTGGTTCCAATCCCACCCTCCTAGCACTCAGTAACCTTTCCTACTGAGCTCCAAGGATAGGAGCAGCCAGACCTTTACTCTCCAGTCAGGAGAATGAATGAATCTTCTCTAGAAAATCTGACTACTTTCAGAAGAAAGATCTAACAATCTTAGTATCAGAGGTTTTTGTTTTTTTTTTTTTTTTAAACTTGTACAGCCATATCATCATATCATCCAATAGAAAAGCTCAAGGTTAACAAGTCCCACATTCACATTTAGAATTTTTAATCAGCTTCTTCATCACTTCTTCTTAAATATGAACAAACAGCCCCAGGAGACATCTGAGAAAAATCTCTACTATAAAAGGTAACATCCAAAGAAACACTGTAAAAGAAAATTTGATAAAACCAAGATTATTCAAGAAAAAGAAATCTTTTAAAAGAAAAACAAAAAACTATCATTAACATACTCAGAGAGATAAGGAAACTTTTATATTCATGAAGCAAGAACAGAATGATATAACAAAGGAATATTCAGAGAAAAAAAGCTTATTAAAATTAAAAACATGATTGAAGAAAGGTAAAATTTAATAAATGGTTTATTTGGAAGTTAAATTTGAGAATTTTCTAAAAAGTAGAGTAAAAAAGAAAAATAGAAAATAGAGAAGAAAGTTAGACCAGTACACGAGTCTCAACATCTCAATAGTAGGATCCCCAAAAGAAAGAAAATAAAAAGAAAACTCTCCATTAAATAATTCAAAGCAAAAACAAATCTCAGAACTGAAGTCATAACCTTCTAAATTAAAAAGATCTGTCAATTGCCCCAACACAGTGGATGAAAACAGACTTACACCACAAAAATATTTTTTAAAACTGTGGAAAAAGAAAAGATTATATAAACTACCAGCGAGTAAGAAAGAGGAAAAAAATAGTCACATACAAAAGACTAGGAATCAGAATGGCTTTGCAACTCTCAAAAACAAGACTGGAAACTAGAAGATAATGAAGCAATGCATCTAAAGGAAATTTATTTGCAATCTTGAACCTTAAACCCAACAAAACAGTCACGTGTGAGTGACATTTTCAGACACATAAAGACCCAGTAATTTTATATCCTATGTGCTACTTTTTCAAGAAGCTTCTGGGAGATTTGTGCCAACAAAATGAGAGAAAAAACAAGAAGAAGGAAAACAGGAGATCAAGGAATAGGGGATCCAATTAAAGAAAGAGGGGAAGGGATTCCCAGAATAACAATGCAGGATATACCAGGAAAGCAGCTATGCAGTAGGGCTTGGTGGTAAATCAGTGTAGATAGAAAAAAAATGGAAACCCCCAATAAAGAAAAAATAATTGTAACTGATGGATTATCTGATTAGATTAGCACTGTGAAAAATGATGCTGAAGGGTAATTGAAAAGTATGAAAATGGTTACCAAAGGATACTAATTAGAGTAAGCATATGAAAGCAAGGCAATTCATAACTTCAAAAAATAAGAAAGGTAACATAATCATAGTTCATTCATATCTGAAGACATATTAATTGAATGATTATTGATTCAACCAAATATTGCAATAATATTATATAGAGAGGTATGAGTAAGGAAAGCAAAGAGGATAGCACTATAGACAGAGAGTCCTTATTTACTATAATTTTAAAAAGTGAAGAGATAACACATAGGGTTGACTAAATGAAAAATAACAATATACACAAATTGGTTAGCAAACTATAGATAGGAAATGCCAGAAAAAATAAATAAAATCCTCAAAAGTGGTTGTCTCTGAAGAAGAGAACTAGTAGGAGCAGAGGAAAATTATGACAGAAAGAATACAATTATTTTGGTACCCCTTTAATATATTGGCCTTAAAAAACCTCCGTGCATGACTTGCTTTGAAAATAATTAAAATATTAATTAGAGAAAAAAAAAAAAAGGAAGGAAGGAAGGGGGAAGGAAGGAAATATCCAATGTGTAATACAATTGACAAAGTCCTTCTCAGTGTCAAACCATCCTAATCATACCTACTTTCTGTGAGAAAAAAGTATTTATTTTGTTTTTTAATTCCAAAATTTGTATTAATATGCATTGGCAGGACATTCATCCACTTTTAAATTATAAGATATAGTTGAAAGAGACAGAGAGAGACAGTTGGCAGCTGATGGAGTCTGGAACTGCACTATATTAAGTTTGTTGTCTGGATGAAATAAGATGCTACTGCTTTCTATATTTCATAAAAATATTCTTTATGCTGTTCCTAAAGGCCTCTCTGTAAAGAGCTTTAAACTATTTGCTCAAATTTGAATGATTTTAGAGGCAAGGCTATAAAATGAAAAGTATCATTCTCCTTGCAACCCCACTCAACAATACATCTCAATTCAGATCACCCCAACTTGGGTCAGTAGAACACAGTTCTGATATCATGGCTCACTTTTAACAGGAACACTGGTAAATTGGAGAGAAGGAGGAAGCCATTCTGGGGGTTAATGTTACCTTGATTAAAGGAGACTTTTGGATACCAATAATATAAATTGTTACTTTGGCCCTGGGAAGTCTTTATGGCCCTGAACAATAATTAACACCAAGACAGATGACAAGTGACAGGTGAATTTTTCTTTTGTAAAGTAGGAGAATGTTAATTGTGAAAAGGGAGATGGAAAAAGAGAGCTAGTGTAACATAGCAACCACAAGGATATACTCAAGCAGACCAATCTTGGAAGAAGTATGAAATGGAATTTTGGTTATCACTGGGGTAGACTGTGGCAGAGACTGACTAAATGTTCATTAGTCCTGTTTTCTTTTCCTCGGCCCATATGAAACCTACATATCCTTAGCAATTGGGTGGGGGCCATGTGATTTGGTTCTGGCCAATGAGTGTGGCCAGAGATGCTGTACAACTTGAAACTCCCAGCATAATCTTTGGTGCTTTCTCTTTCCCTTCCATGGAATCCTTGAAGAACAGAAATTTTTGAAAAGTGCAGCATCACAAGATGGAAGGAGCCCGGATTCCTGCCATCAGTCAAAGCAGAGCTTCTCAGGAAAGCCATCTCACTTTCAAAGAGTTGTCACTGTGTTAAGCCAAATCTCTATTGTTTAAGCCACTGAGATTTGGTGGACATAATTTGTTATAGTGACTAGTATTGACTAATAAAGGAAGCCAGAATTTTCCTTTCATAACATAACAATAAATCAAGAGCAGACAAGAGTTATTTTTAAAATAGCATATGTTAAAGGCCCTTACATACTAAAATTTAAATACAGGTCAATCAACATTTTTGGCTAATTCCATAGACTTAATATTTTTTCAACCAAATTAAATGCAATACAGGATCAAGGGGAAAAGATATCATTATACCCGCTACGTATCTCCCTTACAGAATGTTTCATGGGCCAAATGCATATATCTATAAAGTGAATCAGACTCCTCTATAATAGGGACCAAAAACACACATATTAGTATTCATGAACATTAACAAAAATGATATGATTTTTATTGAGCTTTTTCTTTGCCCATTTGAAATTAGTTCTGTGGGTTTTTTAACTTTCTCTAGCCAGCCACCTGAGGGCATTTTGTCAGAGGTTTTTAAATTATTCAATGAACAAATAAAAATAAAATCTATGGCAACGGGCTGGAGTGTCACGTAATACCAAATTAATTATACGATTCACTTCAGGCACCAGCTGAAGAAAAGACTGGGGAAAAGGCTGTTATGCAAATAGATTTGTCTCTAATAACAGCAAAGGGAATTTAGCGAATTACCGGCACAACGAATTACTTTTTTGTTTAAAATGTCCCTTCTTAACCAGTTTACTCCATAGTGGAAATCCTCTCTAAATTGGCCCCTCATCACAGGAGAACTACAAAGTCATCATTTCCCTCAGCCAAAGGATTTCTTAAGGCCGGGACTTGGTGCCACAGAGGACTAATGGAAATGTGCAAAGCCAACGCAAAGCCAAGTCACTGGAAAATCCAACCCACGCTCCTGACAGCAATTAGCATTTATATAGCAGGGTATACATTTTAACTAATTAATCTCACAACACCCTCTTGGGCTTTCATGCCCATTCCCACATTACATGCCAGGAAATGAAGACAGAGAGATTAATTGACTTACTTTTGCCTTAGTGGTAGCACAAATAAAAGCTGCCTGAACATAGATCTGGGAGGCTTGTCCCAAAGCTATGTTCACACATTCAAAGCAAGATATTTCCCACAGGAAAGCTACTCATATTTTTGCATTTACTAAATATTTATTCAAAATCTGCTGTGTTGTGTGCTATGGTAGAGAGACATGCAGATATAAGAACTCAAGAAGCTCAGGTATAGGAAAAAAAAAAAAGAAGAGGAAATTTTTTTTTTTTCAGTTCAGAACAAAATTTTAATTTACAGATTTGTATATTAACCTCAGGCAATCAATATGTTATTGTAGATACTGCTGTCGAAAGGAAATTTTTAAATATTGGAAGACCTAGGTGGAATTAATTTCTGTATGTTATTATTTTCCCTGTGCCACATACTTGCCATATGACTTTGGAGAAAATGCTTCCCTTCTCAGACTCAGATTCTCCATGTGTCATATGCCCATCTTATAGTGCTGTATGGAAAGCAAAGGGCCAGACATATGAAAGGAGCTCAGTACATATTAGCTGGATCTGCACAGGTCCTTGTCCATCAAGAGGTTAACAATCTTGGAAAAAGAAAGACATAGATGCAGAATTAACTAAATGAAAATAGCTGGTAGAATGAATGAATCAACTGTTAAAACAGGCTTCTAGGCAGGATTATAGTCATTACATTAGTATAGTATAGATAGTATAGTATAGTATAGTGTAGTACAGTATAGTATAGTATATACAGGTGTGGGTAGAGAGGGTAGTCCTGAGATTGGGTTGAGATGAGAACCAGGCCCTTTTAATATCCCATCTTAGAACCCAATGTGAATGAAATCACCTTAAAAACACCCATCAGCACATTCTATCTAAGGCTGAGGGCAGAGACTAAGTCTAATGGAAGGGCAGAGACTAAGCCTGAGGGTGACTTCCTCTCTCCAGGTCTATGGCAAAGACTGTTAAACATGTCCCACATACCATGTCCCCACACCCTTCTTTTTCTAGTGTATGGGAATTTTCAGTTGGGCACATAGCCATTCAGAATAAAGACTATATTCTGCAGCTTTCCTCTCACCTGGATATAGTCAGGTGACAGTTCTGGGCAATGGGATATGTTTGAAATCGTCATGTGGTAGATTCCAGAAACTTTCCTTGAGAAACACTTACATATCGTATGTTTCCTGTGCTCTTGCTACCATCCCATTTCTTCCATCTTGCTGCTGGGAACATGGATGTGACAGCTGGAGCTACCTTATGGACTATAAGAATGAAGGCCACACCCTAAAGATGGAGGAATGTGAAAGTGAATGGAGAAGGGACCTTGAATAAGTATGGAGCTGGCTTATCAGCCCTGAATTTTCTACCTCTAGATTTTACATAGGAAATATGTATTTTTTAATATCCTTGCTACTGAACGTGTGATCCATGACCCACTACCATCATCAGCATCCCTTGGGAGCTTGTCAGAACTGCAGACTTCCAGGCCCCATCCAGACCTACCAAATCAGAATCTACAGTTTAACAAGATCCCCAGGTGACTCCTATGCACATCAACATTGGGGAAGTATTAATGTATTTTTGTCTCCTTATTCACAGCCGATCATCATTCTAATTGATAAAAATGGCTTATTTCATCTCTTATAACAAGTGGGTTGTTGAACTATTTCTGAGGTTTTATCCACCCCATGATTCTAGGTTTTTGATTAATATTTACATTGAAAAATAGATTCCCTTTTGTTCCTCAGTGGAAAAAATACTAAAACTATCCAGATATTTTTCTAGCAGTGTCCTATTAATTAACCACCAGTTTTCAAAAACAAAAGAAAAAATCTACGAACTACATTTCCTAGAGTATGATTTCTGTGGAAAAAAGATGACTAAAACTTAGATATTTTTTTATTCAGAGGAGAGCTACTCAAAGGTCTAGAAAATGTTGCTGCAATTACATAGTTGTCAACCTAGCCATCAAAAGGAGAGAGAGAAGTTCCTGGTGGGGGAGGAAAGCTGGAGTGGCTGTGAGCACCCATCAGACATCCTCAGGCTGCTTGTACTGTTCAACAATACTGAGCTACTAACTGGCAGATGGCTTTCCTGGACCAGATAATTAGACATACCTTACTCCCACCAAAGAAGAGAGTTTTCTTGATTGAGTAATTTAAAAAAAAAATAAGAACTAGCTCTGAGCAGAGGATAAGATTTGCCAGATAAGGAAAGAATGCCAAACTCAGAAAGTGGGTTGGGGGAGGGTGAAGATCCACAAGTTACAGCTTCAGCTTTGCAGAGGTTGTTAGGGTCTGTTGCTACAACAAGTTTTATTCCAGATAGTGTACAATGCCTCCCTGTGACACTGGACATTTATCTTTACACTGACCTAAAGACCGTTATTTTATATCAATTAGAAGTGGTAGTCCTCACAATGAAAAAAAAAAAAAAAAAAAGTAGAGAAAGTCATTACCAGGCAAACATGAAAATAAAGATGAGAAGAGGTGAAAAGGGACAATGAAACCTCGTAGATGAAAACAACCAAACCTATGAAGTTTAAATCCAAAACATATACCAAAGTAGGTGATACTTAAAGTTACAAAATCAAATCATCTGAAGGATGATGTAGAGTTGAGATCTTTCAAAGTCTGATTATTGTTATAGGACCAGCACTCTAGGGTCTATGAACAGTTTGGTTTTCATTCAGTCCTGCCATGTAGCTGTTCCTCTCTTAGTCTGAGAACATGAGTGTCACTTTCTACAAAGTTTTCCCTGTGGCAGAGGACTTGAGAAAAAACCATGTGTGCTCTAGAAATGTTTACAGTTCTCAGGTCTACAGGAGCTGCTGAAGGTCTCCAGGCTCACTCTTCATCTCCATCAAGTCATTTCCCAACTGGTTTTTGCAGCACCAACAAAGAGACCCTTCATCATCATGAGTTAAGGTCCAAGAAAGGTCCAACAACCACCCTTCCCGTTGCTGTGCATAATAAGGAGGAACATGGAAGAGCATCATCTAATAGCCACCTAGAAAACGCTTCGCTTTTCTCACCAAAGTGGCAGTAGGGGTTAGCAGGCTAAAGAATGGATTATGGGTGTGCTGCTTCTTTTCCTTAAAAAAAATCACTGTAATGAGCATCCTCATATGGCTGAAGGGAATGCTTTTCTTTGCAGGGCTGTTGTGACAGTAAGTAAACGGGCTTATGTCAAGTGTGGCACAGTGTGCTAGGGAAACTCTAAGCAGTCATTAGCTGGTTTTTATGTTATTTTCCCCAAGCAATTTTTTTCTAATCCATGATTAAGATGTAAATATCCAATTACTATTCTCATATATAATCAAGCAACTTTTACTCTCTTCATTTTCATTATTACACAATATTTACTCAGGGTCCTATGAGTGTTAGGGCTATAAACAAAATGTAGCAAAAAACAAGGTCTCTGCCTTCAAATTTCCATGCAAGAAACAGATCCTCAGCATTGGAAGTAAAGGTATTTTGGGCAGCATCATAGAATCTCAGAACACAAGGGTCTTAGATCTAGTGGTAGTCTTCTGTTCCAGTACGATAGCTGGTAATGCCCCCATTTTACAGATGAGGTGAATGAAGCCAAGAGAGGATAAAAGACAGGTCTGAGAGATGGGCTAACAATATACGATAGAGGTGGGGAGTGACCAAACCTGAAACTCATATCCTGAAACTACTTTCTCTATGGAGTCTCTGGAGTCTGACAACCCCAGTTCAAATCATTCTTCTACTTGCTAACCATGTGAGTATGTGCAAGTACAGTAAATATTCCTCTGTCAAAGAAGGCTGGTTTGAAGACTTAAGAGACAATGTTCTTTAATATGTTTAACAGAGGGCTATTCAGTAGTCCTCACTATTCTTAATATTATATTCCTCTCTTTCTTGATTCCAAACTGAGTATGGACAATTTCAAACTAAATGTGGCCCAACAAATGTCATCATTTAACCTATGGGGACTCACCTCTAACACAGTGTTTGAGGGTGTTAGACTAGAGGGGAGTTTTTAAAACATTTAGAACTATCCTCTCATTTTACAAATGGGGTAACTAAGCTCAGAGAGCTAACTTGATGAATGGCATAGAGCTCATGAATGGCAAGCACAGAATCACTTTTTTTCGGTCCAAATGTCACGTTCCGTCTACTCTAACATTCCAGTAAAATGCATATCTACACAAACATTCCCAGTTGGTGTTGGGAATGTAAATAGCACAATAGTATATTCTCCTTCAAAACAGAGGTTGAAATAGGCAAAAAAAAAAGCAAATCCAGGAAGACTGAAACAGATAACAGTAATACTGGAGCATAGGAGGTAACTCTACATGCATTCTACATAATCAAGCCACCCAATTCTCCTCCTTTTCTTTTTACAGGTGAAGAAGCTGATATATGGGATATGGGTCTTTTCCTTGAGGCTGATACTCAAGTAAAGTAGGTGGCAATGTTGCCCATAAGTATGGCACTTGGAAAGAAAGATCCCATACCCCAGCTTCCTCACATGTAATAATACATGAAGCAAAATATGAAGCTAATGTAAGTACCTACCTAGCAGACCTGTTGGTAGGGGTAAAGAAGATCATATACGTGGTATTATATGCTTGGGTGCATAGTAAGAACGTAATAAATTTTAGCTACAATTATTATTTTGATTTTCACAGATGAGGGAATTAAGACCTGGAAAGATAGCAGGAAAAAGTATTATGTGCATTTGTTTTTGAGTTTTTATTGCACTTTACCAGATCCAGGACAGAAAATCCAAAATTAAATTTGAGTCCTAAAATGTAGAACGCAGGCTAAGCATAAACCAACTTCTTAATTAGTAAAGACAGCCAAGCAATCACTTTTCTCCATGATGAAAATTTAAAGCCCTCCACATACTCAAAATGTCTCTATAACCCTCCATCCCCACATCTCACGTCCCAGATGGAGGGTGAGGGGGGCTTGTTCCGTGAAAGTACATCAGGGGCCTTCAACTTTCAATTAAAAGCTATATGATTCGCATGCCTCAAGATTTGCAATCATATTCTATAAACAACTACAAAGTCAAAAAAAAAAAAAAAGAAAAGAGCATTTTGTGAGCCTTGCCAGCAACCTCCTCAGAAATTCTCAGGAAATTGCCTGGAGTAAAAGGGCGTTTGAGATCTTCATCACCTGCCAGGGGAAGAGACAGGGGCTACAATCCTGCCAGTACATTTAAGAGAGGCATCACCTGTGAAATGCCAGTGCAGTCTCATTCAGTTTTAATAATGTGTCAAGCATGTAGATTGTTCTTGAAGGCTGATAGTGACAAGCAGGAAACAAAAGATTCTGATAGAAAATCAGGTGAGGCAAGCAACAAAAGCTGAGCATTAGAAATGGGGTCTGGGAAACGTCTGGCAGTGAATGACGATGGGGCAGTAGGAAGAATTCACGAGGTAGGGGTTCCGAGTGGCTGGGCTTTCCGTGGTCCCTCAGGAAGAGAGCAGTGTCAGCTCCCAAGGGGAGAAGCAAGGTCTTGGAAAGATAAATGCCAAGATTAAATCACGGGCCAAGTTTCTGAATGTTTAAGCCACCCGTAATCCACTATGCATCTGAAAAAAACACTATGGGTTAGAGCTGGAAGGGGGCCTTACAAATCATCCAGTTCCAGGACACATTATACTGATTAGGCTTTGAGACCAGAGGGGTGAAGGAATGCCTGAGTGAAACACTGGGTTAGTACCAGAGGCAGGATGAAACCTTCCAGATTCCCATATCACACATGACTTCTGCCTATAAAACCAATTACAGAAGAGAGTTTATACCACACTTACATCAGTTTCTGTTTTTCTTTTCTCCTGGCATATCAAAGGTTGAATTTTTATGCTTATATTTATGCTCAGCTTCTTGAGTCACTATAGGGTTGAGAACATTTGCCTCTTACATATTTATTGCTGAAGAGAAAGCAGAAAACACAAACCAACTTTCCTGAACTCCAGAGCTCTTGAAACATAGGAAGCAAAATGGGCGAATAAATTTTCAATATAGGAAGCAAAAGCAAACACCCCAAAGAAATCAAATGTAGAAGATTTTAGCTAATAACCCTACTATTATCAGCTCTCTTTCACGTGATACACACATTCTCCACTGACACTCACGAGGGGATACATGCCAGTGTTCTGATGCTGAAAAAAAGCAAATAATTACCATAAAGTAGAAAAATGAAAATAAGAGAAAAATAGGTACTAGATCAGGAAAAGGGTCTGCAGTCATACCAAGAAGGCTTTTAGGAGCTTCAACATACAACTTTAACTGTCCATGTATATATCTGTTTTGTGTGCGTATGTGTCTACCCAAGGTACACATCCCAAGGCAAAACTGTCAAGTCAGGGCACTCTTCTCTGGGTACTTTTAGCCTCCCAATGCTGTGGTTCCCTGCCTCGTGGAGAAAGTCATAATGGAGGTGGTTGATTAGAAATGGCTTTTTATTTTCATACTCTTTAAGTCAGTAAAATGTCCCAAACTTATTACTCAGGAATCAGTGCCTACTTCCCCGCCCTCACCACATCCAAAGATTATAAATCTGTAATTGTTAACAGAGTCCACAATAATTTGTACTTGACACGGCAGTTTCAGACACATCGTATTCTTTGATCACGGAGGTAGGGGTTGTTGCCTCGTTTGGGGGTTTGAAGAGGCTCAGAGAGTGACATGGGAAGCTCACAGTGCTATTGGGCGGTAGAAGTTTCTGATTCCAGAACCAGTCCTCTCTCTAATGATCCTCTAAGACTCTCTGGTATCATACTCAGTCCTTTGGCTTCTAGTTTGGAGACTATATACAATCTTCCCTCAAATACTCCATTCACATTGATTCTTGAGCATCTTAAACCATGTTCTTTCTGTCTTACAGCTAACTGCTGAGACTTTTCTTTGACCATAGAAATTCATCGTCAGATAGATATCTTTAAACTTCCTTGCCATTAAACAGAGTTCCTGAGGTACATCTAGTAGTATTCTTTATGGAGAATAACAACACAGGATCAGGAGACCTGATTTCTTGCACTAAGTCTGCCAGTGAGACCACCATTATTATAATAATTACCACCTAATACTGAATGCTTTCCATATGCCAGGTATTAAGTGCTTTACATTCATTGTCTCTTTTAATTCTCATAACAACTCTTTCAGATGGTTTTATTATTGTCCCCATTTAACAAATGAGGAACAGGAGCCTTAGATAAGTAAAAGAGTATCTGCAGGATTACACAGTGTTAAATTAACTAAACAAAGAGGCCATTAGACTGAGGTGGCTGTAATGTCCTGGAAGCCTACTTACGCAAACCAAAACCTAAGCTGGAATGCTTCAAGGTCAAGAAAATTGAAACCTAAGGACAACCACTCACAAACAGCCAACTGGACTTTCTCAACTAATGCAACCACTTAAGCTGTAGCCAATCAAATACTTTCCTTGTCTTGCTTCCACCTCTTCTCTATAGAAGTCTTGCCCCTGGCTCCCCTCTGTGGAGTGCTCCTAACTATGTCCAGTTTGATGCTGCCCAATTTGCATCGATTTTTGCTCAAATACCCTCTTAAAATTTAAAAATTTTAATATGCCCCAGTTTATCATTTAACAACAGCAAGTAAGTGAGAGAGAAGGATTCTAACACAGATCAGCTTCATTCCAGGGTCTAAAATTTAACCATGACTGTGGCCAAGTAACTTCCCTTTTCTTGGATTTTATTTTTTCATGTATAATACAAGGAAGTAAAACCAGACGATCTCTAACCCTTTCCATCTCTATAATACAATGGGTTTATAATCAGTGCTAACTTCAACAGTGTTTTCTAGCCTGAAACTTAAAAATATAAAATCAAGCCAGTTTTTCAAGGACAAGAGTGGGAGTGGGTGGGCACTTGTTAATAGAAAGTGGAACAAACTGAATGAGTCTCTTTAATAAGGAGCATAAAATCCATGATTAGCAGTTTCCAGCATCAGAAGACACGTATCACAGCCAAGAGGCAGTGGGGCAGATCACATCTGTCTGAATTAAAGAGTGTCATCATGTAGTCTTGTTTCCAGAGGAGACTCTGATGCTATCTTCATGCTCAAGTTTCTCTCACAACACACACTTTTGAAAAGCAGAGGAGTCAGAAAAATCAGCTTGTCCTCAAAGGCAGCTCCCTCAGGTATTAGCTGCCTCTGTCTTATTAAATATGGTCAGGCATGACTCAGCTCCTCTATCAACTGTCTGGGAAGGAGAACATTTCATGCTGGTAGAAAATCACCTTAAGCAGAACAACGGAAGGCATTTAAGGTACACAGTTAGAACTGGGTTGCTTATTACTCAAAATCAAATCACCCTTTTCTTATTCTAGACAGGAGAGCATAATCACAGCCAAGAGGGAAACAAGACTGCACTTGGCTTAGAACACATCAGATCACCCTGTCACCTCCAGTTACAACTATCAGCCACTCAGACACCTCTTCTGTCTGGTTCACAAAGCAAGGGGAACCGTGGGTTATGCCATGTCTTTCAATCAATAAACCCTCAGTGAGAACCTACTACATGCAACAGTTTATAATCGGCTCCAATGGGGGGATAAAGACACAGGGAAGATATGGTTTCTGCCCTCAAAGGTCTCACTATCTGGAGAGGGCAGACAGCCAAATAATTAATCTCAATGCAAAGCAAAATAAAGTAAATGCGAAAAAGAAAAAGATGCAATGTGTCATAAGAGGGTAGAAGGAGCTCTTAATTCTGACTGCAGGGGAGGGTGGGGAGTTCAATGAAGCCTTCACAGAAGAGATAGTATCTGATTTAAGCCTGAAAAATGAATAAAATGTGTGCTGACAGATACAGAGGGAGGAATCCAGGCTGATGGAACATTGTAAGTAAAGGCAGGGAGGGCAAGGGAGCCATAACTGGTCTGTAAATCAGCTGGGGTTGGATTACAGAGGGTGGGATGGTTTAGTTGAGCATGAGAGTGGGAGACTAGGATTATACAGGGTAAGGAACTCTGACTTATGAGTGCCACATATTAATGATAATTATGGCACAGATGAAGACTGGATTGGGAAATACGTTTGTGCTCCCTTAGGCTGTCTGATGGTTCACACACACATGCACCTCCACAAGTGTCAAGAATGAAATTTCTTTATCCACTTGTTATCTCTGCTTTTACTTATACAAACCACAAATGATGACAAAAGAGACAATTACAGTAACCTGGGCTCGGGGGATGTGGAGGCAGTGAAGCTAATCACTTCTGAGGTGGTCCTCTAGTGCCACAACTGTTGGATTAGAGGACTATGATTTACCAAGATGAGAAAGACATTGCCTAGTGCCTGTTCCTTTTCCATCCCCCAGCGGCCCTATCATCACTGATCATACATCACTTTTCCATCCCCCAGCCCCCCTATCATCACTGATCATCACTGATCATACATAGAGGGGGCAGCCACTTTATGACAGTTTCTGGAACTTAATTATCCAGAACTTTTATTGCTTCTCTCTTGTGGAGTCTATGCTCAAAATATTTTAATAACCAGAAAGCTCAGTGAATGGCAATGCTCTGTAGTATAGCACACTGTCTATACATCCGTTATGGTACTCAGAACGTCAGCCCATGGGTTATAGATGATTAGATATCTGGACTCTCTTTCCAACTACCTAAAGTTTCCTTGTTAATAGGACAATTGTCCTTTTCATCTCATACCCCACCCCACCCCCCATCCCCCTGCCATGCCTGAAAAAGCCAAGAATCTCTGTAAACATGCAGAGTGAAAAAGAGAATAGTGGTAGATTCAGTGACAGGCCGAAGAATAGGACTTGAAAATAACTGGAAAAATTAAAGGTTAGTAAAATACAAGCCACAGATGAGAAAAAAAAATTAAAAATTTACACATCTGATGGGACTTCCCTGGTGGCGCAGTGGTTGAGAATCTGCCTGCCAATGCAGGAGACACAGGTTCCATCCCTGGTCTGGGAAGATCCCACATGCAACAGAGCAACTAAGCTCGTGCGCCACAACTACTGAAGCCCTAGTGCTCTAGAGCCCACGTGCTGCAACTACTGAGCCCGAGTGCTGCAACTACTGAAGCCCGCATGCCTAGAGCCTGTGCTCCGCAACAAGAGAAGCCACTGCAGTGAGAAGCCTGTGCCCCGCAACAAAGAGTAGCCCCCGCTCGCTGCAACTAGAGAAAGCCTGAGTGCAGCAACGAAGACCCAATACAGCCAAAAAAAAAAAAAAAAGAAAGAAAAAGAAGCTAATAAAAATAATACATAAAATAAAATAAAGCTGCCTCTTTAAAAAATAAAAATTACACATCTGATAAAGGACATATCCAGGATATATAAAGAACTCTCAAAATTCAATATGAAAACAAATAATTTAAAAAGGGATAAAAGATTTCAACAGACGTTTTATTAAAGAAGACATACAAAGAGTGAATAAGCATATGAAAAGATGCCCCAAATCATTAGTCATTAGATAAATGCCAATTAAAAATCACACAGGATACTACTACACACCTACTAGAATGGTTAAAATTTTTAAAGTGGAAAATACCAAGTGTTAACAAGGATATGCAACAGCTGGAACTCTCATTTGTTGCTGATGGAAATGCAAAATGAAGTACAATCACTTTAGAAAACAGTTTGATATTTTCCTATTAAGCTAAATATATACTTACAATACAACCTAGCAATATTAGTTCTAGGTATTTACCAAAGATAAATGAAAACTCACGTTCAAACAAAAGCCTATACACAGATGTTTATAGTAGACTTAATCATTATCACCAAAACCTTGAAGCAGCCAAATGAACTTCAACTTGCTGATGAATAAACAAACTGTGGTATTACCTTTACAATGGAATACTACTCAGCAATGAAGAATGAATTTCTGTTATGCTCAACAGTGTGGATATATCTCAAATGCATCATACTAAGTGAAAGAAGCCCAGTCTCATATGATTCCATCTGTATTAAATTCTGGAAAGGCAGAATTATAGAAACAGAAAACAGATCAGTGATTGGCTAGGGACTTTGACAAGAGATTAACTGCATTTGGAAATGTGGATTCTTATGGGCAAACACCCACCTTCAAGTACAAAAATCTCAATCCTAATCTCATAATAAAGGAAACCAGTTGGTGCTTACCCATATGCCAGTGCATGGTGTCAGTTTTCAAGTTTATTCAACTGAGTATATCTCACTGAATCTCCAGAACAACTCTGCGAGGTAGGTACGGCCAATAGTATCATCTTCATTTTATAAAGACAGAGAGTCACATGGAGCCAAATTTGACTTTAGTCCAGGATTTCTTTTTCTCTACATTACATATTGTGAATTATCCAGGGCATTTTCTGAGCTCCCATAGCACTGAGATTTAAATTGGCTACACTAACAAAAAAGGAACTGCTCAAATGTTCCCCTCTTACATCACAGATTAGGGGGTTGAGTCCGGGGAAGATCTCTGAATTCACCATGATCTCTTCTTTTTTGATGCAATGTATTTAACCTTAAGGAACCATCCTGGAATGCAGCTGTGGTATCTATCATACACAACCTGAGACTCATCTGCTATTCCATACTTCAAAAGACATTTACAATGGCACAGTCACTTTGGAAAATACTTTGGTAGTCCTTCAAAATGTTACACAAAGAGTTCCCATGTGACCCAGCAATTCCACTTCTAGGTATATACCCAAGAGAAATGAAAACATATGTGCACACAAAACTTGTACACAAACGTTCACAGTAGCATTATTCATCATAGATAAAAAGTAAAAACAGTCCAAATGCCCATCAATGATGAATGGATAAACAACGGAATTATTCATCAATAGAAGACAGTGAAGTACTGATACATGCTACACATGGATGCACCTTTAAAACATTAAGTGAAAACATTATTCTAAGCCAGTCACAAAAAGCTACATATGATTCCATTTCTAGGAAATGTCCAGAATAGACAAATCTATGGAGAAAGAAAGTAGATTAGTGGTTGTTTAGAATTGAGGGAAGGGGGAAAGAAGTCACGTGGAATGGCAGCTAATAGATACAAAGTTTCTATTTTGAGTGACGAATATGTTCTTAACATAGATGTAGTGATGACTGCTAATATGACTGGTTGCTACTGTTTTCAAAACATGGAGTCTTTAGAAAAAATATAAAATAAATAATGTCCTTAGTAGTGAAAGGGTTGGAATCCCCTGGGTATACCAGGAAAAATAATAATAGGTTGGGAGTACAAGACAAGGTTTTGTGTCCTGGTTCTCTGGCTCTTCTGTTTACTGTTTTATGACTATGGCTAAGTCGCCTAGTCTCTCCAAATCTCTGTTTCCTTATCTGCAAAACAAGAATAATGATATAATTTATTGTTTTTCTGATGATCATAGAATGCGAGCATTTTTAAACTATAAAACACTATATGATGTTGTTCATCACTATAATGATTAGTTGATATAAAGATAATATGAACTATATTTGGCACATACTATAAGCCCAATAGTATGTGTTTACTACATAGAGAAATGAAGGAATGCTGACAGTTGAAGGAAGAAGTACTCATTTGTTTAACACATGTATAACCATGTCTACAGATACTGAAATATTGGTAATTGGCTGAGTATACTTTGTAGTACTGATCACTTTAAAAAAAAAAAGAAGGAAAAGAAAACTGCCTTTAATCAATCAAAATGTTTAAATGAGCAGATAAAACACGCAAGAATTAGGGTACATAACTACTTTTTAGCTGAGTATCCAGTATTGGAAAACTTTGAAGTGGAGAAGCGAGAACTCACTGATTTCAACTTCCAAAAATTTGGATGGCTAATTTTCATCTTCTTGACATTACATATCTAACAAATACACAAATACTAGCCACAGTTATAATGCAGGAAATTCAAGAGTAATATCACTTTTCCCTCACAAATCACCTAACTTGATAGTTTTCCAAGGGCATTTCCTGAATATTGAAATTATCTCTGTTCTACGGAAGTTATTAACATATCATTTTAAAGACAGAAACAAAGAGCTAATGTTTAAACAACAATATCTCACAATTGCCCCTTGCTTAGCATCCCAAGCACTCCAAAGGTTCAGGTCTTCATTCCTTCTTACTTCCAAAAATTGTTACTCTATATTTCTAGTTATACATATAATTAGATTGTAATATAGTCAGATGATACAAAATTATTTTTAAATGGTGGAAATAAACTCAAACATAATTCCACTTTCTAAAGATAATCACTGTTAAGATTTGGGTGTATTCTACGGAAGGTTTTCTATATGTGCGCACGTATGTAATTACACACACATGCACACAGTGGTGTGTGGTAAACCAGGGTTGGGGCAGGGCGGGAGCTGATTTGTAGCCTCTGTTTATTAATTTCCATAGGGTAAATACTCTCACCAAAGCCAGTTTCAAACTAGCAATGATTTAATAGCTGGTTCACATAATTCCTAAAAATTGAACAAATGGCTCTCATAAACCATGGCAATCTAGCTTCAGCAAACAACTGCCACTGTTTTTAAAGGTTTCAGACTTTAAAAACTGCTGTATGGTACCTGTTTTTAAACAGAAATATCTATCATAAACTCATTTCATTATCAATAAATATAAATTTATATTTTTTAAGACTCAGTAGTATTCTCCATTTTTTTTGGTATCCTCTATCAATGGATATTTACGTTGCTTTGTCCAATGTTACCTATTTGAACAACTGTATGACAAAGTTGTGAATACAGCTTGATGCACTTCTCTGATTATTTCTTTAGGGTATATGTGTGCAATGTTCATTACAAGGTCAATGGGAGGCACTTAGGTGTCTTTGAAACAAACAGTCAAGGTGCCCTTCACAAAGTCTATTCAAGGGACACTCTTACCCACATGGTATGAGAACACCACACTTGGTCATTAGATCACCACATCCTGTCTAATGCTAGGTAGGACTGTTCTCCTTAATTGTTGCTAATATAATGGGTGAAAAATGACATCTCGTTGGTTTAATTTGCATCTATCGTCTTACTCATGAATTTGACTTCTTTTTAGTATGATCCATTTGTTTGTCTCTTCTTGAACTGCCTGAACTTCCAGTTAAAAATCTTTTCTCATTTTTTTCAAAGAGTATACTTTACATTGGAAGGATTTCTTTTGGGTGCAAGAGCTCCTTGTGTTGTACTGACTTAACCATTTGCCATATACCTGTATCTTCCCAAGTTTTCATTCATCCTTTAACTTATAATATTTTGATGCTCCACTAATTTTGTCAATCTTTATGTAGTCAAATATATCTAATTTTCTGTAATGGCCCCTACCCTTAATGATATATCTAGAAAGGCTTTCTCTATCTCAACATTGTAAAAACACTTGCATATATTTTCTTCAAGTACTTTTAGGGTTTAATTTATTTTTTTACATTTAAATATTTAATTCAAGTGAGATTTGTTTGGGGGTAAGGAATAAGGTAAGAATTTAACTTTATTTTTATAGAAATTATCCAAATGTCCTAGCATTTAAATACATCTTTTTCCACTGACTCTGTATGCTACCTTGGGTAACCGCCAGCTGCAGAGCTGGCTTCCTTTCTGTTCTGGATTCCTGTATTCCCTTCAATTTTGTCCTCCGAGAATTTCTTACCAACTCAGCAAGACATTTATTTTTAAATGCTGCATTTCTAGTTGCTTTACAGGAAAAGGGTTGTTTAGGGGACCTTGTCCACCATACTGAGAGAAACTGAAATCTTCTCCAAGCTATTTCTGACATGGTGGGTAGCATGAACATTCAATAACTAGATAATGTCAGGGACCTGCTCAAGTCCTTTCAGTGACCTTTTGTGGCATGAAGGTAAATGAAATAACACCCGTAATAGGCCCTAGACTCTGACTACCTCTTCCTCCTCATCTCAGGCCCCTTCCCCCAGAGCTCTTTTCTTTTTTCTTTTTTTTTTTGTGTGTGTGTGTGTGCGAATTTTAAAAATATTTTTATCGAGGTATAATTGACATACAACATTATGTTAGTTTCAGGCATACAGCATAATGATTTGATATTTGTGTATATTGTGAAATGATTGCCACTGTAAGTCTAGTTAACATCTGTAACCATACATAGTTACAAATTTATTTCTTGTGATGAGGACTTTTAAGATTTACACATGGACATATATACACTACCAAATGTAAAATAGATAGCTAGTGGGAAGCAGCCACATAGCACAGGGCGATCAGCTCAGTGCTTTGTGACCACCTAAAGGGGTGGGATAGGGAGGGTGGGAGGGAGACGCAAGAGGGAGGAGATATGGGATTATATGTATACGTATAGCTGATTCACTTTGTTATAAAGCAGAAACTAACACAGCATTGTAAAGCAATTATACTCCAATAAAGACGTTAAAAAAAAAAAGATTTACTCACTTAGCAATTTCAATGGATGAATGGATAAAAAAGATATAATATTATTATTGCATTATTCACCCATGAAAAAAGAATGAAGTCTTGCCATTTGTGACAACATGGATGGACCTTGAGGGCATTATGCTAAGTGAAATAAGTCAGACTAAGAAAAACATCATATGATCTCACTTATACGTGGAATCTAAAAAATAAAATAAAATAAACAAAAACCTGAGTCTATTGATACAGGGAACAGATTGGTGGTTGCCAGAGGTGGGAGATGGAGGGGTGGGTGAAATGGGTAAGGGAGTCAAAGGTACAAAATTCCAGTTACAAAATAAGTAAGTCATGGGGATATAATGTATAGCATGAGGACTATAATTAATAACACTGAATTGTATATTTGAAAGTTTCCCCCAGTTCCTGAAGCTCCAGCAATACTGGTGTCATGATCCTTATGGCTCAGGACCTTCACACATGCCATCCACTGCCTTCTCTCTGCTTTGCATGGTGGTCCTTCTTTCCTTCACTTCTCAATAGAATATGTCATCTTCTCAAATAGATTTTCTCAACCACCCAACAATGGGAGTATTGTCCTATTATTTTCCATCGGTATAATGCCCTATAGATAATCTTCACTTTTTAAAAATGTGTTTATTTACTTATTTTCTTCTGTCCTACAGCTTCCCCAAGACTAAGCTCCATGATGGCAGATACCATTTCTGTCTTGTTTACCAATAAATACAGGCAAGCACAGTGTATAGCACATACTGATAGACTATGAATGAATGCAAAGTGTCTTAATCTTCTTTACATCCCCTGTGGTACAAAGCTTTGCAAATTAACAGGTGCCCAGGAAACATCTGCTGAGCTGGGTTCCAAATCTAGTCATGAAGGACCACCTTCCCTAGATATGAACGTCATGTAGATGTTTGACCTGTTTCTATTACATCACAAAGGTACATTTTCAAAACAGGAGGGAAATACTTACCCTTCTGTGATAAAAGTATTGCATGCTTTAAAATGGATAATTAGCCTATGAAAACACAGATTTCCCTGGGATTAAGCAGGACTTGTGCATTAAACCTGAACACTTTTTCAGGTTTGTGATTCTGGAGAGTTCGCACTGGGTATGCATCAGGGATAATGCCCCCTGTCCAAACTTTTGCACACTTGCTGAATCCAGATAACAGTTATTCTAGCAGTTTTATTGCCACAGTGTTTGGCTGTTAGCATAACTGACGCCATTCTGGCCTTTACAGGTTCTCTTGTCCTTCGCTGACCCTACCCAGGACTGTACTGTACAGTGAGTCACTTCTCTGTCATCAAAGGCTTTGTAGTTAATAGATATTGCTTCATAATTATTAGGATCAGGTGGCCGCTATGCTCTGTTAGTCCCCACACAATGACGAAAACCTTTGCTGACGTATTCATGGCACCCACAAGACTAGTTACCCATTCATGAATTTTGACTTAGGAATGCATGTCCTGTTTCCAATTACCTAACTCCATACCCTAGGTTAACTATAACCCCTCGGTGGTGCAGAGAGCAGCTGTGAATGCTTCTGAACACTTGTCCACTCAAACCTGATCTCACCTTGTAAGTTACTTATAAGAAACTGATCCATTGATTATATGGAGCTGCCTGCCTCATTTTTCAGCTTCAAGATGCCTCTCAGTTCAGTGGGTATGTTTGTTCCCTCTGTCCAACACACACACACAAGTGATAGTTTCTGAAAAAGATGAAACATTCCAGCCCCACCAGAAATAAAATGGAACGTGGAGTAAATCCACCATCAAATTTCAAAATTCACACCCAATCACTGCCAAAGTCTAGCAGAAAAAAAAAAAAAAAAAAAACCTGGCATTTTTTGACTGAAAATAATTTTCTAAAGCTATACACTGTTGGGTACCTAAAAAAAAATTTTGAGCCACAGGTAAACATCATTTACAAGGTCCCTAGACACCTAGCAAGAGAGATAGAGCCTCTGTAGTTGAATAAGAAGGAGAAGACAGGGAGTTACAGTCAATATCTCTGAGTTAGCCACAGGGGAAGCCAAATGAATAATGCCAAAGCAAACTTGTCACATACTAAAGTTAACAGCTTCCCATTCCACTCAAACCCGCTGCATCTGCACTGAACCACTGTTCCTTCATCCATCTGCAATCTTGTTAAGAACTGCTTTCCCTTAGGAAATTTTTTATAACCTTGGAAAAATGTATGTTATCTAATATACACAATTGTAGTACACGGTATATGTTTCAGGAAGCTTGGAACAAATCAATTTGAAATAGTATTTGCTACATGAAAAATTACATCCTATGTTCTCTGTTTTTTTAATTGGTTGAATGTTTCCTTTCAAATGTGTGTGCTCCGTATCATCAATTATTGACAGCTTTGGTTGGCATATTTAGAAAGAGAAGAGTTTTAATCATAAAGAATTCAGAAGCAGCGTGGTATTGAGTGAATAGCATGCATTTTAAAGTCAATCAGGTAGACAAGTTTTACTACTTAATAATAGCTATAGTAAGCTGTTAATTTAGCTTTTTAATTCACTTTTCTGAATCTGGAGTTCCTCACTGGTAAAGACAGATGAAAACATCTATCTCTATCTTATGAGGCTCTTCAGAAATTTATGTAATATTTCATATTAATACACACACACAGACACACACACGCACACAAACACTACTCCCTGATTCAGTTAATGTTATTTCCTTCACCGTCTTTCTTTTTTTATTATACACACACACACGCACATTCCACTATATAGTTATTACCAATTTAAAGAGAATTAGAATAAAAGACATTTAAAGCCATGCTTAGCTTAACATGATCTTCCTTTAGTCATTACAAAAATTCAGTATTGTATAATGCTTCATGGCTATTTTGCAGTCATCAACTATCACTGCATTGTAGATAAGAGGAAGAACATTTTTAATAACAGGATATTTAGAGTAAAAAAGGTGAGATAACTAAGAGCTTGCTTTAATAAAGCAACCAGGAACAAAGACCCTGTCTTCACTTTCTTCCTGAAATCCCACTTAGCACCTCACGAAGAACATTGTATGTAGTGGGAGGGAATCCTCCAACACTTCCATTTATTAATTGCTCTATTCACACTTTCCATTATTTCAACTCTCCTCCAAACAAAGCTACACCCTCCTCTTAGACCTAAATACAAGCTGGGTTTCTACTGAGCCTCCAGCAATACATTGCTAAAAGGAAAGACATTTTACAACTCAGTGTCAGTTGCAAACAGCAGATTGTTTCTGCCCTAGGCATTACGTATGCAGAGTGCATAAGGGAGCACTCTTGCCTGCCATCTCCTCTTCCTTCAGTATCATGAAGGCCATGCCTAGCTCTACGCCTCCACCACCTCTGCTGTATACTTCCTTCATAATACAAGTATCCTGAAGATGCTGATAGCTCTCTTGGCTAGAGGTACACTAGATACAAGGAAACTTCTATAATACTTAAGGCTTCTATTTCAGCTCATCATTTTAACATACTAGGAAGAAAGGAAAGAGTCAGAAGGTAAACAAAACAAAACCGAACTGTTCTAAAAGGATACCATCCAATGCAAAGTTCAGTTAAAAAAAGAGAGTATTTAAGTGCGGTACTTAAAAAAGTTTTTTTTTTAATGATCTGAAAAAGTATATACCTGGGTTTGCATCAAATGCAGCAAAGTCCCTCTGTGGAAAGACTCTCTCTGTATCTCCTCTATCTTTCTCTTTGTATCTCCCTCTCTCTCACCCTGTCTCTATCTCTATCACTATCTCTTCTCTTTCTTCCTTTCTTCTTTTTCTTTCTTCTTCTCTCCTCACCCCCCACTCCTTCTCTTTATTTTCCTTTACCTTGAGTGGACAATTTAAAAGTGCTGAAAAGACATTTAGAAGCAAGCCATGGATGCGAAAAAGTCTTGCATAAGAGAAATTCTGTTTTCCTCAGGGGACCAAATAGATCAAAGAGTCCAAAGCAAATTAGAAAACTATGAGGATAAAATTAATGCTTTCTATCTGAAAAGCAAAAATTAGTTCATTAAGAAGCCTTTGGGGCAGTCTGAAGTCCCAGAGGATCTAGGAAGGACAGAATTAACTCAGGTGCATCAATTTAAGCTATTAGGTGTAATGTGTTTAAACAGCAAACAAGTCCATGGTGAAGGATTAAAGCTTTCTTCCCACAGTAAAAAAGAGCAAACAAAGCTATATTAAATAATGGCTGATAATGGTTGAGATTTGCTTGGGAAAAACAATTTGTATATCTGTGTTTGCTTTAACAATAATAGAGTCCCATATTTCATCTATAGTTGTACTTGTATGCAAGCAATTAAGAATCAAATAAAACCCACGGTATTAATAAAGAGTTATGTTTATATAGAAAAGCTACCAGTAACTGATGGATGGCCTCTCTGTGTCTTTCCCCTTGAATATCTACACAGGTTCCATGGAGGAAGCATAGTTGGCAAATACTCTTCGGTTGGTCCTTCTCGCTGGCATGGAAAGCCCAGACTTTAAAAGGACCACAATGTTCTGTTACATAAGTTATGGGAAAAATGCAAACATCAGTACCTTGGTTTATATATCAAAATGGACACTCCTGCTTACCTCAAGGAGTACTTCAAAAAATGTGAAAGTATCTCGGAAGTAAAAAAAAAAAAACAAAACAATGAGATGATGGACAAAGAGCCTTAAACTATTATTCCAGACACTACTGACAAACACTGTAGGAAAGTGGTATTTATTTCCCAATAATGTACAGCTTTACCAAGAGTTTTGATTCTGGTGGTAGAAGGAGAAATGAAATTCATGAAAACAACAGAACTCAGCCAAGTCTAGATTATCAAGTGTGTGATTATTTTGTCTCTTTTCTCTTACTTTCTCAGCCGCCTTGTATTTTCATTATTCCTACTGCCTCTAAAACTGAGAAAGACAAAAGAAGGCAATTCTGTATATTGCTTTTATAGGTTTGGATGGCAGGTACTTGAAGTTATTGACTGAGGTTCTCATATTATTTATAAAATGCATCCATTTTCTCTCTGTCCCTCAAAAATAAATGAGTGATTGCAGCACCTAGTGGATTTTAGAATGAAGTAATTATTGTGTTGTTACCTCAAGGGTAGATGTATATTTTATTTTTTAAAGAAGTTCATCAACTAAATAGAAAAGGAATTTTTAAAATAGTGAAATAAAAGGAGTGAGAACTAGCCCAGGAGTGAGTCACTGATAATCAGATGGTCATCCGGTTCTATAAAGCTCATCTCAATATGGCAGAAACAAATATTGGGGAAGGGGGAATACAGAAACAAAGGCAATTCAAAGTGCAGAAGACTGTCTTATAAGCCAGATATTGTCACTTATAACCATATACACCCACGTATTCCCTGCAAAGATAGTGGCTTCTCTTAACTCACACATGTGATGGAAGAATCAGGTCATTTTTCTAAACATAGAATTATCGCTGTGATACAAGAAGCCTTTCTAGAGAATTTATAACTGCAAAGCTAGCATCAGGCCAATAAATTGTGGTACTCAAATCTCTTTTCAATACCCACCCTTGGGAAGTACAAGTAACTTAAAAATAAACATCAGTGTCTTTCAATGCAGCTCAAAAAAAAAAAAAAAAGTGAAGATACCTGCTCCCAAGAAGAAACATTTATAGGACATCAGGGTGAATGTTATAATTCCAATGACCTTTAGGTCTAAGAATAAAATGAAACTATATTCTTCACACATTCTTCAGACGTTTGGACTAAATTCCATAGAAACGAAGTGTGTTCAGGATGACCAGCCATGAGCAACAGAGACAGGACTGAATGTCACAAGTAGATCCAAATATGGAGTTTTTCAAAGAGCATATTCAAATAATATGAGGCCACTGGTGCTGGCAACAAATTGAATCTTTACCAAAAGCTGAAAGAACCATTTCATAGCATTAAAATATTATAGATCCTTGTAGAAGAAAGACCAAAAAAAAAAAAAAAAAGAAAAAAGAACTAGCCAACTATATCTAAAATACATTAAGCACAAATATTCCCTTCACCTGCAAGGATTCTTGTCCTCCACAATCTGTTCCTAACTTACCTTTCCAGCTTGGCTTCTAAACGCCTTCACACTATCCCCGAATTCAGCTGAACTGAACTATTCTGTTCCCAAATAAGAGATATATTTTCTCCTAGAAAAGAGCAGTCGTTGGTTTGATTAAGAAGTCGTCCTCAGTACCATCCTACAGGACTAATAACTTTCTCTGCTGTCTCATGCAATTTTGTTTGGTATTTATTTTCTCTTCTTTCTCTCAAATTTTACTGTAAGATACTTACAATAAGAACCTTCCTTTATTCACCCTGGTTTCTACAGTATGAAATGGTCAAACACATGACCTTTAGAATAAAGTGAAATCATTGTAAGATAAACACTTGTCATTAGAAATAATTAAATAATAGCAAGAGTGTACCCTGAGTATGTCCATGGTGTATAATAAGACCCATAATGCTCTTTAATAAAAAAGCAAGAAGGAAGAATTGGTTGGCTTTTTGCTGTTGTTAGTTGGTTTAGCTGGTTGGATGGTTATTTTGCTGTTGTTAATTGGTTGGTTGTTTTGGTTTATATGTAAGGACACAGTGAAACAGAATGATTAAATGACTTTAATGTCATTAAACAGCTCACAAAGTGAAACAGTCAGAACTTGAACCAGTGTCTCTTGATTCCTGGTAAGCCACAATGTTTTTACTTATTTATTTATTTTACATAGTGTAATTCACTCTCAATAAGCCACACGATTATTTCCACCCTCTGCAAATTTCTTAAAAATAATGATAAAGAAATAAGGGGATCTTACCTCCATTAGCAGAAGAAAGCCCTAAGGGTAGGTAATGCTGTATAAAAGAAAGAGCTCTGCTTTTGGAGGGAAGGCAGCCTTTGAAACCTTATCATGAGTACCGTTAACTGAGACCACTCCCTGGCTTTACATTTCCTAAACTATAAAACGGGTGTAAGAATACCTACACCCCATCCGCATCACAGTGTTTTCTGTGAAGTTAATGATAATGTGAGTGAAATCTAGCCCTGCACCTGGCACACAGTCAACTGTTTGTTGACTTTGAAATAAAAAGCTGTATTCAAAGATCTGTGTTTGTGTGTGTATGTGTGTGCGTGCATGCCTTTGGGGAAGAAAATTCATTGCTATCATTTTTTATGTGGACTGTGTAGCAAATAATTTTTATATGGCAGTATTTTTTAAATTCACCATATTATATGCAGTGCCATTCTAACAACCTCCCCAACTTGGAATCACAAGTTCCAAATGTTTATTTCTACTCTAAAGGCAGCTTTAACAATTCAACTTTTTAGCATGTTGCCAATGAAACACACCAAAAGAGAAATGTGTGACAAGTCAAAGTTTGCTTTTGGGATTCTTGCAAAGGAGCACTTCTTTGAGTTTAGTATTAGAAATGTTTAATTCTATAATAAGCAAAAACAGGAATATTGACTTTTGAGCTTATACTACAGTGATTTGCTTCCTGGGGGAAAATCACTGCAATGGGGGGGGGCACCTTAAGTGAGGGGGCAGGGCGAGTAAAGATACTTCTTATCTAGAAAACACAGAAATCTATTACTGAGTGGTTCTTTAACAGTTAGCAAAACCCGTGACCCCTTGGATCTTAATATTTTTTTCTGAATTATTTATCTGCCAGCAGAGTACAAAGGGAATGTATTTAGTAAAAGTAACATGCATCTTGGGAACTGAGGAACTAGTTGAAGTCACAGATGTGTTAAGTATTAGCTGTGTGACTTTGGGTAGCTCGCTTAGCCACTTTGATCTTAATTTTCTTATCCAAATAAGAAACACCCTGACTGCTCTGTTTTGGGTGTGAGAACTAAATGACATAGAATATGTAAAATTCAAAGGGAATTTTATTTCAGCAAAGGAAGCTTTATTATCACCACTATAACTACCACATTATAATTATATTATCACTATTATAATTACCCAAGCTTTAATTCCTTAAAAGAAAGTAAATGTTGGTTTTTGATTATTTGCTTTTATCACCACCGGAGATGAAATGTTGCTCCCACATTCCTAAGTGAAGATGGAAATCACTGAACTGCTATAGAAAAACTATGTTCTCTAGTCAGAATTGTGTGCCTTGAAGTCCAGTTCACTGCACTTGAATGCACCACATGGAAATAAAGCTCTTATGTTGTTATGATTCCTTTTTAAAATTGTGGGCTTTCCTTAAGAGAAGGATCCACATGGAGGGGTCCAGAGCAACAAGACAAAACTCTTACTAATATCATATGCGTGTACAGAGTTTTAGGGTTTTAAAGCTATTTCTCCTTTGTTCCTCACATCAATCTTGTGGTTCCATTAACATGGGTACCTAAAGCACAAAAAAAGCCTCATGAAAGACCAACCAGTCTACTGTCATCTACCTCGTTGTAAGAGGCATGATGCACGAGAGGTTGGTTGATCCCGCAGCATGTGCATTGATCCCTTTTTCCTCTCATAGCCCAGAGCCAGTTGCCCCTTTTATTTTTGACAACAACACTTCCTTTTTGTTCCTCTCCCTCCAACTAGGAAGTACATCACTGACACAGACACAATATACCTTTTCATAAGGAAGGCAAATAAACATGGGCCAGATGGGCTGAGGGCATTACAACATGTTTCCTGCTCCCATGGTGACTCAGTGGGGCTGGTATGAGAACGTATCTTATTCAAGAAATCAGCTTCCCTGGCAGAATTATGAGTCAGTTCCTGGGTAGAAAGCTCATTTTCCAACAACATTTGAGGGGGTGGGGTGGGGGCCCCTTGGATGGATTACAGTAAAGGTCATTCAGAAAACAACGCGGCCAGGACTAGTAGGGAGGCACCAGCACTAACCAACCACTAACTTCTGAAACTTCATTGATCTCTAACAAGAGTAACAAAGTCATCTCCCCCTTTTCCTTCAAGGTGGGAACATAAAACCACATTGACGAATTGCCGGCATGAATCCAAACAAGTTCCATTATAAAATTAACCAATCTGGGCAAAAAAGGATTTTACATATATGTATTTGTAGATATATGTATATATATGTATAAATATAAAAGTTGAGCTCCTACTCTGTGTCTATATGTCAATCTTTACTCCAAGTGTTTGGGTAACAAACAAAATGGACAAGTCTCTGTCCTTAGGGAGCTTAAAAACAGAGAAATAGGGAGGGATGGAGGAAAAGGAGGGAAAGAGAAAGAAAGAAAGGAGAGGAGGATGGGGGTTGGGGAGGAAAAAGAAAAGGAAGAAGGTGGAAGGGAAGGAGAAGAAAAGGAGGAGGAGAAAAAAGAAAGAGTTAATATAGTGTCAAGAAATAATGAGTGTTATGAAGAAAACTAAAGCAGGATAGAGGAACAGAGAGTGATTGGCAGGGCTATTTTAGTTAAGATGGTTAAGGAAGGCCTCTGTAAGAAGATACCAGTCAAGGATAGAACTAAATCAAATAAGAACAAATAACAATCAGGCATTATATTCAGCATATTTAAAAATCAGAACATCAGGACACTGGCCAGTCAAATGGGACACTCAGTCAAGCAGGACAGATGCTGGTCTAAACGGCCAGTAGAGCTGTACACTAGTGCATCCCAGCTGAATATCAGCTCTGCTTATAATATATCCTTTCTTCTGTGAAGTCTCCAAGGGCCAACAAGGTTAGAAGTTATCGCTCCTTCTCTTGGCTTTGAGCTGTACTCTGTCCTAATTATACCCCTCTTTTAGTGTTATTATTGGTTTCCAATAAAATGCCTTAAGTGGTGTAGCAAAACTGAAACACACCCAGAAAAGATCATCAGGATGGTAGGAATCCATGCCATGTGAAGAACAGTTGAAGGCATGTATTGGACAACATGGTCATGGTTTTATGACCACTGTTTTAACATCTCTGATGGCCTGTCATATAGAAGAGGAAGTAAAGCAATGATATTCAAAGTATGGTCCATGGTCTTCAGGGAAATTATATATGGCAAGCTTTTTTTAAATGAAGATACCTTAGTTCCCTGAATTAAAATTAGAGAATCATGGGATTAGGTATTTTCTATTTAAATCCAGTAATTGAACCAAAGAAATATATGGATATGATGAGACAAATTTCAGTCATATGTACTAAAAAATTTCTAAGAACTTGACCAGTCCAAAGACATAATGGGCTAAAATTCGATGATCACTAGTTAGAGGTACCATAGAATGGTTCTGAGCAGTACCTCTGAAGATGAGACAAGACCTGCAAGGACAGACTTTCAAGTCCCCTGTAACTCTAATGTCATATGATCCAAGTCCATGATAATTGAGTTTGGTTATTTAAACTCAATAAAGATTTTGGCTGCCTCTTCTTATGCTTATGAAACAACATCCAAAGAAAGAATGAGCCTAATGACCGGTTCTTTCTTTCTTATATGGAAGCAGTAGACAAAAACCCATTTTATCTACTTGTTTCTATAAGGTATCAGTGGACTGGTACCACTGAGGCTTTCTCCACCACTGGCTCAAGTTTGGAAAACAGAGTCGTACTACCATCACTGTCATTTATTTTCGCATAGGACCTGAGGTAAGGGGAAGAAATAGGATTCTAGTTGGCTTGGATGTGAAGGTGATGGAAAATTCCTATAATTAGAAAGTGCACTCCCCCCAGTGCCCTTTGTTCCATGAAGACTAAAGATATCAGTGGTTCCTCCCAGCACCAAAATTCTATAATTCTGTCTAATCTAAGATTCCATGTTACCACAGAAATCAGTGGAAATAAACAACGTTATGTTCTCTTAACTCATTTTCAGAAAGACTTGAGACATTACCCTATGCGTGACTTGCATTTTAATAGATTGTCAAAAGACATTCCCTTACCTGAGGCATCACTTTGCAGGATCCCATAGAAGTAGAGACTCATTACACACCACAGAAGTCCCATCCTGTCAATATAAATACAAAGGTAAGGAGAGTATTTATTACTCTCAAGTGCTTAAATAATATTCGTGCATATGCATGCTGACTATTGACTAGGAACTGTTCTAAGAATTTTACAATATTAACAAACTTAATTGTCAGAACCAACCAGTAAGATAGGCTTTTTTCATCCCCATATTACAGATAAGAAAACTGAGACACGTGTAAATAACATACCCAAGATCCTGTGGCTAGAAAGTGGTAGAGTAATGATCAAATTCCAGTAGCCTGGCTCTAGAACGGCCTCTTAATCACTGAACTCTAACTGCCTACTAAAAAAATATTTTTTTGGATTTTTTTCATCAGAGTTGAATTTCTGGTAGATGAGTTTGTTCTTATTATCCTTCATCATATTCTCTTGTTTATTCCCAACTGGAAATATTTTATAATCCAGACAGTTTTCCTTCTTAGTGATGAATAGAAAGTCTACAAATGCTGGATTCAGACTTGGTTTGCAGTCCACCATACTCTGAATTTATAGTAAGGGGAAATGTATGATCCTCATGCCCTGCTGTGCCTGCTCTTATCTTCTCATTCGAAGAGACGAATGATGAGGCTGAATTCCAATTTCCGTGATCTTTAGCCTTGCTGTTGATAACCAGCTGAAACAGCCAACTAGAAAGACCGATGCCCTTATATTCGGTTGTGTGATCTTTAATGCAGAAGGGCTGGAGATTTAACAACTCTGTGAAATATTTCTTTCCCTACTACTCTAGACATATCTGGTCCCTGATAAAACTGCTGTGGGGTTATAAATACTGAAACCTGAATATTACTGATAAATTCCTTACTTAAGACTTCCACTCTCTGTTTTGAACACAACAGCCATACTGGGTGCTTACATTGGTCTTGGTAAATTGTCCAGACCATATTTCTAGTAGGTGACAGAGATGAGATTTATATCCATACCTGGAAAACTACAAGTCTATTATCCTAAACATTAGCCTATGTCACAAGTTTCACAACCACAGGAACCCAGTAGTCTAAAAAGGTCAAAGAGATATTTAATAAGTAGGGTAACATTAACAGCATTTGAAATGGGACATTTTTAAGAGCACTACACTGAAACAAAAGATACCTTTTGGACAGTACCAAAAGGTACGGTCCAAAATGGTATTGTCCAAGCAATCCAGAGTGTGTGGTCACTTTAAAGGACAATGCAAGTTTCCAACATCTGTCACCTCTCTTGACCACACATCACCAAAAATCTCTACTGTGCTTCTTCTTTAGCATGATTGTACACAAATCACAGGAGAGTATATTATATCTTAAACAACTATTTTATCTCAGAAATTAGATGTCTCTTTCTTAACGCTACCATTCCCTTCCAGTTCTTATACCATTAACTTAGGGAGTTCTCTCCATTAGTCATTCATTAATTCAATAAAACATGTATTGAACACTTTCTGTTTACAAGTCACTATGATATAATCACAGGGGTCTCTGGCACGCAAGATGTAGGGCTGTTATCCCCAGTAGAGGAGATAAACCACATGCAAACCACTTCAGCAACATCAACTTTGAATAATACACATGCAGAGGCACTCTAGGATATTCAAAGATTTATCGGAAGTTCTCGCACTAAGCAGACTCTAGCAGGGACTTAAAATGTGTACAAGAAATAACTGCAACACAAAGTAATGTGGTAAAAATAGTCAGAGACGGGCTAATAAGTGCTATTGAAGATTAGCCAAAGAAAGAGATTACTCCAGCTACGGCAGACAAAGAACACTAAACACAAGACATAGCTTTGAACTGAGCAAGAACTGGTTTGGAAATTTAGAATTAAGGCAGAAGAAAAATATGGGGAAAAGAAACTCAGTGGAGAATAATGCTCAAAGAGGAAAGCATGGAACATAAATAGGAAATAGTCTATAAATAATTCAGTTTGACTCAAGCACAGAGTATTAGAAAAAGAACCATAGAAGATTTTGTTGGAAAGCAGAGGGTTTTAGGATCAGAATATTGCAAGACCTTGAATAGTAGGCTAAGATCTTAGGATTTCATTTAAACAGAAAATAGGGAGTCACTGAAAATTTCTGATTAGAGGAATGATATGATCATCACATTATGCCATATGGAGAGCATTCTTCCAGGCATGTATTGGATGGATAGCCACTAAATTCTCTCTTATAATCACTATGGCTCCTGAGTCATCACAATAATTGTTATCCTCATAGTTTTGTGTCATCTAAGAACTTGATCGACATTCCACCTATGTCTTCATCCAAGTCATTAATAAAAGTAATTAATCATTCTGTATAATCCTTGTCAACAGAGAGCAACCAGACATTTAACTGCCAATTCAGGGCAGGGTAATCTCGTTTCCAATACTCAGCTATGCTAAAGCACTCCAGCCTTCCAAATTGCTTTTGGCTATTAAAAAAAAAGCCTCACACCTCTAGATTTTCCCAATTTGCCTGTTTATAAGCTTCTGAGTTCCTATGGCAACACTTAGAAGACATTCTAATTAATGTGATTGAGAGTCTTAATTGATAATTCCATGAGTAACTGGATTATACTTGAGGCAGCAAGGAGTCAGGTCACCAAGATAAAGCTAATCTAACTTGTGTGCAAACACAAATCCAGGGTCAGTCCTGCCCTGTGATGAATTAGAATAAAGCAGACTGAAAAGAAAATGTGATTGCGCAGGCTGGTTTTGACTGACTGAAGGTATCAGTGTTAGTGTCTGGTCTGAAACCTCTCTGGGAAGACTGATTCATTTAACCTTGTGTTGCATTCAGCCTCAGAATTTTATTATTGTTACTAGTAATACACTTTTTTTTCTTTTTTGGCCGCACGGCACAGCACGCGGAACTTCCCCGACCAGCGATGGAACCCACCGCACTCCCCTGCAGTGGAAGTGCGGAATCTTAACCACTGGACCACCAGGGAAGTCCAGTAATACACTTTTGATTCTTATTTCTTGTGGGGAGGGGGCGCTGGGTATTTTCAGACATGAAGAGACTGTCAGAAAAGCAAAGGAATCTGTCTAATAATGCATGGTTTCTCATGGTCTGAAGTACTACCTAGTTTTAGATTATTGTGATGGGGTTTAACAGCCCCTGCCCTTGCTACAGATGATTGGAACCTACATATAATAAATTCCCAAGTCAGCCTTCCCTCCATTATCCATTCTATTTACTATATGATTATTTGTGCACTTCGCCTTAGACATTAGTACTTCTCTCATATTTAATGCCATTGTTTCCTAGTATAATGTCTGTACCGTCTAGCAAGAAGTTTCAAATACATAATTAGTTCTATGCAATCAACATAATGTTGGGACTTCCCTGGTGGTCCAGTGGTTAAGACTTTGCCTTCCAATGCAGGGGGTGAGGGTTCGATCCCTGGTCAGGGATCTAAGATCCCACACGCCTTGCGGCCAAAAACCAAAAAAACATAAAAGAGAAGCAATAATTTAACAAATTCAACAAAGACTTTAAAAATGGTCCACATGAAAAAAACCTTTAAAAAAAAACCCATGATGTTAATAATGATTGTTATCATATACTTTAACATCTATCCTTGCAAATCAATATTTCTAGTGTCTGCATTCTCTAGGGTTATTAAGCTTCAAGATTTCCTTACCTCTGGGTCAGCCCTGACCACTAGATTTTCTCACTGGGCCAGGAGATAACAGGCTGAAACTAGGTTTGCTACCCCAAGGCTAGTATTACCTCTGAATCACCATTTGCTCAGCCTTCCTTCTGTACAACAGCATTTCACAAGGCCACAAGACTGGATTCATCCATCAGTTTCCTAATTCCATATGTAGCTCCACAATCAGATCATAGGCACTCTTTGAATCCCAGCAACCTGGTTGGAGCTTGGCCCTTCAACCTGGTGCTTATCAGCACTCTGTTCCAAGAGCCTGCATTTTTTTCCCTGTAAGGTCCTACTCCAAGCTGGATTAACCTCCTACAACCATGAAGCTTTATCTACTTCATTCCTGGTTGACAGATACCCTTTGCTTTTACCTGCCCACTGAATACTTGGACATAAACACCAAGGCACAAACCCTAAATGGTCATCCCCAAATTGGCCCTGCAGCTAAATTACTTCCTTGCATCCTAATTCCATCTAGGTCTTTCCTTTACCTTTCTCTAACTTACTGATAAAGTTTGAGTGGGTCTTGCTTCTATGCCGACCTAAGATATGACAAACAAGCTTTTAAAGGACACAGGAGAAGTTATCAATTACTCCATTTTACAGAAAAAGAGACAGCACTTATTAATAAATCAGAGTTATTTTCTTCATCAATCTTTTATCTAATTTATAGCTTTTGAACCATAAAATAATTCTTGTGCAGAATATTTCAGAATCTAATATTTATTAATAAACAGAAGTTTCAGCAAAGTAACACAGAAGGCTCTGAATCTGGGTAAAATGAAGTAAGCATACGCCAATTTGTCTTTCTTAATGAATGTAACTATAAACCTGGGCAGAGTGCACGGAGCAACTTTTTGAGGATTCTAAAAAGGAAAAATTAGCACATTCTTTTCGAGTATACATAAGCATTCACCACAATATTATGCACCATAAATAAAACCTTAACAAATGTTAAAGAATTCAAAGTACATTCTCTGAACATAGAATTAAACTATAAATATACATAAATAAATAAATAACAGGAAAAATCTCCAAACACTTAGAAATTAAGGAATATACTTCTAAATAATCCATGAGACAAAGACATAATCTCAAGGGAGATTAGGTAACATTTTGTACTGAACAAAACTGAAAATCCAACATACCAAAATGCATGGGATGCAATTAAAGCAGTGCTTAGAGAAAAATTTGCTGTATTAAAAGCTCACAATATAAAAAGAAGAAAGATCTCAAGAAAATCATCTAATCTTTCACCTTAGGAACCTACAAAAAGAAGAGAAAATTAAATCAAGCAAGCAAAATGAGGGAAATAATGAAGAGGAGAGATCAAAGATTTTTAAATCAGAAATAATATAAGCACAGAAAAAAATAATAGAACCAAAAGTTGGTTCTTTGAAAAGAACAATAAAATTTCTAAACCTTTAACCAGGAGAACCAACAAGGAAAGAATAACACATATCACTAATATCAGTAATAAAAGAGGGTACTTCACTACACAGGCATTATAACTGTCATAAGGCAATACTAAAAATTCTAGGCACATAAATTCCACAATTTAGATGAAATGGACCAACATCTTAAAAACCACAAATTACCAAAATTCACCCAAACCTATATTATTAGAAGAAATTGTATTTGCAGGTAGAAACCTTCCAAAAAATAAATATCTAAGCTCCAGATGGTTTCACTGGTGAATTCTACCAAACATTTTAAGGATTAATAACGTCAATTCTACATAATTTCTTCCAGAAAATAAAAGAGGACATAACGGTTCTCAATTTACGTAATGAGATCAATATTGCTCTGATTACAAAACCTACCACAGACAGCGCAAGAAAACAAATTTACAGATATCCCACAACCAAGCAGAGTTTCTCCCAGGAATTCAAGGTTGGTTTCAGTATTTTTAAAGTCTGAAGAAGAAAAACCACATGATCGTATCAATTGATGCAGGAACAGTATCTGACAAAATTCAATATCCATTCATGATAAAAACTCTCAGCAAACTAAGAATAGAAGGTAACTTCCTCAAATAGATAAAAAACATCTACAAAAAACCTACAGCTAACATTACATCTAATATTGAAAGACTGAATGTTTTTCCACTAACATCAGGAGCAAGGCAAGGAAGTTCATTCTCAGTACTATTCAACATCATTCTAGAAGTCTTACCCAGTGCAATAAGGCTATTCACAGATGATATGATTTTCAACATAGAAAATCCTAAGGAATCTATTAAAAAATAGAACTAAATAAGTATGTTTAGCAAAGTCACATCATGTGTAGTCAACACACAAAAATTAAGCATATTACTATAGACTAGCAATGAGCAATTGGAAAGAATCTTCTTTTAAAAATACTGGTTACAATAACTCAAAGAAAAAATAAAATGCTTAGCTAAAAAGCCTAACCAAACATGTGCAAAATCGGTTGAAATTTACAAAACGTTGATAAAGAAATGAAAGAACCTAAATATATGGAAATGTGGTTGGCAGGATGGCTCCCAATGCTAACGATGTCCGAATCCCTGGAACCTGTTAGGTTACCTTACTTGGCAAAATAACTTTAATTAAGATTATGGACCTTAAAATAGGGAGATTATACTGGATTATTCACATGGGCCTAATTTGATCACTATGAGCCCTTAAAAGCAGAGAACTTTCTCTGGTTAAAGTCAGAGAGATGCAGCAGAAGGATAAGCCAAAGAAATGGGAAGCTATAGGCTTTTGATGTTAAAAGATAAATGTAGCAACATATTTTGATATTAAAAGATAAACGTACAACATATCATGGAATGCCAGTGGCCTTAGAGAACTGAAAGAAATCTACAGCGGACAACCAGTAAGGAAACAGGAACCTCAGGCCTATAGCCACAGGGCATAAATTCTGTCAACAGCTTTGGAAGTGTGTTCTTCCCCAGAGCTTCCAGAAAGGAACACAACCTTGCTGACAATTTGATAACTTTGACTTTAGCCTTGTAAGGCCCTAAGCAGAGAACCAGCTAAACTACACTGTACCTGGACATGTGATTCACAGAAACTCTGATGTAATAAATGGATGTTGCTTTAAGCCACTAAGTGTCTGGTATTTACTACATTGGTAATAGAAAATAATACAGGAGACATACCAGACTCATGGATTGTAAGACTCCACCTAGAAAACATGTCAATTCTCCCCCAAATTACTTGACAGACTTAATGAAATTCCAGTCAAAACTCCTAGCAAGATCTGTTTATAAATATAGACAAGTTGATTCTAAAATTTGTATGGAAAGAGAAATGCCTTAAATATTGAAAACCATTTTGACAAAGAAGAATAAATTTGTAGGAATCATACTACAAACAACTCAATTTTAAAATGTCAAAAGTCTTAAAGAGACACTTTACCAAAAAAGGATATTTAGAAGGCAAATTAACACAAGAAAGGATGTTCAACATTATTAGCCATAGGGCAGTGAAAATTAAAGCCACAAAATGAGATACCACTAAACACCTTTCAGCATAATTAAAGTAAGAAATATTGACAATATGGGCTTCCCTGGTGGCGCAGTGGTTGAGAGTCTGCCTGCCAATGCAGGGGACGCGGGTTCGAGCCCTGGTCTGGGAAGATTCCACATGCCACGGAGCAACTGGGCCTGTGAGCCACAACTACTGAGCCTGCGCGTCTGGAGCCTGTGCTCCGCAACAAGAGAGGCCGCGATAGTGAGAGGCCCGCACACCGCGGTGAAGAGTGGCCCCCGCTCGCCACAATTGGAGAAAGCCCTCGCACAGAAACGAAGACCCAACACAGCCATAAATAAATAAATAAATAAATAAACCCAAAGTTTAAAAAAAAAAAAAAAAAGAAATATTGACAATACCAAGTGCTGAAGGGAATACAGAACAACTGGAACTCTCCTACTGCTGAGACTACAAAATGGTACAGCCTCTCTGGAAAACAATTTGTCAGTTTCTTATTAAGTTAAAAACATACATACCATAGGATCTAGCAATCCCATTCCTAGCTATTTACTCAAGAGAAAAGGAAACTTATGTTCACACAAAAACCTGTACGTGAATGTTTATAGCAGCTACATTATTAATTGTCAAAAACTAGAAACAACTCAAATGGCCTTCGAGAGGGAGACGGATAAACAAACCCTGGTACATCCAAAAACTAGATGCCTGCCAGCAGTACACAGCAATGAGCTGTTGATAACAACTGGGATGAACCTCAAAGATACTATGCTGAGTGAAAAAAAAAGTCGGTTCCAGTAGGTTACCACCATCCAGGTCCATTTAAATGACATTTCCAAAACGACAAAGCTAAAGTGACAAAGAACAGATCAGGGGCTAGAGGTAGTACAAGGGTGACTGCAAAGGGACAGCACAAGGGCATCGTTTGGGAGACAGAACAGTTCTGTGTCCTGATTGGGGCAGTGATTAAATAAATGAGTCTATCCATAAGTTAAAATTCATAGAATTGTACTTCCAGAAAAGTCAATTTTATTTCATGTCAATTAAAACAAAATATGTTTACATGGAGTGATTTTTTTTTTAAAAAACTCCACAAGTGATTTGTGAACCCCTTTAGACAGTTTAAATAAATGAAAGCTGTTTTAACCCAAATTTGGCTTCTATTTTCAAAGGCCACTTTGAAAATAACATAGTCCTAACGTTAAGTACGAAATGTTCCCAAAAAGTCTAGCGGTAGAGGAACATGGAGAGATCAATGCAACTGTTCTAACTTTCAGCACATCAAGCCAGTGCTGCTAACCTCGATACAACAGAGGACTCAAAGTTTAGAAAACATGAGCACAGTCTGCTTAGATACTGCCTTCCCCTTTCTTATTAAATAGCTTCAAAGTGTTTGGAACTCTGAGAGGACATATGTAACATAATATACCACCACCTGCCACCTTTAGAAGCTTGGAATAGAATGTGAGCAGGTTGATTTCCTTTTGTCCTTTAATATTTTGAATAGCAACATGCTCAGTGGGGTGAGGGAAGAAATGCCATCATTAAGTCTCACCCTTCACAAGAGGGAACTAGAACTAGGTTTTCAGTGGAAAGTGCAATGAACTTGGAGTTCTAAGTTTCACTGTATGATCTTGGACAGCCTGGCAGAAGAGGAGAGAACTATTCACAGCAACCACTTACAGTTATAAGTGGTTGGTTACTGTCTTGATGACTAATTTAAAACTGATGTGCTAAGCATTTGTGGACACTTCTTAGTTAGGGCAGGAAGAGTGTTCCAATGTACCTTCTCCCTAGTAGGTGGACAATTTGATGACTAAGTATTCTGTGCTTATGGATACTGAGGCTGGAGTTTGCATGGGGTGAAAGAAACTAATACCTACCTCATCAGTTTGTTAGGAGAACTGTACTTGATAATTCCTGTAGAGTACTTAGCACTGTTCAGGAACATAAATAGCTCTCAGCAAATTCTGGTTATCATTAACTCTTATTAAAGAAGGTCATATATGAGAAACACTTCAGAAACTGTGGAGCTGTAGGCAGATGTGAGCTACCATTATTATCACTTACAAAGAATAGACTAAGTTACTTGGTTCAAGTTGACCATTGACCATTGGGCAAAATGTGCCATGTCCTACACTTTGCAGGTACTAGGTCCAAGTTCAGTACTCTGTTCCCAAAATATTTCAGAAAAGACAGTCGTGGTTTTAAGTCGGGCCTCTGCACCTGACAGAAAAGCCAAGATGGTTATGATACACTCCACAAAAAACTTGAACTTGGAAAAATCATGGTCCAGATGGTCTCACTTCTCTAGTCCTCAAATCCCTCACTTACAAAATGAAGTGAAAACCTCTGCCCTGATATCTCATAGGACGGTTGTAGAGAATCAAATGATGTGACAAGTGGAAGAACTTAATTATAAAGTGTTAAACTAACATAAAGTGTCATGACATCGGTTTTTATTACGAAATGAGATGGGCTGTTTTGTTTTGTTTAGATTTTAAAGAATTTGAAGAAGTGGAGATCTTAAAGTCAAAAAGAAAATAATGTTATAAATTGCTTAATTCAGATCACAACATGGATTACCTTTGGTGACATTGCCAGGGAGGAGCAAGAATGAGGCTTCTAAGGTCTGGTAACGTTCTATTCCTTAGTCAGGTGATGGTTACATGATGATGCATTTGTAAAAATTCAACAATTTGTACATGTAATATTTATGTACTTTAGTGTTAATATTCTATGCTTCTGTAAAAAATATGGAAAAACTTTTGCTTGATTGAAGTTAAAAGGTGGTTTAAAACAACAAGGAGAGGTTAGAGAAAGGTACAGGATAACAGTATAGTTTTTTAAATCAAGAAATCAGCTTAAAATCCAACACAGAGTGAGAGAGAGATATCTCAGAGCTCTTCAAAGCTGTGGGGGGAATTTTTAGGATGAACCTCACATTCCTTCTAATTCATTCAGCAAATATTTACTAAGCTGTGGACGCAGTTTGAAGGAGGAAGAAAGGTGGAAACTTCCCCTGTTCTCATGGAGCTTGCGGTCCTGAGACGTATAAACGTCTAGAGTCTAAAGAACGGGGCTGCAACAGAAGCATTTCACAGCATGTGAGAGTATAGAGGAGGGAGCGGCTCGCTGGGGAAATGTGATGTTATTTGAAGTTAAGGTAGAGAATTAGGAGAAATTTAAACCACCACGGACACAAAACAGTCCTATCACCTGAAAGACTAAGATCTAGTCACCTCCAGGTTAGGAAATTCATTACTTTTCTCAGCATAGGAAAGCTTCCTAACCATCTGAGGTTTTCTCCCCTTAAATTTAATACAACGACATTGCCACCAATAACCTCTTTAATTCGAACGGATAGTCTGAAGATCACGATCCTGTCTGGGAGGCTGTCTAGAGAGAGATACCATCTACACACGGTTACAGAGGACACAGGAACAAAACTGCAGCCAAGTTTTCATAGATTTCTCCATAAAGACTGTATGCTCTAGCTCTTGAGTATACAGAATTGAGTTAGTTTTGTTCAAATCAATAAGTATTTATTGAACTCCTATTTCATACACTTTAATAGAAACTGTGTGGTATACAGAAATAAACACACAGCTCTGATAATCATGGATCTCATAGTTTGGGAGCAAAGTCAGACTTAGAAACACAAAATAAATCGACAGAAAGAAAAGTAGAGAGAAAAGAACAAGTAAATGGTCGAGGACAATACAATCACACCAAAATGCATGATGCAAACTATCACATCCCATGGTGAGCATTCTGCCAAAGGACTATGTGACCAAATGATTCTGAAAAGTAATACGTCACGTAGCTATTTCTTGTAGATTCACAATGTACGTTAGTATTTTAAAGGCTCAGGTCATCTACCGAGCAAATATTGTGGTTGACTTGTTTTAACCCAGCATTAAACCAAGTTATCTGGCCGTGAACCCCTTTTTGATGCATTAAGACTCTTAGGGTTCCATTGGAAATACTGAAGTAAATAGTGAAAGCCCTAATTAGGGAAGGAAGAGCCCCAGCCCAAATTCCCAGATCAATCTTCAGTCCATAAGATGCAGATGCTTTTCAAAAATCAACCAACTCCACTTGAGACTAAACCAGGGAAAGAAATGAGTCCTAGCTTTCCCACAGCTTCACCTCCTCTCTGCAGCCTTTCCTGGTTCTCTCTTGTCTGGCCACTGGCTGGAAATATACTATGCTTTCTCTGAAAACTCAGTTCAGGTATCTGTATCTCCCTTAGAGCCCTGAGAAATTTTTGTCCTAATCTGTTTTATTTAGGTTTTTCTCTTTTTACCTCCCTTTTTGGGCTAGGACTCCAAGTTTGTGCCCACGTTATATAGTCCAATGCCATTACATAATAAACGTATATAATTATAGGGCAACTACTAGGTGGTAGAAAGAACATCTCCCCAGGATACAGTCAACCTCTGTTCTAATTTGGTGTTGGTCACTTTGTAACTTTGCTCCCTTGGATAATTTACTGAATTCCTGTGGAGCCTGGTATCCTTATCAATAAAATAGACTAACAAATCCTTACTTCATAGGCTATTATAAGGATCCAATTAGATGATATTTATGAAAAAACTTTATAAATGGTGAAGTATGATGCAAATATGAAGCACTGATGTTTTTATTTTGCACACGTATTCACATGAACCCTAGATTCTTCAGCAAAGCTGAAGGCCATGCAGAGGATGCGGCCTCCTCCAGGAGTGGGTCTAAACAGATGTCACTGTGAGCTCTATGACTCCCATCAAAATCCACTGCCTAAAAAGTGGAACTGTTTTCAGAAATTAGACTTCAATGGGTCTAAGTCATCCTCGGCCTCACAACACCAAGTCAGTTGTCCTTTCACAAGAGCATTTCCCTGTGTCATCCCCCTGCTTCCATCAGAGAAAAAAAGATTGGTTTGCTAGAGATCATCTATCAGAATGGAACTTCACCTGCTCCACTATTTAGGGACCTGGAAGTTTCAGTAGCTTCAGCTATTCAAACAGACCCCGCAGCACTCAGGGGCTCCTTATTCTCACTTACACAGAGAAACAGGAGGGATGAGTCCCAGGTCCTAGTCCTGCTTCTTGCATGAATTAGTTTTGTGACTTTGCCTATGCACTTTACTGTCTTGGTGCCACAGTTTCCACAACTGGCTTTGTTAAGAAGAGTTAAAATCAAAAGTTAAAGCAGGGGGCGTCCCTGGTGGCGCAGTGGTTGAGAATCTGCCTGCCAATGCAGGGGACACGGGTTCGAGCCCTGGTCTGGGAAGATCCCACATGCCGCGGAGCAACTGGGCCCGTGAGCCACAACTACTGAGCCTGAGCGTCTGAAGCCTGTGCTCCGCAAGAAGAGGGGCCGCGACAGTGAGAGGCCCGCGCACCGCGATGAAGAGTGGCCCCCACTCGCCACAACTAGAGAAAGCCCTCGCACAGAAACGACGACCCAACACGGCCAAAAATAAATAATACATAAATAATAAATAAATTTAAAAGAAAAAAGTTAAAGCAGAACTTTCACAAAAGACTTCCCATGTCCCAGACAGACACTGTGCCCATCGTGAGAAAGCACAGGGGCTTCAGGACAGCCTCTACCTTCAGGCATTCAGTCTACTGGAGAACACAGCCCATTGGACTTCCTTCCCATCCCCATCCCCAACCTTGTCCCTGAAACACAAAGATAACATTCCAAGTCTTCCTGGGAACCCACGTAAGCCAAAAGTAGAGAGCGTTAAGGAAAATATTATCTCTCTGTATCTAAAGTGTTAAAGAAAATCCCCTTATGAACTAACACTGAGGACGTCTGTGTGAGTCTGTGTCCCTGTCAAGAAAATTCTATGGCTTCTTTCACTGATTTTTGGACACCAGGATCATCCTGACAGATGGCAATGTGTACCCACCAGTCCCATAGTCTGGGATGTGACCTCAGTCAACCAGATCACTCTGGATGGAGGGAAAAGGCGGGGGTTCTGGCAGCAATTCTTTATATATGCATTTGACATTTGGTGACTTTGTGGCAAGTAAAGTAAGACCACGAAATCCCCCTTTAATCAGAATGAGAATGAGCTGGACTTTTATAGTGCTGTTATCTACTGATCCATAAACCACTAAAGACTCAAGTGACCCTAATTTCAACAAGTATGCCTTATCTTCACTATACAGCAACTTAGGAAAAAAAACCCAAAAAGCCAGTGCCCTCACAGAGAGGTGCTCAAGCAGTGCTTAATATGAGGCTTGAAAATGCTTTGACAAGAAAACTGAGCAGGATGGCAGAACATATACTAAAACCAACATGGACAGAGTACAAGGTGGGGGGGCATTTTGTGGCTGTAACTTAAGCTTTTTAGGGTCATTCTTTTCCAATACAAAGCTAATAAATAGTAACTGAGTACCCACTATGTGGACCCTCTGTGCTAAATGCTAAAGGATGAAACAGATTTTAACATGCCTCAGGCATCTAGGACCTCACAACCGAGCAGGGATCTCCAGCATGCACTTTGCTAATTTAACCTTGTAGTTAAAAGCCTATTATTTTAGTTAAATGTTCCAGTCCTTGGCTCTGCCACTTAGTACATGTGGAATATTGGTCAAGTTATTGAATCTATCTGTGCCTTAGTTTTCTCAACTGTAAAATGGGGAGAATAACAGTATCTATTACTTCTTTAACTATACAGAAGTTTAGCTGTGTATACTCATGCTATTATGAATCATGTAAGTCCAAGGAACATGCTCTAAGGAAGGAATTACTTGTGCTTTAATGGGGGTGGGGGGATGGGTTGGGTGGAGGCAGGGGCGTCGGCGGCTGGATTGGATGGCCTTACAGCTGGATTCTGAAGACAGGTAACACTCTGAAATGAAGCCATGCATACAGAGAAAGGCATTTAGGGCAAAATTAAAATAAAACAAGCCTTACATTTTACCACTGAGCATAGAACAGGAAGGAAAACTGGTTGAAAGATTCTAATTAGATGAATATTATCTTGCAGTTATGAAGTCCCTAAAACCACGTACTAGGAACAGTGATTCAGAATAGGAATTTTATTCTGCACATCATTTCAATGGCATACACTCCTTGGAGCCACTAATCATATCAACACATGGTTACCACATTCTGCCCTAGGTAGCAATACTAATGATTATAGGAGTTAATAGGACATTACCCAAGCACTGGGACCATAAAAAGCATGTCCGATTACACCGACACTGCCAGTCCAAGAATGGAAGTCTTTCTCATTAGCACAGAAAATATTTTTAAAACACTTTTCCATTCACAAAGTTTTGTTCACACATATATATTCATTTAAACCTCTGAAGACTGCCTAGATTTTGGTATTTAATATCAATCCCATTTTACAGAAGAAGTAGTGATTTCTCCAAAGTTCCACAGATAATAAATGGTGAAGCCAGTATTTAAACCAAGATACCATGACACCAGATTTCATGGTCTTTCCACTACATGCTCCCTCTCTGCTCTTGTCATTACTTTAAACGTTTGTGTTAGAGACATGGGGCCACAGAAACATGATTTTTTATTGGAGTCTGAATGTCTACCTTCTGCTTAGCAAACTATCACAGCATTCGTCGTGTCCTAAAGAAAATCCCATGTTGCTCATGCCATCGATCTGTAGCTGTCTCCGACAAAAGGACCTGAACACCTGCTGTGGCCCTGGGAATTTTAAGTAAGAAGTCAATGAGAGATGCTGTTAAGTGGTTCTGTAATTGTCTAGGAGCAGATAAAACCTTGGTGGAATAATAATCATATCAATATGCTGGCTACATGAATGATCCTGCAGTGAATTACAACAGGGTACTTCAACTCCAGAGCCTAGGGTGGTACATCTGCATAATTAATCTTGCTCTGCCATAACCCTGCAGGGGTCAGCAACATTGGCATTCTGCAGCCAAAATTAATGTCTTATTATTTTAGTCCCCTTTGGTGTTTCCTTGGATTCAGGAAAATAATATCAGATGCAGCAGCTCTGTTGACACAGACAGGGTTTTAAAGGATCACCAAGTTATAAAAAAAAAAAAAAAACCCTCACATAAATCCTGGTAGGTAGACAGGATGAATTCGACGCATAGTCCTAATACACCTACTAAATTCAAGGTTCTTGATACTTTTTATTTTATTCTTGGATTAACTTAGACCCTCTAAAGACCACATATTGATCCATATTGTCCAGATTAGGCTTCTACAAAGTGATTTCAAGAAATTACATTTTGGTATTGTGCCCTCATTTCAGAGAAACATTAAGTTGTTAGTATTAGGTGAAGTATCAGATTAAAAAGTTATCTTTTTCTACATGACTTCTCAGGGTCTTTAGAATGCATACTGTGAAACTAAATTACTTAGGAATCATTAACAGTGCTCCTCCAACTCAATTGACTTTAGGAATCCTTGTTTAAAATATCTCTAAACATTAGGATTCTCGGCATAGTTTAGAAATGCTGACTGAAGTTCTTTCAGTAAAAAAAAAAAGGGGGTTCATCTGTATAAGGCATCCCAGCAATAGACTAAGCTTTGAGAAATTCCTGGCAATTCTCTCAGGAGGTGTGTTAGAGAAAACTCTTAAGTGAGGTAAGGGTCATGAATTCTTAACTGGAGAAAAAAGTGGGAAATTCAAATCAATTTTCTAATCTGTGAAGCCATCCCTGTGGCAAAAGCTGATGGAGAAACAGGGGCATAATGACTAGCTAACGTGAGACATAGGACATGCCGGTGGGTATAAGCATGATAGTGTTATGCTCGGCCAGTACTGCTAATTGGAGTTGATTACGATTTCACTTCTTCTAGCATTTTTGAGGCTGTTGCCAAATCAGAACATAAGACACCATAGAGAAAGAGTCAGAAAACAGAGGAGAGCTCTTATTTCTCCAATTATAAAAGGAGTCAGCATACATGAGGAGACCCGGAAAATAACCTCTGCGACCTGAATACATGCTAGATACATTAAAAGTGCTATTATTTTTAATTGGTCTGCCTTACTCTGAAAAAGAGAAAGATGAGAAAATGTGTATTCATTAGGCTGACCTAAAAACCAGTGGCTTTTTGCATGTAAATATTCTTTTTATCCACTGATGCTTGAAAAACAGACTGAAATCTTGTTCTCCAAAGCCAAAAGAAGAGATGTTTACCACATCACAAACAAGAAGGCTGTAAAAGCCTTAGGTAAGTTTTGGGTACCATGAGGACACCTGTAAAGGCTGACTAATGACAAGGACCAAATCAATTTTCCCACACAGCACATCTTAATTCTGTTTCCCTGATGTCCTTCATACGACATTCTGGTTCCTCCAAGATCTGGCGGCAAACTCCTCTAGACAAGGTTTTTCCACATCACTCTCCATATACCCCAGCCTTTGGCCACAGGTACACACACAGATGGGGCTATATAAGTCACCCCCACTCCTCCCTTCCCTTTTAATCATTCCTTCTGCCTGGAATATCCTGCATTCCCCTCTTCACATGTACAAACACTGCCCATCCTTCAAGATCTATTTCCAAAAACATTTCCTCATGAAACCCCCCTGCTTCCTTTAGCCAGATGTAATTTATTCCTTCTCCCTACAACTTTCCCGTCTAGTTGCAGTAATGGAATCCTTTGCCTTGTACTACAGTTAAGTGTGTATGTCTTCTCTCTTGAGACCCTTGAGAACAGGGTCTACCTCTGATGAACATCTGTCTTGCGGGGCCTCGCAGGAAGCCTGGCACATGAAAGTGCTCCACACTGTGGACTGAATGATTGTGGTCTTCTGCACACAGTGATTCTACAAGCTGTTTCTCAGTCCAGGAAACTGCTGTAACTCTTTCATTTGTTTTTTCACACCTCTGGCCTCTCAACAGTCATTTCTTTCTCCAGATCATCTGTAGGGAGGTGTTTCCTCACTAAAATCTGTCAAGACAGTTCACAAGAATACCCCAGGACTGTCATCTGCCTCATCAGTGTAAGATCTGGTTATGCCTTTTAATACATATATTTGCATTTATTCTGTGCATGATTACACTGAGAAAGAGAGACCGAGAGTGAGCTCCTACCCACCTGTCCACAGAGGGAACTCCTGGGACTAACCTTGGAATATTGTTTAATTTAGATTCACAGCGTCTGATTCAACATTACTGCAGCTTATTATTTTTTGGCCTGGGTGAAATCCCCTGATCGTGCTGGTGCTGAGCAAGAAGAAAATTCCCTTCTTCCTAACTGTATATGTTCCAGCAGATGACCGTGTTTCTACCTGCCATTTCTAACACCTCAAAAGCTTTGAGACAGCATCTAGACTTAGAAAGGAAGAGCTGATGCGAGGATGTAACAGACTTTCCTTGACCTCTTCGAATCGCTCCCCAAATCCTGCACTCTGGAATTTTTAAACCTGAAGCATGATTTTGGTCAGGAGAGAGGGGTGCGATCAGAAACCAGAGGAAAGCAGGGAGTAGAGAGGTTATAAGCCGAGCCAGGAGTACATGTGGAGATAAGGGAATCCTAGGAAATTTAACTTTGAGAACAGTATCTTGTCATTCATTCAACAAATATTTTCCAAATCCCTCTATACGTAGGTACCTTATTCCACTGAAATAATTCATGCTTTGACAGTATACACAGTGCTTCTTTCCATGTCTTACTTTATTTGACATTCACAAGCTTTATTGAGAAAGGAATATATTTTTTTCTGTTTTACAGATGAACAAATTAGGTGCAAAAAAGTGAAGTGTCTTACTCAAGATACCACAGCAATCAAATAGCAGAGCTTGGTTTTAAATAAGATCCTCTGATTACAGCAGAGTGTCTCTCCCTATTCTTTTACATTATCCTACACACAATGCCCGTGGCAGGCTATAAACAAAACATATGAAGGAACTGTTCAATATTTAGTTTGTTATGTTTCACAAAATAACCCAAAAGATCAATTAAAAAAAGATAAAGATTCACTGAAGCAAAGGTTGTGAAAAATGCCAATCTACATTAGTAAAATCCTTGAATTATAAGCAAAAAATATTTTCACTGGGAAAGTGATTTTTATTACTTTGAAAGTAATGGAGTGGCACAAATGAGATGTTTCTGGGAACTGCAGAGACTCAGATTATTTATAATTAGTGTAGCATCACTTGTATAAATGAGGGCATCACATTCAAAGGTTTTAAAGTTGTTTCTCCCAGTCAGTTTCCCAAGGAAACACCTTTGTGTTTCAAATCCTGGGCAAACAGAACTCCACTTATTGCCCATAGGCAGGATATTGACATTTCATGGGTAGTTTTTAATAGGTAGGTTAAAATGCTAATGATGGTGGTTGCCAGGGGCTGGGGGAGGAGGGAATAGGGGGTCAGTGTTTAAAGTGTACGATCTCTGTTGAGGAAGATGAAAAAGTTCTGGAGATGAATAATGGTGACAGCTGCGCAACAATATGAATGTACTTAATACTACAGAACTGTACACTTTCAAAATGGTTAAAATGGGAAATTTTATGTGTATTTTACCACAATAAAAAAATAAAAATTTAAAAAAGGCGAATGCATTTTCAAATCAAATTCCATTAGGAAGGGATATAATTTGTTACACAAGGTTAAAGACAAACTTCAGCTGAATCTCTAGTTGATCACAAACTCAGAAAAAAATAAGACTTTAATTCTAAACTAAATCAGCTAAACATACTAAAATATGTCCTAGCCTCTGTAAGACCAAATACAAGTTAAAAATAAGAGGCTTTATTCTCCTTGTTGAAAATACGGAAGAGTTTTCCTTCCTTTTTTTTTTTAATTTTTATTTTCTATTGGGGTATAGTTGAGTAACAATGTTGTGATAATTTCAGGTGCACAGCAAAGAGACTCAGCCATACATATACATGTACCCATTCTCCTCCCCCAAACTCCCACATCTTCTTTATCCATTTATATGTTGACGGACATTTAGGTTGCTTCCATGTCTTGGCTATTGTAAACAGTGCCGTAATGAACATTAAGGTGCATGTGTCCTTTCAAACCATGGTTTTCTCAGGATATATGCCCAGGAGTGGGATTGTTGGATCATATGGTAGCTCTATTTTTTTTTTAAGGAACCTACATACTGTTCTCCATAGTGGCTATATCAATTTACATTCCCACCAACAATGTAGGAGGGTTCCCTTTTCTCCACACCCTCTCCAGCATTTATTGCATGTAGATTTTTTGATGATGGCCATTCTGACTCGTGTAAGATGATATCTCGTAGTTTTGATTTGCATTTCTCTAATAATTAGCGATGTTGAGCATCCTTTCATGTGCCTCTTGGCCATCTGTATGTCTTCTTTGGAGAAATGTCTGTTTAGGTCTTCTGCCCATTTTTTGATTGGGTTATTTGTTTTTCTGATATTGAGCTGCATGAGCTGTTTGTAGATTTTAGAGATTAATCCTTCGTCGCTTGCATTGTGGTTGCAAAACCACTCCCTGTCAGACCCAGCAGTTCCACTTCTGGGTCTTGATCCAAAAAAATTGAAATCAGGATATCTTCACTCCCATATTCACTGCAGCACTATTCACAATAGCCAAGATGTGGAAAAAAACTAAATGTCCATCTACAGATGAATGGATAAAGAAAATTGTTTTATAAACATAAGCAATGTAATCCTATTCTTTCTTAAAAACGAAGAGAATTCTGCGAGGTGACAACTTGGATGAACTTTGAGGACATTATGCTAAGTGACAAATACTGCATGATTCCACTTATGTGGAATGTGGAATGGTGGTTGCCATGGCCTTGGGGGATGGGGAAATGGGAGTTTGTAATCAATGGGCATAGACTTTTAGTTAAGAGAGAAGCATCAGCTCTAGAGGTCTGCCGTACAATATTGTACTTATAGTGAACGATAGTGTACTGTAGACTAAAAATTTTGCTGAGAGTGTAGATCTTGCGTTAAGTCTTCTAACCACAATAAATTATAATTAAAAAAATTAAAGATATGAGAAGTTTTTCCTTTGGATAAAGCCAATTAACTAACACAGATGGTCACCTCCTTTACCACATAATGTCAGGATAAACTATGTATGACAAATGATACTATGAAGTCCTCTTACTTGAGAACAAGTTATTGTTTATCTTGAAATCATGTATGCAGTGGGCCGCTTGGTTATATAAAGGTTTGAGGTTTCTTTCTGTTTTTACAGTCTCTTAGTGGACAGCCTGTGATTGGCATCACATTCTATTTTAATGCTTATTCAATAATAGAAGTGTTTTATTTCTCTCTTACCTTTGTGAAGAGGATTTCTGGGTTGAGAGATTTTGTTTTTAATTATATTTCCCCAACATCTCCTAAACCAGTAACGTACAATTTTCACTAAAATAAGAAGGAAAAAACCCTAAAACACAGACGCACAAGAGAAAGGCTAATTTTTATTATTACAAACTGGCAGGAAAACCAGAAGAAAGGGCCAAATTAACTTCTGGAAGAAAAGGCAAAACAAATTTTAAAATGACAAGCGAGTATTGGTATCTATGAAAACAAATCAATGGTTAATTGTACAGCCAAGACAGGTAGAAATTTCCCTGTAGACAGGCTCATGAAAAGGGGCTGTAGAATGACTTCCAAAAAGAGAATTCTGTGACTCTGGAGGCTTTCAACTTCATGACAGACATCATGCAAACACTGGTCCACCAAAGACAAAAAATTGTAAGGACAGAAGGGAAGAAAGGTAAAAAGAGACCTTGAGAAGGAGGAAGAAATGGAGTGTTGGAAGGAGAAAGGGAGATAGAAAGAAAAGAGAGAAAGAGAGAGAGAGAGAAGGAGAATGAGAATGTTACTGTGAATAACAGTAATCATAATTCATAGAAACTAGTCCCTCATTGGTCTAAAAAATTTCCTGCCATTTCTGCAAACTGAATACCTCCTGGATTTCTCTAAATAAAAATTCTATGACAATTACGTTAAACATTTGTTAGTATCTATCCTATTGTACATTGTATTATGGTTATTCCTCAACTTTTCTCATCTCTTCTATTTATTGTGAACACTTTAAAGACTTGAAGGAAAAGCAAATTTTGTTTTGTCTTTTATAATTCATTTTTTCATTCATTACAATGCCACATGGAGAGAACAGACCTAGAAAATATCCCCTAAATAAATTAATGACTATAAGTAGAAAGAAGTATTTAAACAATTTCACCTTAATAATCTAAAAGAAATGGATTTAACAGGCATGACATAGTCAAGATGAGTTTTTAATAACAGGAAAAAAAAGCAAGTCTCCACTGGGCTTGTACTTATTTAAGTCAAAAAGTCTACTGTTGGGGCTTCCCTGGTGGCGCCGTGGTTGAGAATCTGCTTGCCAATTCAGGGGACACGGGTTCGAACCCTGGTCTGGGAAGATCCCACATGCCACGGAGCAGCTAGGCCCGTGAGCCACAACTACTGAGCCTGCGTGTCTGGAGCCTGTGCCCCGCAACAAGAGAGGCCGCGATAGTGAGAGGCCTGCGCACCGCGATGAAGAGTGGCCCCCACTTGCCGCAACTAGAGAAAGCCCTCGCACAGAAACGAAGACCCAACACAGCCAAAAATAAATAAATTAATTAATTAAAAAAAAAAAAAGTCTACTGTTTGGTTTTTTATCTTATTTTTACTTTATTTTATTTAATTTACTGTCATATTATTTATATTTATTTTATTTATAATTATATTATTTGTATCTATTTTATTACACTTATTTTACTTATTGCTATTACATATTTATTATTTTTATTTGATTTACTTGTTTTGTTGTATATATTTATTTATTTTATTTATTTATACTTATTGTAATTTTACACTCAGCATTTTTGTGAAGGATCAGAGGCATCATCAGAGTTATACAATTCAGAAGTTCTGAGTATGGGACTAATGAGTAGAATGAATAAGAAAACTACAAAACAAATGCGTTGTGACTAGAAGAGAAGACAGAAGGGACAGACAACAAGAAAAATAATAACTCCAGGCAAAGTGGGAAGGATGGAGATGATGGGAGAAAGAATCTGAAGATAACCTATAACAGGAGATAGAAAAAGCCCTTTTGAAATTATGAAGCTTCTCCCTTTTTAAATTTTCAAAAAGCAAATCTAACCAACTAACATTATTTTCCTGAGATCAGATGCACAAAAATCTGATTCTGAACCTTACTCTGACTTGTGATCAGGCTTCCAATTTTTGAAACAAATACACAATTATGTCAGTTGTACAGATACAACTCTATTAATAAAATACAAAGTGTTTCTCTGTGCCTTAAATGTAATTCCTTGGACAGTGAATTCACATGAGCATCTGAAAGGTCCAATACCCCATGTCATTTTGGCACCTCTCAAAGAAGTGAGAGGAGGAAACAGATTTGATAATGGGGTAAGCCCCTTTGGACCAGGAGCTGTAAAACCCAACCATGGCAATGACAAGAAGGAGGCAGTTTGAAAGATATCTCACTGAAAGAATCATGAAAATACCCTGCATTCACATATATATTTCCCTCACATACCCTCCTCATTGAAAGCACAGGCTTTCATTCAGCAACACACACTAAAGGGCCACTACTGCATGCAAAGCCATCTACCGTGCCCTGCAGGTAAAAGAGGAAGAAGACATAGTCCCTGATCACAAGACACGGTCTATCAGAATCCATTACACGAAAGCAATCAAGTGAAAGGCAAAGCTGGATACCTGTTCTAAGATGCTATTTCTCAAATGTGTATAAAGATGATCTAAAGATTTTGGTAAAATGGAGATGCTTAGTCAGCAAGTTTAGGTTAGGACTCAAGATTCTACCTTTCTAGTCCACCCCCAGAGGCTGCCTTTGCTTCTGTTCCCCAGACCATAGATTGACAAGCAACAGCCTAAGGGATAAAGTGTACTTGTAAATAAAGGACTATGGGAATGTAAAGTTAGATGTGATTCCTTCTAGCCCATAGGTTTAGAGAGGTTTCTTAGAGAAGACCCTGTACTGAAACAGGTGGAGATGCAGAGGTAATAGATGTGTATGTCTGTGTAGGTGGTGGGTATCAGAGAGATTGCACAGAGGAGAATGGGAGAGTGAAGAGGAAAGGGTGGGGAAGGAAAGAGGAGGAGGAACTGCAAAAGGGGAAACTAAGTTGAGCAAAGTTCTGAAAGCAAAAAAGTGCGTGAGCTATTTAGAGCAATGCAAGATATCTGGTAAGACTAGAGTGTAGTCTGCAGGGAGCAGACAAGGGGTTATGGGAAATGGGCCTAGAACGACAAGCCAGGGAAAAACGATGGAGATATTATATGGATTTGACCCCTTTTTTGGGGGGTGTGGGGTGTACATTTGATCCCCGACAAGATAGGCCAATTCTACCTGTTAAAATAAATTATGCAGAATGATACATTCTAGAAACTAGGTCTGATCTAAAGTTATTCATATTCCACAATTTTATATTTATAACTCATTATTCTTTTATATTTATAACTCAGTAATAAATCATTATTGTTCTTTAATATAACAGCCTTCTGCAAATCATAGCCCATCCTCAGCTGAATACCCTTTCTTCAAATGAGTTTGCATAGGACCGAAACAAAATATGGTCTGTCCCAAGCTTCTTCCAGGTCAGGCATTCAGAACCCTAAAATCAAACAGCGGTTCAGTGGAATCACTAATAATTTGTATTTGCTTCTGCAAAACTGATAATTTCCAGAAACATTTCATAATGTAATATACTGGCAAAGGAAGCTAATGAGGCTTGTAGGGTTTGCACAGCTGCCTGCAAGCAAAGGCATGGCACAGAGTCAATGCATGGTAGCAGAGGACAAGGGAACTCACAGGATGCCTAGGAAATTCAAGCAAGTCGCCAGCCCTAATGGACAAGTTCCTTGACTCCTCTGCCAACATTGTTACTAATAAAAAAGAAGATAAAAGGTATCTAAGGTAAGGATGTCTAAAAAGCCTCTATCAGTATTTGTTTCTGGGTCTGTCCAAATCAGTAAAATCTGTGAATATGGCATTATGGTTCTTTGGGATAGGCTATGAATCTCATTTAGCAAGTGGCTCCAGGTCAATTCCTTAAATAAGTCTGAAAATACTGAAAAACATAAATATCACCCATAAATACATAAATGGATATATAAGTAATAAAGCAGGTATCATATAATATAAATGGTAGAATCTAGGTGGTGGTTATATGGGTGTTTACTGTAACACATTTCCAACTGTACTGTATGCTTTTACAGTTTCATAAAACAATGTTGAGGAGGAAATTATCTATAATCCTACTTCTCCTTTAAAAAAAATTGTATTAGGTAGGAAGTGAAAACATGTGTCCTTCCCTTTCTTTTCAGGCTTCATTAATCCCACTGCCACCATAACCATATGTAACTCCTAGATTCAGATTTTTCCATTTTTTCATACATAATTTTTTCCTTTCTTTTTCGTTTTTACAAAAATCAAATCATGTGTAGGTCTACAAATTGCTTTTTTTTATTTAATAATATATCATTCCCATTTTGCCAGATCAGTTCATAAAATTATACTAATACTTTTTAATGGTTAAATACTGCCACCATAACCATATGTAACTCCTAGATTCAGATTTTTCCATTTTTTCATACATAATTTTTTCCTTTCTTTTTCGTTTTTACAAAAATCAAATCATGTGTAGGTCTACAAATTGCTTTTTTTTATTTAATAATATATCATTCCCATTTTGCCAGATCAGTTCATAAAATTATACTAATACTTTTTAATGGTTAAATACAAGTCCATTAACCAACTATACCATAGTGTATTTAACCATTTCCCTATTGATGCCTTTTTGATTTTTTAAAAAAATTTGCTCTTTTCATACCACACTTAGGCTTATGGTGAATTTAGTATTAATTAGAAAGTCCATAAGGTCCCTAGCATCTACCCAGAAAATCACAGTAAAACTCTGAAGTGATCCTAGTGGCTAAGAAGCATAACATCTATCAATAAAAGAGGAGGAAAGCAAAACACACAGAATCAAAGGCATATGGTTATACCTCAGCAGTTGGTAACTCAATTACTAGACAGTGTCAACCACCAAGTCAATACTCAGTAGCCAATAACAGTGGTCTTAACAGCAACCAGAATGAGTTCTACATCAACCTAAAAACATTACTCAACTTTGCTTACACAACTTTGCATTCCTCATATCTCCATTCTAACAACTTGGTTATCTGAGTTTTTATGCCAAAGCACAGAAGAGTAGCAAATTTGGATGGAAGGCAAATCTTTTATAAGTAGGCATGTTGATGGCAGTGGGAAAGTTGAGCTATTAAAAGCAAACAAGAGGAATTCCCTGGCAGTCCAGTGGTTAAGACTCCGTGCTTTCACTGCTAAGGGCACGTGGGTTCAATCCCTGATCAGGGAACTAAGATCCTGCAATCCACATGGCATGGCCAAAAAAATCAATCAATAAAAAAGTTTCCCCTCAAAATGTTACCATTAAATTACCAAAGGATTTAAAAGGAAAAAAAAAAAGCCAAACAAGAAAACTAAAAAGCAAGAAGAAAAATAAAAAACAGCGATATGGAGGTCTGGGGCCACATAGTGTTGGAGTCTTACATACTTCAGTAGGTCCTGGGGACATCATTATGCACAGTAAAAAGTAATTGATGCTCAAAATAATGGCCCTGAATTATTAATTAAAGGTATAATTTCTCAGGATACTCACTATAAGACAGCTGTGTGGTATGGAATACACTTTAGAAAGACATACTATTAAAACAGTTACAACAAGATCCTTGATCCTAGAAGACCTGTGGAAGACCTTGGGTCAACTACCTCACTTAACAGACAGAAAAACAAAAGTACAAAGATAACATGACTGATCCAAGGTCAGCTGGTTGTTAGAAATAATCAGACCTATAATCCAGGACAGGTTGAATCTTATCCCGTGTTTGTGGCTACCCCATGATTACAAAATTGGTAATTAGGAACTGAAACCTTAACTTTTCATAATGCTCTATATCCCAGAAAGAACTGAGTCTTTTCAGAGAGCTGAGGTTTTACCGTAAGAAATACTGTAATCAGAATTGTCAGAGTGAGTGGCCCTGGTAGGGAACTGAGAATGAGTTATAAGTTTTCCATGGAGAAGAGACCTTCTAAAACTAAGAGAAAGAAAGGTGTTATATGTTGGCCAGAAAGAGAGCTGCACAAAAGGGAACTTATGTCCAAAACATTTATCACGGGGAAAATAAGTCACATACATAAATCAAATCTTCTTGCTAGCATGTTCTTATAGTCACTAAACTATGGTTTAGAAGCCATCAACTTTGAGAATCTGGCCTGATTCTTTCTCTAAAGGTTCATTACTGTTAAATAAACTGAACAGGCAATGCATTAGAAAGAGAGCTGCCCAAGAAGGCAGGGGATGAGTTCAAGGCTCTGCGTAACTCTGGGTAAGGGCCTTGGGTTTATTTATGCATAAAATGAGCGAATTAAACACGATGATTTCTAAGCTTCCTCATGGCTATGATTCATATTTCTTGTCAGGTCTTAGCAAATAGAAATGACAGGGGAAATCCGAACACCCTGTATTACACGATACAGATGAAGTTTCATATATTTGCAATATATTTAAAATAGAGAACATATTTTCCTAAGCCTTATCCTACAATTAGTTGTTTTTTTGTTTTTTTAATTGTCTCCCCCCCCCCCCTTTAGCTATCTTCTTATCAAGATGACCTCTAGAAAATCAGAAAGGGCCTCAGAAGTCAAACAATGTTATTTGGGATACTATTCAGGAAGCAGAAGCCCAGGAAGGAGAGGTCAATTGCTTGCTTGTGAAATGTGAAAAGATGGCTTTTGATTCCCAATTTAAGCTTTTCTCTGGTGAAACCATGCTGCCTCCCAACTCTGAAAAACTACTAAGAAATATAACTGTCCCATAAAAATAACCCACCATTTATATCCCAGGAAAGAGTCATGTCTAAACAGGCAACGGTCCTGTGTCACAGGAGGACAGCTACTTGGGCCCAGGAACAATGAGCCAGCTGCCAGAGGAACCGAAGCTGCTGTTCTCTTCCCAAGACATTGTGAAGATGTATGGTGTATGCATGAAATCTCGGCCAGACTACCTTCAGGCAGTGTGGAACCAGATCCCTAAAGAAATTCCTGCACCTATGAAGTTTCTCACGTGTTTATTTCCTAAGGACAGTGGGGTTGAGCTGACCAGATAGCTGTGAGTTCCTGAAGCATCCCTGTAAGGGACTTCACAGTTTGAGATATCCAAATGTGACAGATTTGAGCAAAGTATACTTAGCTATAGCATTTCATTAAAAAAAAAAAAAAAAAAGTTGAACTGGGTTGGAGATTGGTAAAGTCTTTATAAGTCCTGAAGGGAAAGAGAACCGTATTTCATTGAAAAGCACTGTCCATTCTTACACGCAGTACTGGTCTGAATGACCCACTGCCAGTTTGGGTAACTTTTTATTCTTTCAAATCCAAGCTGTTAATCAACTCCTGGACACTTTCTATCATTCTAACACGCCTTCCTTCAAGAACAGAGGTATTGTCTCACTTCTGACATTAAGTCAAAGGATTATCATTTTTGAACAGCACAGCTTTCAGATGAGTAGTAAACCAATTCAAAATAAAAAAAAAAAAAAAAAAAGAAAATAGGAAAAAAAAAAAAAAAAACAGGAGCTTTGCACTCCTGACATCCTGGCCCGTAAGCGGCTCTCCTTTGAAACGGCAAGAAGAAACTGGTCTCAAAGGCACTTTCTCATAGGCTGCCAACTGCAGAGGGATTATTTTGCAGGGGATGCTTATCTGGTCTGACTCAGACTTGTTTCAGGGTGTGTCTTCATTCCTCCAAGACGTCTGCCCTGGGCAAGACTGCATTCATTAGTAATTACAAAACAAAAATCCAGAGCTGGCAGCCAGTGGGAGATTTTTCTACACGGATGTGCACCTCCCACGTGCTCTGGTCACAGACACGACTGAGCTGGTAAGAGGGCCCGACGGATCCGTGCCAGGCGCAGACACAAGTCTTCCATTCTGACACGGAGCTGCTGCCAAGCGGGAAGAAGCCACATCCTTCCTCATCCTGAGTCCCCGTCCTAAATCGAGTGGTTGTTCAGACGGGGGAAGCACAGTGGGGAGGGAGGAGGCGATATCACTAGTTGGTGTTAATTGTAACAAGGGCAAACCTTTATTCCCAAGATAAAGTTTCTAAGTGAATTCAAGACAGAATCTCAAGGCCGGAAAGGCCCTCAAGTGTCATTTTGATTCAAACTTCTTTTTGCGATATTCAATTCTCCCTGTAAGATCCTTGCCAAGTGGATGTACGGGGCCTCTTTAAATATCTCTAGCGATGGTGAAATCATTACCAGTTTACTTTTCATATGACCCGAACTGTATAGTATCTCATTACGTTGAGCAGGACTCTGATCCCCTGGAATTTCTACCTACTTGTCCTGGTTGAGGTCTCTGGAACCATGTCAGGAACGTGCCTCTCTGTTCTACGGACACCTTTGGACATTTAACCCAGTGGTTCCAGTATTTGAGACATCATTTCCATGTCTCCATAGAGCTCTCTACTCGTCTCTCCAAACCTCATAGTGAGAAAAGCATACTGAGAAAATGAAAATGCCATTAAAATGGAAAGAACTGGCATCTGTTGGTTAATGCAGCTCCTATGCTAGCTAGGCTTAAGAGGAAATTGAAAAAGGAGAATGGAAAGAAATAAGAGGCCGAAACTCCAATGACCAGTGGGCTTGCTCACCCAAGCTGGGTTTCTGGGGAACTGTCGGACAGATCAGTGTAGTAACTAAAGATTGTTTACAAGATTCTCGTGTGCGTGTAAGCAATGGGATGGGTCCCTGACATAGAGGGGACACCGCACCACAGTGAATCAAAACACATGGCTTCAGCATACGCTTTGGAGTCACACAGACCTAGCCTCAAATCCTCTATAGCTGTGCAAGCTTCTTTACCATGCTGAGGTCTCAGTTTCCTTATTCATGGATGGGGTCAGTAAGACATCTTATGGAATTAGAGGTATGAAGATCATGTGAGATAATTTTATAAGGCACCTAGCACATAGAAAGCACTCCAGTTTCTTGGATATTATTATTTTTTCTTAATACTAGAAGTCTAGCCTTCAATTCTCCTAAACTTTCCCTTACACACTGTAGCAAATTCAGGAAACAGAAAACCCACCTGTTTGGTGGAGAGAAATGAGGGCAGTTCTCACGGGGGAGAACCAAAGCAGGAGAAGCAGCATATTATAGTAGAAAGTACACTGTACTAGAACTTGGAAGGCCAGGTATAGACAGGTTTGACTGACTAAACCAGGGACATCCTTTTCTAGCCTATTTGCAAAGCCAGCAATTTAGTCTTTTCAACCCTACGATTCAGTATTCTCAGAGAACCATTAAAAGTACTCCTTTTAATGGCAACTAGAAAGCTTGATTCCTGTACGCCTCCTCCTGCTCTCCCGAGCCGTGTCTCTACATTAATAACAGCAACAGTTCTAGACGTCCCCAAGTATAGCACCTGAAGTTGTCACCCTAACTTGCTATGCCATAGGGAGCTCTCTAAGTGGACAAAACACTGCAGGGGTGCATTGAATGGAGGTTATAGCTTCCTTATTCACTTGCTGTTCACTGTTGAAATCTCAGTGATACAGCACTGGGTATAAGTGTGTGTTTTAAATAAGTCAAGACAAGTGAATGAGCTGCTGTGTTTTGACAAGTAGAAAGCCAGGAGATATGATTTTCAAACATTCAGGCGTATGTGCTTGGAAGCACTGTCAGGGAAGACTTATGGAATGGTCTAATTCAAAGACTGTGTGGATCTCCCGGGTATGCTAATGTACCTGCTCAGGTATGCTCTTGTAAAGAAGGCTTTCCCTCTTTGCCCTGTGTTCTGTTCTGCACTTTGAGGGAAGGCAGTAAAGATCCTGCCAGAGGGTGAGGAATCAGGCAGCTGGAACTGTAACACCTGGGTTACAAGGGGCCTGCTCTCTGGGTGGGAACAGACCTTAAAGGTAATGAAGTCCAAAAAGTAAGGACAGATTTAGAACAGGGACACAGCAGAACCAGAGATGTGTCCCAAGAAAATTATCAGGCAGTGGTGCATTGAGTGAGATGAAGGGATGAGTGATAGAAAGGTGTCCACTGAATGAATCTATGGAACTGCAGTGAGCGCTCTTGAATCATCAGGGGCTAAGGGGTCGCTTGATGGTTATCACCTCTGAACTTCAGTTTTCTCACGTATACTAATTCAGACCAAAGTGACCTTGCAGAGTTGTTGTCAAATCAAATGCGATAATGGACATGCGAGTAATTTGCAGATTGTTACGCACTGGATCGACATATGGGGACACTCCTATTACCACTCAGTAAAACCAAAAAGCATTATTTTACTAAGTGAAACAAGTAATATTTATTTTATAGGATCTTCCTCTCAAAATGATATGACGTGGTTCATAAGCCAATTTCATTTCAGTCAGTGTTCCAATTACATATACACTTTCTCTTGCTCTTCACAGGCAGAAGCACCAGGGAGTTTAAAGAACAGTGATCTAGGTATGCCATAAGGATACTATAGCTGACAACATTAGCCCTAGATCAAATCAGCTTGGCTTGCAATGTACACAAATATTTTTTATTCCCAGGATGGTCCTGAACAACCACTTATGATGACTCTGAGTCACCTCCCTCCGTGAGAGTAGAAGAGAGCTCTGGGAATGCAAATTTTCTTCCTTGGATTATTATAATAGAATGCTCATTAATTGCCCCGCCTATTCCCTTTCGAAGCTCCAATGCTTTGCATTGCCAGACCTGTCTAAAACATAGGTCTGATTACACCCTTCCCTTGCTCAAGAATATTCAGTGCTTCTCCCTGCCTTACAGGATTAAACACAAATTGCTCAACAGAGTATGTCAGGTCCTCAAAATACAGCCTCTGCTCACCTTTTTAAAGTCTGATCTTCAATGACCTCAGTGTTCATATACCATCTCCTGGTCAAACTGGGCTCTGCCCCAGCAAGACACCCGATTCCCTCCTTCACTTTATGTTTTCACCCTGTTCCCTTTATCTGTAGTATCACTTGTGGTTTTTAACTGTGTCAATTTAGTTCCACTGGAATTATGTTTTCCAGAATCCCCTTCTCTGCATGGTTCTGAGTTAGGGCTGACCACAGGGAAATGTGCATGAGATCTGGAGGGGAGAAGTGAAGTAGTAGCAATTGCTTTGGGAGGGTCTGTCTAGGCACCTGGGTGCTATTGCAGCTCATGCACCTTATTGCTGATCTGATGGCTCACCTCCTAGGTGGGGGGCAGCAGCCAGGCCCACGGCTCCTTCAGCTCCTGCTAGATCCCCTCCTTCAACTTCTTCATGCCCAAAGCCAGGTAAGTCTGAAGCTCCATGGCTAAGAGCACCAGCTCCTTCTGCAGGCCACCCATACAGTATGGTTAGATACAGACAGAGATAGTTAAGGGTTGCAGTTTGTCCCCAGGTTGATCTCTTCCATTTCACATCCAGCATTTCTTCCTGACTGCCCACCTAACACAGGCAGGGGCAACAGACTTCTTCACTGGCTCCTTCTCAGGGTCCTTAGTGACTCCCAACTGTCCCCTTTTGGGGTTTTCTTTGCCCACCTTCTCCCACAATTGTAAGACTAATCCCTATGACAAATTCCACATTCTCTATCATCCACCCATATCATTTCTGCTTCCCTGGTCGGACCCTAGCTCACACGTCACTCCTCCCCACCAATCTATGTCCAAAACCTGCCTGTACATCATTTCAAGATTCACTTCAAATACCACTTCCTCATAAACCCCTTCCTGAGTGACACAGTTGCCTCTTCCTTTGAAACATCAAAATATTTTACCACATATCTTTTAAAAGTTCTGTTATATACTCTTAGACTAATCCAAATATTATATAAGTTGTATTACAACCTCTGGTGCATCTTATCTTTCACAATGATCTATAAATTCTTATTCTTCTGGAGTTGTGTTAGTGTGATTGCATTTTAATCTACAAATCTCACCAGTGTCTTAACTACAGAAGGAGCTCAAAAACTGCTTAGTGTCCAAAAGAGTAAATGAATTATCCATGCAACTACTCCCTTTTTAATAACACAGGTAAGGAAAACCCAATGCTACTGTGTATGGTGTAGCCTCACTTATATGGAGATTATGTCTAGAGCCACTTTACCTTTCCATTCTCTTCCCTTAGAGAAGAGCCTCTCCAATCCGAATCCAACGCTTTTTATTATCTTATACATGGTTCTAATAAAACTCGTTAGCTGGCTCCCTAGTCCACAATAGAGCAGGAACAGCTAATTGTGTGGAGAATAGATAACTGCTAGAGCAAGACATGATGAAAGCAAGAAGTAATAGCAGACAATGAAAGAGAAAGAGGACAGAAAATTTATGAAAATCAGATTACACAAATTTAAAGTATACCAGTTTGGGGTCATTTAGTATATAGGTAAATGATCTCACCTTAATCAATTCTAAAGGAATTACAGCCCACTCCAGTAAACTGTCCTGAGTCACCAACATTTAGTAATGCTACATATTTTAGAATAATCTCCTTCTGAAATTATTTTTTAAAACAAAAAGTTTAAAAGAAAGTAACATATTGAAATTTCACCATTAAAGAATCTCATAGTAGCTCCCATTATCAGAAAAAAAGAGGATTTTTATTTTTTGTCATGCATTTATTCAACAAATAAGTAGTGAGAGTCAACTATGATTAAGGCACTGTTCTCGTGTGTGTGTGTGTGTGTGTGTGTGTGTGTGTGTGTGTGTGTACTTTTCCTCCAAGGAAATCATCAAACTTGGGAGAAGTGGGACAATAAAAATTACACCTTTTAAATATCTCATAAAGCAAAAAATAAATAAATAAATAAATAGAAGTCATTGTAAATCAGCACCACATTGGTTTCTTACAAAAAAGCAAGTAAATGCAGCCAACAAAATAGGACTGAGTTCATTGTTGCCAGCTTCTTCCAGGGCAATATAAACTGTCAACTAGAAAGAAGCTTCTTGCCTTCCCCACACAGGCTTTGCCTCATTTCTCTTCCCAGCAGGGAAGGTCCCTGGAGACTCTACAGGTGTTACAACCCCGTACAGTTTGCTTTGGAAGAAAAATGTGGAGAAAAACACACATAAGAAATACTTGTTTTCATCATCACAGCCCCCAATACACACAAGGAGGCAACTGTGGCACTTTCTAATTTTTTCCCCTGGTTTAATTCACATAGGTTGGAAATAGGATTGAAAGAGATAATGAAAATAAAGCACTCAGCACAGCTCCTGGCACACAAGAATCGCTGGATCAATATCAGTGATTATGATTAGAAGGGGTCCTAAACGTCCAGCAAGCTGTGTAAATTAGCCTCATTAAGTGTTATCTGGGACAAAATTTGAGTCTTGGGCTGTTTTTCCTTTGTCACCCAGAATGCTCTGGGGCCACCACTAGAATATAAAATAATTTTTCAGCAAGCCAGCTTTGGCTGGGGAGAAGGATGGGCAGCGCTGCCTGCAGGGATGTTTGGAGTAGAGAAACAGGGTGGTCCTACAGCACCTTTGCCCCCATGTAGTTCCCCAGGACTGGCCCTTCTACCTACAGGAGTGCCATGCTGAGGGCAAGGTACCAGAATGGATCCTGGAACAAAATTAACATCACTGATTATATGATCGGATTTTTGGCTTTGATTTTTAAAGGAAGTGAATAAAACTAGCACAACTGAAAAACTAAGGAGTATGTAAGTGTAAGCATGTTTGGAGAGGTTGTTTCAGTTCAAAAAATAAAAATAAAAATAGCTTAAGTGGACTGAGCACTAATTAAATTGCAGGCACTCTGCTAAGTACTTTATAAACATATTTAATCCTAAAACAGTTCTATATCCTTATGCCAATAACACAAACGAGGAAACAGGTTTAGAGATGTGAAGTAATTTTACCATAGCCCAGGGGTAGTAAGTAGCATTACCCTGCCCAGGTTATCTCAGTCTAAAACCCACACGTTTACTAGTATATGCTAATGAAATAATGCAACTTAAAAGATCACGCATTCATTCACTGATTCAATACATTTATTGAACTATTCCTTCACAGGAAGCACCGTGAAGTGGGACTAGTAGAGATAAATAAAATATTCAGGGTCACTTCTTACAATCACAGGGCAGTATGGTATAGTGGTTAAGCTTGCCCAAGTTCAAATACTGACTCTACTGTCAACTAAGTCTGTGAGCTTGGCCTCAGTTTTCTCTTCTGTAAAATGGTGATTATAATAGTACCTGCCTCTCTTAAACTTATTCTGAGATTTTGATAAGCTAATATTTGTAAAGCTTATATTATTACAAGGCATGCATGAGCCTGCATATGCATGTGTCAGTCAAGACTTCATGGAGGAGTTCTACCTCTTGAGAGAAGAGTTAGGCACCTTTTAGACTTTTAGAGCCAGAAAGAAGAAATTGATCTTATATGGAATTAAATTTGCCTTTCACACACTCACTCTTCAGGACAGCAGATTTCAGAAACTGGTACCTAAAATCTCATAAAGAAAGAGCTCTAGGTCCAGTGTTTGGGGGGACTGATTACATAAAACACCTACACAAGAACTGTAAAATTTCCAGCTGAATTGAATTGAGCAACTGCACTTACATATCCATCTATTACTTAGTGCATTTGGAAAAAATAATGATACCGTTTGAGAAAGAGAAAAGGAATCTGATTTTGCCTATTTAGCCTGCTTTTTTCTGTTGTTGTTTTGTTGGGCATTCTAATGGGAAAGAAAGGCCATGAATGACAGATCAATGAGACTGAATTGTCTTCTCATTTGTCCTTAGGAACCTACATGAGGTCAGCAGAGTTTACCTCTTCATCTTAGAAATGAATTCTTCCATTTTCCTTCACTCTCTGTTTGAGGTTCCAAATATGTCAAACCTGGTCATCATTCTACTTTAGTCCTTTCAGTGACTTCCTGCTGTATTTTGCATAAAATCCAAACTCCTTACCTTGGCTTGTAAGGCCAGTCTGATCTAGCCCCTGCTTATCTTAGAACCTTAGTTCCAGCCCTTCTCTCCCTCTTACCAGGCCCTGCCACCTCAACCATGAACAGATCGACCCTGGCTCCTTCTCAGGCTTTTTTGTCTTAGCTCAAACGTCACCTTCTCAGAGATGTCATCCCTGACTACCCTATTTAAAACTGCCTCTCCTCCACAGCCCTCCAACATTGTTGTTGTTGTCACTGTTTTAATCTCAGCCCCTTATTTCTTACCCTGAACTCACTTGTATGTCTTCTGTTTATTTGTTTGTTGTCCGTTCACATATATATATATATATATATATATATATATATATATATATATATATATATGTTTTTTTTTGTATCTCTCCCAAACTATTCTTAGTAATGCTAACAGCAAGGAATTACCTTAACACCTCTGCCTCCCAAGGCAATTTTGGATAACTTCTAAATGTATGTATATACACACATACATATGCATACACATAAATTTATACTTCAATATTCTAAATATATGATCAATATTCTAAATATATATGCCCACATATATATGTATATGTGTATGTGTATAAGTGTGTATATATATATATGTGTGTGTATATATAACAAATTTTTTATTTCAGTATTATATATCTATATAATTCATTTCCTTATCTATTTCTTTCTACTCGTTGAGGATAAATAATACTAACATCTATACTTTTATTTATTCATCATTTACTCATGATGCTATTTGTATCATCTAGGCAGATACTATTTGCTAAGATACTATTTTAGGCACCCAGGATACAGCAGTGAGGAAAACAAGGGTCCCTGCCCTTGTGGATTTTACACTCTAGTGGGGCTAAACTAAACACTAAACAGTTGACAGGCTACACAAATCAATTAAATAGTATGTGGAAGCTGATAAGGTGACAACCGCTATGGACAAGAGAAAAAGCTGAGCAGGGTAAGTGCGGTCAGGAATGGCAGGAGTGGAGATGGGAATAGATATAGATATAGAGGTCTATCTAACCAGGAGATAGCTAGAGCAGGCTTATCACCATTTTACAGAAAAGGAAACTAAGTCTGGACAGGCTAAGCAAGCAGTATCTAGGGTTCAAACCCAACTCTGACTTCAAAGCCAGCCAACTTTTCACCACCCACTTTATCCATTCAACCCCCAAACCCTGCTACTGTCTCACACTGTAATTGGCAAACCGAAGTCTAATCTTCCAGAAAAGAGCTATTTAGTGTGTATTATCATTCTCAAGTGTCCATCATTTCTTTAAGTGGAAAAAAAACCCTATATCTGTTTCAATGAGAGTCTAGCTTCTTCCATGGGCACTAAATTAGCTCAAAAGAAGAAAGCAGAAAATATGCGCTCATAATGCTACAGTCCAAATTAAAGCTAAATATTTTATCCCTTTACTTCTTTGTAGAAGATTATGGTAATTAATGGTGCTAGAGAGCTTGCTTTATATTTAAAAAAAAAAAAAAAACTCTCTTTTTATTTCCCAAACAAAAAATGTCACTGTGCCTAAACCAGGTGTCTGTTTACTCCTCCCACCCCCAAACCTGGATCCAGAGGGAGAAAACAGTTTGCAGGTTGTGGGAATGTAGCAGAATCACATCCTTAAGGACATAGAAAGTGTCTTTATGGATGTGACTCTTAACGCAGCGCTCACTTGTGATTCTCACTGAGGCCAAGGAGGCCGCCAGGTATCTGGATTTTATGATGTTCCACATGCCTGACATGTGAATGCCTCTGTGGAACTAAGAGTATGGATCTACTCTTAGCTTTTCACGGTGTCTCCTAAGTCATCACCTTCCAGGCACAGATTCAGAGAACAACGTGCCTTAGAGAGGACCTTGTCCAAATTCCTCACTCTGGAGGTTAGAAAAAGGACTCTTAGAGAAGGAAAAGCCACTAACCAGTACCGGGGCTGTTGCACTGAATGATTGAGGGGGAAAAAGCATAACCTTGGAGTCAGAAATCTAGGGTGCAAGTCCCAACTCCACTATTCGCTGGCTGTGTGGTCTTAGAAAATATTTAGCCTCTCAGACTTGGGATGTAAAATGGTGTTGAGAACAATTACTTTGATTACCTCAGATTATTGTAAGAAAAAAATACTTGGGTGCATGTGCGTATATAATAACAAGCATTTTGAGGGCTTAAAATTCTATAAAAAAACAAAAACTGTTCATTTGAATCTAGGTCTTCTACTTTCTAATCTCATATTGATTTGGGCATGCAACTGAATATCTCTGTAGTTGTTAATCATAACGAAGGTTAAAATCCCCATGTGCCAGGCTCTTAACAAATGTTTTGGCACCTGACTGACACCTACCAAAAGCTGGATGAAATGGGTTTTATTATCCCCTTTTTACAGGTGCTGAGAATAAAGTAGGGATAGACGGAATAACTTGTCTAAGGTCAAATCCAGGGAAGGTGGTCTGATACTAAAGCCCATGATGTTACACAACCACAATTTTAGGTCACCATAGCATCTAACCATACCTGGCGTAAGGAACTATGTTATCGATGAAAAGAACATTTTCAGAAATGACCGGTTCTCTTTTCTGTTGCCTTTAGCACTGATTGGGAAAAGAGGAAGCCAGTGTAATCATAAGGACTTATGTGTCAGACAGGAAGAAACTACAGGCATCTCCTACATATAAACTAGACATAAAAGGTCACCTGTCCTCATGTCCAATTATATCAAATAATAGCTGGACTGGTATGAATTCTTCACTGCTTTTAGAAAGTGAGATCGAAGCTCGCTGCAGCTGCCCACTTCCCTGGAAACTTCCTACTTTCTTTCAGGTAATTTATTTAGGACACTTGACACTGGCCTTGCTGTCAGTATATGCAAGCATGAACTTCAGTGTCATCCTTCATTGTGTTTGCTACAAAATGTCCTGTATTATTGGGATAAAAATGTCTTTTTCCATGATTGAGCCAGTGATTGTTCAATCTTATTAGAGTCTGTGACTCCTTATCATTTGTCTGATTTTGTGACCACAAAATTTAAAAAAAATAAAATAGGGCTTCCCCAGTGGCGCAGTGGTTGAGAATCCGCCTGCCAATGCAGGGGACATGGGTTCGATCCCTGGTCCGGGAAGATCCCACATGCCGCGGAGCAACTAAGCTCGTGTGCCACAACTACTGAGCCTGTGCTCTAGAGCCCGTGAGCCACAACTACTGAGCCCGCGTGCCGCAACTACTGAAGCCCACGCGCCTAGAGCCCGTGCTCCACAATGAGAGAAGCCACTGCAATGAGAAGCCCGCGCACTGCAACGAAGAGTAGCCCCCGCTCACCGCAACTAGAGAAAGCCTGCGTGCAGCAACGAAGAACCAACACAGCCAAAAATAAATTTAAAAAAATAAAAAATAAAAAGAACAAAAAAATAAAATAAAGTTACCTTATTAGTCTGTAGAGATGGCCTTTGAAATAATTAATGATATGATAAAGTATGAGAAAACTGGAAAGCCAATGCTGGGCGTACCTGACACAGCATGAATCCATCATCTATTTAACTCAACCTTTTGAGTACAGGGCACTGTGCTAGGCATGGGGCAGGATAAACCATGCCCTCAGCTGCTTGGGTGCTAATCAGGGACTTGGACAAGAATACAAAGGGACAAATTACTGGCCCACAGTTAAAAAAGAAATTTAAAAAAATTTTTTTAAATTATAATAGAGAGAGAAAGAATAGGTTACAAGCATTTAAAGGGGTCTCCAAAACTGGGAAGAATCAAGAAGGGATTTGAGTAGCAGGTTTGGGAGGTGGTAGTAGTAGTAGGTGGTGTGAGGACACAGGGAGGGGACATCTATGGATCTAGTTATACAAGTCCTCAGGTCTTACGCTGTGGTGTCTAGTAAGCATGGGATAGTAGACCGAAGAGCTTTGTGCTCAGGCACACACGTTCTAATTGTCACTAACTGGATAACTGTGGGCAATTCTCTAAGTCTCTCAGAGCCTCAGTTCTTTCCTCTGTAAAACGTAGACAATAATATGGACCTGAGAGTTATTTTTATGCTTAAATGAAATGACAGAAGTACATGCACCAATGAATGCTGATTTCCCTTGCCCTCCTCTGTCTAACCAGAAAATAGATTTCTTGGCATAATACAATCAGGGTATTTTCTCTTTATTCCCCTTTCAATCTTTAGCCTTGACTTTTACAAAGAGATGTGGCAATAGAATTTCAGAGTTGAAAGGAATCTTAAAAAAAAAAAAAAAACAATGTATTGTAGCAGAAGAGCCTTAGAGATGAACTAGACCAGCTGTCTCATACTTTAGGCCCAAAGGTAAAGCGACTTCCCAGGCACAGGCAAGATAATACCAGGATCAGAAAGACAGGATGGGGATGGGGTGGGTCATGGGTCCTAATTCAGGTCCTCAGTTCTAGTCCAGAGGCTGCACAATTTCAGGTCTTTCCTAGCTCTGAAATGAAATGCAGAGATGAGTCTCAGCATCGGTGCTTGCTTTGTGCTACACGATAAGGTCCTGCTATTTAACCTCTCTGAGTCTCAGTTGCCTCAAAAAATACACAGGATTACTGCAAGGACTGAATGCGATGATAGACGTAAAACACTCAGTACAAGCCATGATGGAGTTCATTAAAGGGCGGCTATTAAATTTTGATTTTCACAACTGAACAGACTAATAAACTGCAAGAACTGATGGCAGAAGAAAGAATTCATATTCATTAAACGCCTCCTATGAAAAAGGCGCTGAGAAAGAGAGTCAAGCTTCTAGGTAGGCATCAGTGTTCCTGTTTCCCAGTTGAGGAGACCGAGGCACATCTCAACATAGTAACTTGCCTGAGGTACCCTCCAGACGCTAAGACTCCACACTGCCACAGCTGCTAGAGCACGGTCAGGCTAGAAGGAGGTCTCCTAACAACCTCGTCAGTGTAAACCATGCGTTCCCACTTTCAAAAAGGAGACAAAAAAAAAAAAAAAAAAAGAGAGCAAATCAGTAGCTAACCTGATTTAATCCCCCAAAATATCAGATACCAAATGTTCTGTAACCTTCCTGTTCTTTGGGGTTTTTATGTCTCCCACAGAACAATTTCCAAAATGAGCAAAGAGCACAGTAGGTGGCTCTCTTTAATATTTCACGGGCAAGACAATAGTGACTCAACAGATCCTACATCTGTGTCACCAGCAAAAGCCTGACAAAGTTGAGCAACAGATGAAACTGTGTGTGTACTGGAGATAACCTTTATTTTTTTCTTCTGCTTCTTCCTCTGATTTTCTCCAGCTACATTCTGCTTTTCTAACTGTGCCAGGTTAAGATGCCGCTGACTGCTTACCTTTTGGCAAAAGCAAACATATGCTTCCAAAGGCCAAACGCAAGGAGCACAGCGTTTCTCCCCAAACTGCCTTTACAAGTCTGTCTGCTTGCTGCAAAGCAAAGAAACCTAAAGGCCTGTGGGAAGTCTCAACAGATAAATGGCCCCATTGCCTGGGCCGGAAACAGATCTGTTCATTTTCCTACATAAGCCTGCAGCCGTCAGTTTCCACAGGGAGGATTGAAACTCCAGACCAATGATCAGCATCACCAGCCAGCAGTGGTCTTTCCTGCGAATGCCGCCTCTGTACACTGTTCACTGTATTCCATCCTTTCCGACTTCGAATTGGCAAAAGAAAGAGAAAAATGGTATGGTCACTCATGGTATTTGTTCCTCCATCTTCTTAACAGCCTGCGTATTAGCACGAGGATGGCAGAAAGAGGAAACCACTCAGAACAGGAAGAAAAACATGACATAATTCTAAGCTTTATGTCTTCAGAGTACCCTTACTCCTAGGAATTGAAGGTACATTACTTCAAACACATGTGAGTAGGCAGGCTGCCTTAGAGATCATCACCCTGAAACTTCCTCTCCTGAGAGCTGGCCCCACTAAACTCTACAGATCATAGTTCTCTTAGCAAGGAAATATCCTCTTTGGGACAAAAAGGATACCCTGAAATCACCAAACAAATAAGGTCAACCCAACAACGGAAGTAAATTGTTAAAGATCTCACTGGAGAGACGACAGGGTGTGATGGAAAAGCCCTTACCTAGAAGTCAAAAGCTGTGATCTGTATTCCCAAGGCTGGAACTTATGAACCATGTGACCCTTGGCAACCTCTCATTTCTCTGACTCTTATTCAATTTTCTTCTCAATAAACTGAGATCAACTAAGAAGAAATATCATTTAATGAGCACCTACTCACTAAATGTACTTTACATTATTCTACTTAATTTAATTCTCACATGCATCCTTGGAGTAAGCATTTTTTTTTTCACTTTAGAATTGGATAAAACAGAAACTCTAAATGGTGAAATAAATTGCTTAGTATTACCCAGCTACATAGGAATTAGAGCTGAAATCTGAATTTGACGATAAACCCAGCTTTTTTCATACTTTATCATATCATTATATTATCCTTCCACTATTAATATGTCTGCCATGTCCTTCTCTCAAGGCTATTGCAAGTAACAAAGAAGATAATATATATGGAATACACTGTGGAAATTTTAAAGTTTTATATTTATGTATTTGGTAACAAATAATCTCTATAAGGAGAAAGGGTATAACTGAGTATCCTTTCTTTAAAAAACCAGAACTAAAAGGAATTAGCTTTCAATCTCCCATCCCCTTGTTCTGACCTTATTTTGAACATTCTCCTTTTCCCTACAAGTCCCTAGTCTCTCAGACACGCGTTCAGATGTATCCTGGCCAGCTCATCACAATGCATGCACATGGAACAGGCTGACGGAAGCAAGCGATCCCATCCTCTGCAAATGTCTGGTGCGGGAGCTACCTAAGAGGGTACCATCGAACTCTTTCCTTTCCTCAAGGTGTATCACACCCCTGCTCTGCATACAGCAATAACACAGGCATATGTGATGGACTGTGGAGAAGGCAGCCAACTATAAATACTGGATGCTCAGTTCAGGGACTTATGGCATAGCCAGGAGATGATAGTAAAAAACGGTATGAAGTCAATCAGAATAAAAGCAATTGTTATGAGCCAGGTGGCGGGTATGTAAAGGACACTATTTCATTTTAAAATACCAATAATGCCAATAATAAAGGAAGCCTAGTGAGGGCACATGTGGATGTTTGTGTTTATATGAGGTAAGTTTGTGTCCAAAAGGGACTAAATTTAGCAGCATCACTGTTTAATCCAAAAGAAATACACAGGAATCTTGTTGTTTTCCTATATTAGCTGAGGAATATAAAGCTGCATGTCTGACCTGACACAGGGGGAATAAAAGGCTTAGAACAGTCTGTAACATAGACGAAACTTGCAACTTCTCCTCTTGTCTTTCTACCTCTCATCAAATTCAAGACCCTCCTTGCCAGTAAAGGATGCCTCAGATCAAAGTTTCACAGACCTGAGGCTTGGCCTAAAAACGAGCAGGGTATTGGCATCACTGGGAAACATTTTATACACCAAGTCAAGCATCTACGATCAAAGTCACATGTAGAGGGCATTCAGAAAACACTATAAAAAGAGCTGTTCAAACTCCGAAGGGAAAAAAAAACACAACATCTAGATTAAAAAAAAAAAAAAAAAAGTCACTCTATCTGAAAATTCAGCTTCCTAAAAACCTACTGTCTCCAAGGTTACTAGGCAGTAATATTTTTAATTGTTGCCATCAATGTCAAACTGAACAGGTGCCAAGCCAGGCACTGTGCTAAGCATGTTATTTGAATTATCCCGTTTCATCCTCCCAAGTGCCCTGAGGGCTCATTGTGACCGTGAAAATCTCCATTTTATGACTGGAAAAAAAAAAAAACAAAAAACAAAACAAAACTGAGTATCAGAAAGATTGGATAACTTGCCCAAGTTCACACGGCTAATAGGTGGCAGAGCTGGAGTGAAGGCCAGGTAAATCCTCCTCCTCAGCTGGTAGCTAACCTAGCGGCGTTTCACAATTTCACCACCAGCGGGTGGAGGCAAGACAGACTGGGAACTGGCTCTTAAAGGAAACGAAAAAAAAAAAAGAAAAAAGAAAAAAAAAAGGAAACGGCAGAAGTTTGCTTTTGTGTTTGTGATTTTTCTCTTTAACTCAGCTTCCTTGTTCCCTCCCAGGACTTAGAAGTGAGAGGGGCTATGGCTCCGTGAGGTCAGCTATTCCTGCAAGAGAAGCATCCTATTTCCCACAGGACGACCGGCCCCGCTTCCCCTGGGGCTGGAGAGAAAACTGTGCCAAACGAGGTGACGGGCGCCCGGACGCCCCTCACCTCTCCACGGACTCTACCAGGAGTCTGACGGACACCCTCGGCGGGGCATCTTTCTGAGAAAACAGGTCAGGGGAAGAGAAAGAGAGGCTGCAAGCAGCCTTTACCCAGGCTGTCACAGGTCCAAGCTGAAGACGACGTGATACCCAGTGGCAACGCTGGGACACACTGCCCCCTTCTATCCTCACCGTTCACAGCAGCACTCGAGAAACCAAGGCCGGGGGTGTACCGGGGTATATCCCTTAAAGAGCTGGGAGAGGGCTGCAGTGACGCGCAGCCCTCACACAAGTGCGTTACTTAAATGCCTACAAAGCAAAGACGGGACTCTGGACAGTGGGTTCGAGTCCTGCCCACGGCACTAACTTAGCTGTGTGATCTATCCCAGCTGCTGCCTCGCTCTGTGCCTCAGTTTGCCCTTCTGTAAAATAGGGTTGAAGGAGACGATGTGTAAGAATCCTTCCACCTTGAGATTCTGTAGATCGGTGATCCCCCGAGCCCTCATCGCCGCGCGAGACTCACCTTTCTTGGGAGGCAGAGCGGGCGCAGCGAAGGCGGCGGGGATGGGTGCAGGATCGCCCAGCACCGCGTCTTTCGGTGCGCTTGGCCAAAGCAGAGTCCCGGGGACCCGGATCCGGCCAGTCTTCCCGCAACGAGCCTCTTACTTTCCGCCGCACTTTCTTTTTTCCCCCTTTGGGGCTCCTCCCCTGCTGCTGCGCGATTGGCCGGCGCTGCGCGGCTCCCGCTCCACCCGCCGCCTCGCCAGCCACCAGCGCTCAGGGTTTCCCAGAGCGGAGGCCGCGGGGCGGCACCGAGAGCGGCCCCGCCCGCGGCGAGGAGGAGCGGCGCCGGGCCCGCGGCCGGCAAGAGGCTGCGCTAGGCCTTTCGGCGCCCGGCCACCGCCTGTGCAGGCTGGAGCGCGCAGAAAGGGACAGCGTGGGTCCTGCAGCTTGGCACGATGCCAGGCGCTCTGGGGAGATGCGCCCCCGGCTATACACATAGACGCACACTTGCGCTCATTGCAAGATCCTGGTCTCACAGTCGAGATCGCCTTTTCTTTCCGGCTCTGTGTATTTAGCTCTCGTGCTGTGCCAAGGCCATAAATCAATTCAGGCCGCAGGATTTGAGCCCCCATCGTGTGCCAAGCCCAGAGCGCGACGGGAAGAAACAGACTCAATCTCGGTGGTCTGGCGCTCCGCTCCGCTACAAAAGTGACAGTCATGGGAACAAACTACTGCTCAGGACAGCAAAACGGAACCTGTATTTTCCACTGGTGTATACCCAATGTGCCTAGGAAGGTGCCTGGCACAAAGTAGGCACTCAGTACATGTGCACTGAATGAGTGAATGAATGAAATAATCATTATAGAAGCAAACAATCTCAAAAGAATTACTCCCTTTCATTCCCTCCCGTTTCTCCAGATTTCTGAGAGAGCCCTCAGCAACCCTCTCCCACTCTAGATGGTAGTCTATATAGTCATCCTGAGAAGCTTTACAATGACTGTCAACTCCTTTGCTCGAGAACTTTCTCTTGTTCTCTATCGCCAGTGCATCACGATTTCTTCCTGACTGGCAAGGTCCTTCATCACTTTTCGCCATTTCTGGGACTCCCTAACGAAAGCTATCTACCAAGTTGACTTGTCTCTTCACACATGCTTTACTCCGCCACCTGCATGACTTTTCTTCTGCTCTTAGAGTTAACTGATTGAATCGTATTTATTTATTTATCCAAGAAATTGAGATCCAAAGAAAGAAATTAAAGAGAAGGGGAAAAAAGGCAGGAAAGAAGAAAAGGTCCTCATGAACTAGTAGGTGGAACTAGGAGGTGCCAGTCTCTAGGTACCAGCTAAAGATGGACAACAGGGCAAAACTCACACACTGCCCCTGCCCTCAAAGGGTTTAACTCCCCAAGGGAAAATCATAGTATAATTGAAGCTGTAGCAATGTTCATGTTGTTTCATTTATTGATATCGCTTATGGAAATTAATCCTGAGAAATTATTTGTCTCTGGATATCTGACACACAATACATGCTCACATTGTTATTAAGCCAAAAAGGAAACAATATAAAATTTTAAAAGTTTATTGTATGAAGCAGAAGTAAAACTGCTCTTTGATGTATTATTCACCCAGTAAATATATTTCAGGGCCTCCAATTTTTTTTCTTATATAATACACTCATTGAACACTTTTATAACATGTGCTTACAAAGTAGCAGGCACTTTGCATGTATCAGCTAATTCTCACAATAATTTATAAGGTACTATTATTATCTCCAATTTATAGATGAGGTATAGAGAAGTTGTATCTTGTCCAAGGCCACAAGCCTACAAGAAGAGAATGCAAAATGAGAACTGAGGCAGTCTCCTTGCTCTTAACTACCCCACTAGACAGTCTCATGTACTTTCTAGAAGTCCTTACTCTGTGCCAGGCACACGTTGGTGATTCAGAATTGAACAGGATATAGTCTTTCACTTTGAGGAGCTACTCATAGTTTAATGAGGATGACGTCATATAGACAAGTCATCACAGTATTAAATATTGTAATTTTAAGACAACATAAGTGACTGGGAATGAAAGTGTTAGATAACCAATGCTGTATATTCACACAATAAAGTATTTGCTGTCATAATTAACAGATTATGAAACTGTGTCTACAAAGGAAAACGTTTACAATATAGTTAGTCAGGTTGTATAAAAGGTATGAAAACATGGACAGTAATTGAAAGAAATGTGGAAAATGTTAATGTGTCAGAATTATGGGAGTATTTTTCTTTTTTAAACTTGCTTAATGGCAAAATTTTATTGTAACAATTTAAAAATGTTTGAAAACTCACATACTAGGCATTCAATGAACAATTGTGGCCTAAGTGAATGAATGAATGAGGCTGCAAACTCATTGGTGTCAGTGCCTAACAGTGTTGGGTGCGTAAGAAATGCTCAGAAAAATATTTTGAAATTGACTGAATATTTGGAAAAGCATCATTACTCTCTTCTTCCCTCTGTTACTAACCTCTACTTCTTTTTTCAGGTTATCTTTAATCATTTTGCGGTAGTTGTAAGGGGGCCTCAGAATTTTGCTTTTCCCTTGAACCCAGTCCAGTCAGACTTTTGTCCCTAATACTCCATAGTTAAGGTATCTAATGACTTTCACTTTGCCAAATTCAGTGGTCAATTTGTGGTCTTCATCTTACTTGACCTTAGCATGCATCAGACACAGTTGTTCAGTTTCTCCTTCAAACTCCTGTTTATTTGACTCCTTGTTTTCCATCAATTTCTTCTGCTGCTCCTTTCCAGACTCTTTCATTGGATCCGTTACCTCTTGGTGACCTCTGAGAGTTAGAATGTCCCAGAGCTCAATCCTTGGTGTACTTAGTCCCTCCCTAGGGGACCTCATCTCAAACATCTATGTGATAAAAACTTGCAAACTTAAATCTACAGTAGGAACCACCACTATTGCCTCCTTACTATCTCTTGTTAGATGTTTCATACACATTTCAAATTTCACTTGTTCAAAACAAACTCTTTATGTTTACATAAAGCACCCCAAGCTCCCAGTTGCTTTTCCTTTAAGACTGGCTTCTCCTCCCTTAGAATGCTTGTCTTCACAATGATGCTCCTCCAGCACCTCCAAGGGACCGGATCTAGATGAGTGACAGGGTGAGGGACAAAGACATGTTTTCCAAACGACAGCCTGAGTCTTCTTGGCCTATGGCCCAAAGCTCCTGGAGACTGTTAGAAAAGACCTAATTTTCTCTCCTTACTTTTCTCCTTCCAAACAGAAGCTTTGAAGCAAAGGTCAGGATTTTAATAAAGTCTTGGAGGATGGTTATTATGCAGTGTTGACACTTCACTACAGCAGGAAATTTGAAGACAAGAACTTTGCACGTAAACAGGAGAAACTTATCTTTATGGTTCTAACTTAGCCTTGTAAGTAGTTAACAACACATTTACCAGCTTCCAGCCTCCAAAAATCTAATCAGAATGGAAGGCATACTCTTCACATAGATACCATAACCTGTATTACCCCATAAGCCAAACCCCTGCAATATTCTTTTGGGCAGACTCAATCTAAATTGGTCACCATCTGGTGAATAACAACCAGTCCATTTCAGTTAAAATCATGCTAATATTTGCTTGTTCTTACAGCAATATGAGAGGCCTGTGCCATTCAGCCCTATTTTTTTTTTTTTTTTTTTTTTCTGTGCAGCAATAGGAAGCTTGAATGATCCCCTAACAGGCAGGCACTTGTTATATTAGTCATCTCCAGAGAGGGATTTTCAACTAGTCATCTGAGGTTCAGAGACTGTGTATAGGATTCTCTCTCTGCCACCAGCATTGGGGAATTTGTTTTATCTTTTTTTCATTCATTTATTCAAACATGTGTTGAATATTTGCTCTACATGAGCACTGTGAGCAATGCTGAAATAGGGTCGACGTGGATCTTTCATAATAGAAAAAGACACAATGTCTACATAGATTATACAAAACAAGGTTGAAATAATATCTCCCCTCCAATGAACAACTATTATGTGGCATGTCTTTTGAACATGCATTATTTCTAAACTTTACAATAGCCTTCAGAAATAGACATAGTTTTCCCTTCTTTTACTTGTGAGATAATAGAGTGAGAGAAGCTTACTTACCTAAGAACACACAGCTAGTTAAGGTTGAACCCAATAGCAAACCCCAGGTTTAACAAATTCTCAAGGTCGCATTTTCCCATACTACCCTGAGGTCCCCCAGAAAGTTCAAATAAAGTACTCTTGGAGTATTGAGGAACGAAAATTTCTTCTGTTTGGAGGGGACCAAGGAAAGAAGCAGAGAGGGTGTCATAGCAGGAACTGTAAGGAGAGGTGAAATTAAGATGTATGGTGACAAAGGAGGAAGCAGTAAGACACTACAGGACAAAGGAAAAGCATTCATTCATCCATCCAACTATTGCTTGACGTATAAATAAAATAACTTCAACGTGACGTGTTAAGTGCTTTTGGAAACAGAGTGCAGTCCTCCATATGAACCCAGAGGAAGGTGTTTGCACGTGGCCCCCAGAGGTGGGAAAGGGGAAGAGTCAGACTCCCCTGACTCTAGCTAGAAAACACGCGGGAGGTAATGGGAAAGAAAAAGTGGAAAAAATGTCCTTTAATTGGATATTGGAATAAAAATGGGGAAAATATTATTGAAATTGCTCATTACAGAGCAAGAACTGTGACTTATTGGCTTTTATATCACAGAATGGTGCTTGACATAAAAAGTGAACAAATGAATCAGTTACTGACATCTGTTGAGGGCCAGGTGCTCTCTAAGCCTGGTGCTTCTTACAAATATTATATTATCATCACAGCATCTCCATGAGGTAGGTATTTATTTTTTAAATTTTATTTTATTTATTTACTTTTTATACAGCAGGTTCTTATTAGTTATCTATTTTATACATATTAGTGTATACATGTCAATCCTAGTCTCCCAATTCATCCCACCCACTTTCCCGCCTTGGTGTCCATGTGTTTGTTCTCTACATCTGTGTCTCTATTTCTGCCTTGGAAACCAGTTCACCTGTACCATTTTTCTAGATTCCACATATATGCGTTAATATACGATATTTGTTCTTCTCTTTCTGAATTACTTCACTCTGTATGACAGTCTCTAGGTCCATCCACGTCTCTACAAATCACCCAATTTCGTTCATTTTATGGCTGAGTAATATTCCATTTTATATATGTACCACAACTTCTTTATCCATTCGTCTGTCGATGGGCATTTAGGTTGCTTCCATGACCTGGCTATTGTAAATAGTGGTACAATGAACATTGGGGTGCATGTGTCTTTTTGAATTATGGTTTTCTTAGGTTATATGCCCAGTAGTGAGATTGCTGAGTCATATGGTAATTCTATTTTTAGTTTTTTAAGGAACCTCCATACTGTTCTCTATAGTGTTGTATCAATTTACATTCCCACCAACAGTGCAAGAGGGTTCCCTTTTCTGCACACCCTCTCCAGCATTTGTTGTTTGTAGATTTTCTGATGATGCCCATTCTAACCAGTGTGAGATGCTTCACTGTAGTTTTGATTTGCATTTCTCTAATAATTAACAATGTTGAGCAGCTTTTCATGTGCCTCTTGGCCATCTGTATGTCTTCTTTGGAGAAATGTCTATTTAAGTCTGCCCATTTTTTGATTGGGTTGTTCATTTTTTTAATATTGAGCTGCATGGGCTGTTTATACATTTTGGAAATTAATCTTTTTTCTGTTGATTCATTTGCAAATATTTTCTCCCATCTGAAGGTTGTCTTTTCATCTTGTTTATAGTTTCCTTTGCTAGGCAAAAGCTTTGAAGTTTCATTAGGTCCCATTTGTTTATTTTTGTTTTTTATTTCCTTTACTCTAGGAGGTGGGTCAAAAAAGATCTTGCTGTGATTTATGTCAAAGAATGTTCTTCCTATGTTTTCCTCTAAGAGTTTTATAGTGTCTGGTCTTACATTTAGACCATTTTGGTCCATTACATCTAGACCATTTTGAACTTATTTTTGTGTATGGTGTTATGGAGTGTTCTAATGTCATTACTTTATATGTAGCTGTCTAGTTTTCCCAGCACCACTTATTGAAGAGACTGTCTTTTCTCCATTGTATACCCTTTTTTCTCTTTCTAGTGTTACAAAAAGCTTTTGACAAAATTCAACACCCATTTATGATAAAAACTCTCCAGAAAGTGGGCATAGAGGGAACCTACCTCAACATAATAAAGGCCATATATGACAAACCCACAGCAAACATCATTCTCAATGGTGAAAAACTGAAAGCATTTCCTCTAAGATCAGGAACAAGACAAGGATGTCCACTCTCACCACTATTATTCAACATAGTTTTGGAAGTCCTAGCCACGGCAATCAGAGAAGAAAAAGAAATAAAAGGAATACAAATTGGAAAAGAAGAAGTTAAACTGCCCACAAGGACTCAGAGGCAAAAAATATACAAATCAATTTTCACTGCAAAGTAAAGGAGCTGTTACAGTGGAGGATTACTGGACTGAATGTCAATATTATGACATAGTATGAGTGTGTTTCATGTTTGGTAATTGCAATCATTGTTGCTTTTGTTGTGGTCATCCATTTACAATGCTTGGTGTCAGTTTATTTATCTCTTGTAAAAATAAAATACAGTGTGTGTGTGTGAAAAAAATAAAAAATAAAAATGGGGAAACAGAAAAAAAAATTACAAAAAAAAAAAACCCCTGCTTTTACTGCATTCCATAGGTTTTGGATCATCGTGTTTTCATTGTAATTTGTCTCTAGGTATTTTTTTATTTCCTTTTTGATTTCTTCAGTGATCTCTTGGTTATTTAGTAACGTATTGTTTAGCTTCCATGTGTTTGTGTTTTTTACGTTTTTCCCCTGTAATTGATTTCTAATCTCATAGCATTGTGGTCGGAAAAGACGTTTGATATGATTTCAATTTTCTTAAATTTACCAAAGCTTGATTTGTGATTTGTGACCCCAGATGTGATCTATCCTGGAGAATGTTCCATGTGCACTTGAGAAGAAAGTGTAATCTGCTGTTTTTGGATGGAATGTCCTATAAATATCAATTAAATCTATCTCGTCTATTGTGTCATTTAAAGCTTGTGTTTCCTTATTAATTTTCTGTCTGGATGATCTATCCATTGGTGTAAGTGAGGTCTTAAAGTCCCCCACTATTGTGTTCCTGTTGATTTCCTCTTTTATAGCTGCTAGCAGTTGCTTTATGTATTGAGGTGCTCCTATGTTGGGTGCATATATGTTTATAATTGTTATATCTTCTTCTTGGATTGATCCCTTGATCATTATGTAGTGTCCTTTCTTGTCTCTTATAACATTCTTTGTTTTATTTTATTTTATTTTATTTTTACATTCTTTATTTTAAAGTCTATTTTATCTGATATGAGTATTGCTACTCCAGTTTTCTTTTGATTTCCATTAGCATGGAATATCTTTTTCCATCCCCTCACTTTCAGTCTGTATGCATCCCTAGGTCTGAAGTGGGTCTCTTGTAGACAGCATATATATGGGTCTTGTTTTTGTATCCATTCAGCAAGCCTGTGTCTTTTTGTTGGAGCATTTAATCCATTCACGTTTAAGGTAATTATCGATATGTATGTCCTTTTACCATTTTCTTAATTGTTTTGGGTTTGTTTTTGTAGGTCCTTTTCTTCTTTTGTGTCTCCCACTTAGAGACGTTCCTTTAGCGTCTTTGTGGTAGAGCTGGTTTGGTGATGCTGAATTCTCTTAGCTTTTGCTTGTCTGTAAAGCTTTTGATTTCTCCATTGAATCTGAATGCGATCCTTGCCGGGTACAGTAATCTGGGTTGTAGGTTCTTCCCTTTCATCACTTTAAATATGTCATACCACTCCCTTCTGGCTTGTAGAGTTTCTGCTGAGAAATCAGCTGTTAACCTCATGGGAGTTCCCTTGTATGTTATTTGTCATTTTTCCCTTGCTGCTTTCAATAATTTTTCTTTGTCTTTAATTTTTGTCAGTTTGATTACTATGTGTCTTGGCGTGTTTCTCCTTGGGTTATTCCTGTATGGGACTCTCTGCACTTCCTGGTCTTGGGTGGCTATTTCCTTTCCCATGTTAGGGAAGTTTTTGACTATAATCTCTTCAAATATTTTCTCTGGTCCTTTCTCTCTCTCTTCTCCTTCTGGGACCCCTATAATGCGAATGTTGTTGCGTTTAATATTGTCCCAGAGGTCTCTTAGGCTGTCTTCATTTCTTTTCATTCTTTTTCTTTATTCTGTTCCGCAGCAGTGAATTCCACCATTCTGTCTTCCAGGTCACTTATCCGTTCTTCTGCCTCAGTTATTCTGCTATTGATTCCTTCTAGTGTAGTTTTCATTTCAGTTATTGTATTGTTCATCTCTGTTTGTTTGTTCTTTAATTCTTCTAGGTCTTTGTTAAACATTTCTTACATCTTCTCGATTTTTGCCTCCATTGTTTTTCCGAGGTCTGGATCATCTTCACTATCATTATTCTGAATTCTTTTTCTGGAAGGTTGCCTATCTCCAATTCATTTAGTTGTTTTTCTGGGGTTTTATCTTGTTGCTTCATCTGGTACATAGTCCTCTGCCTTTTCATTTTGTCTACCTTTCTGTGAATGTGGTTTTCATTCCACAGGCTGCAGGATTGTCGGTGCATATTTATTTTTCTTATTTAAGAGGTATGAAAAATTCCGAGGCTCTGGGAGGTAAAGAGTTGCCCAACATCACAGAGCTAGGAAGATACGAAGCTACGTTTTAAAGTGTTACTCTAGAACTTGTAGTTTTTTCTCATTCTCTGCCTTGCTTTAAATGCAAGGCTAGGGCAGGGTTGTTTTGTTAGTATTGTTGTTATTATTTACAATAAACATTTTATGGAAGCATAACATGAATGCATAAAATTGCACTAATCATATGTGTAGAGCATGATCAATTTTCACAAAGTAAACACAACCAAGGAAAACACATTATCACAGGCAACAGAGTTTGACTTACTATGGTGTCAATATCTTCATTTCTGTTGGGGTAAAATACTCCCTTTGTAGTTTTATTCACACACACACTCTTCATGAGAACTGAAGCACTATAGAGTTATAACCTACCTGAAGAATGAATTAGTTGGTACATGATAGCTCTCTTTAGGGAGCATGTTTGTTCCATCAAGTCAGAGGTTATCTCCATTAAACAATAGTACCAGAGCCATTATTGGACCTGGGACAGACCTAGATGACTCTGAATCCCAAGCAGCAGAAAGAGAAGAGACAGTGAGACTTCTGCATCTAATTTTGAAAATGATCAATGATTAACATGCTGGTATGTTGTATTTCTACAATTGTAACCTGTAAAATTTAATGTTGCCAGAGAGTTATCCTGGATACAGAAAAACCTTGAAAAAGATAAGGAAGAGTGAAGTTGTTGGAGAGTAAAGAGGCAAAATAGTGCACTTGACAGATGCCAGGTGACCTGAGCTCCAGTCTAGGTTTGGCTTCTCATTTTCTGTGTGATCTGGACACAGTCACTTCTGTTTTCTGAGCTTCTGGTTCCTTTCCTTTAAGATGGTTATGGACTTGGCAATATTATACTGGGACAGTCATCATTAGCCCTTATAACTAAGCAGGTAAATCACCCATGGTTTTTTAATTTTGTTTTATTATTTTCTAAATGGTTTTGCAAATAATTAGAGACACTCAGTTCTTATGCTAACCTGCGGCTTTTGGGCTTTGTGTGAGATGAATCACCTCACTCCAGAAGTGATTCTAAAAATTGAAATTTGATATAGACAACAACTGGATTTGCTGATTCCTCAGTTATCTTCCAGGGCTAAATTTCTAAGATTACATATTAGTTTCAATATAAATTTGGAAAAGTTCATAAATGGTCACTTAACCAGACTCCAAAAGAAACTGCATTAAAAAACTATATATTTAAACTGTATTCATCTGAGAGTATGACCCTACAGTTTTTATCATGAGGTAATTAAATTTAAAATACATTTGGTAAAATTTACACATTGCTAGTGATTGAAATCACATAAAGTCCACAAGAAGGAAGAGATTATTTGGTTGTGTATACTTATTAACCTCGAATGAACTATAATATTATTTGCTTATTTGAGATCTGCTTTGTTATTTAGAAAGTTATCACATGCAAATGAAGATTAAAACAGAGATTTTAAACAATTAGTAAATGTAAAATCCAGTATTATGTTCCACAGGAAGTGCACAATAAACTTAAGAAGATAAATTTCTAGTATGAAAGCTATGACAACTATGTACACTCACGTTCATACTATGGAATAACAAGATGACTTCCAGCTGAGAAATCAGGCAAGGTTTTATGGAGATGGTATTTGAGATTCATCTTGAAAGATGGATAGGATTTGTCAAAAAGAGAGGGAGGCAGGAAGCATTCAGGCAAGAGAAATTTAGGTAACAGAAGGGACAGAGGCATAGTGGCCTGAACGTGCACAGCAAGAAGAAAAGAAATGGTCCAGTTTTCCTGTCTATAATCTCTATCCTTAGGAGGATGTAGAAATAAGGTAGGAAAGGTTAGTTAGAGAGACTAGTCATGGCAGGCCTGGCCATGTTAAGGCATTGTTTTCTGCAACCTTGGGAAAGTCGAAGAGTAAGGAAGTGAGTTGCCTAAGGTCACACATGTAATAAGAGTCAGAGGCCTTAGACTGGAATTCAGACTACCAGATCTGAAGTCTAAATATCTTTTTGACTGACCCCAATCTACTGAAATGGGGTCGGTAGGGTCATGGGAGAATACCCATGCCAAATACACTACACTTCAAGACCTCCAGAATTTTCTATAACAGCCTAAATGTTTGGAAGTGGGATTCTTCAGAAGTGAAAGACCAAAATGCCATGTATAATGATTGTTCCCCTGGTGGCTTCAAGGCCTTCTCCAGGGTAGAGGTTACCAGTTACTTATCGATGCAGAGCAGCAACATGCAGTGGGTTGGCATCAGGAAGCACAGAAAGGCATTGCATTAGAAACTGTGGAGGGAATTTAAAATTGACCGAATGCAATTATCCAAGTTGGAATTTGGCCAAGGTCTCAAGATTTAATATCACTACTTATCCTAGATCCTTGTAAAGACCCTCTGTGGTCAGAGACCTTAATTTTATTGTTCCTGTAAAATCCATGGGGCAGCATGTCTCAGCCTTTTCCCCCCAAAACCAGGACTCTTCACTTTCTTTCCTTGGCCACAGTGCTTCCAATATGGCTTTGATTGCTGCTACTGACACCAAGACACTTTCTTTGCCCCTGAAGGCCCTTTTATTTATTGGTGCTATGTTTCCAAAAGATACATTTCCTTCCACAAATATGTTCAGCTGGCCACATAATAGCATAGGCTGACATTTTGGTCACCACTCAGGAAAGCCTGCAGATTGTGTAAATTCCACAGCTCCAGCAAGTCAGCTGTGAGGTACCTTGAAAAAATTTGTACAGGTTGACCTTGTTTTAAAGAAAGAATCATAGAAAATATACAATAAAAAATATAGCAGGAAGTAGAATCTAGTATCATATTTCAAAGCTCAGAAAGATTTAATTAACTATTATACATACACACACATAACTTTTTTACAATGAAAACTACAGAATGACTAAAATAAAAAATATGTATAGGACAATATTGCAAAATATTTGAAAAACCATGACACAGACACCTAAATTCCAATAGTCAAATAGGCAAATGTGTGATCTAATTATTAATAAATAAGGGAATGTAAAATATGGAACAGTATTCAACTTTACTAGTAATCAAAGAAATGCAGATGTAGACAATGAGGAACATTTTTACGCTTACTATTGGAAAAAAACTTAAACCTAATTTTGCTAGTGAAATTTTGGCATTACTGGTACAGTGCTGAATTTCCATGATTCTAAGCTTAATAAGCACAACTCGTAGAAGAAGCAATTTGGCAATTAAAGTCAAGATCTTAAAAATGTTATATTCTTCAAGACAAAATTTCAATCCTGAAAATTTACCTAAAGAAATAATTCAAGCAAAGAGAAAAATATATCCACATAGGTATTCATTGCAAGATTGAATGGTAACCTGAGGTTAATATCCAGAAATATATAAAGAACTCCTATGACTCAGGAACACACACAAATAGCCCAGCTAGGAAACAGGCAAAAACCTTGAATAGTCATTTGTCCAAAGAAGGTATACAAATGGCCAATAAGCACGTGAAAAGATGCTAAGCATCACTAATCATCAGAGAAATGCCAATCAAAACCACTATGATATACCACCTATATCCATTAGGATGGCTACTATAAAAACAAACAAAACAGAAAGCTCCCCCAAGCCCCAGAAATTAACAGGTGTTGGCAAGGATACGGAGAATTTGGAATGCTTGTGCACTGTAGAATGTAAAATGGTGCAGCCTCTGTGGAAAGTGGTGTGACGATTCCTCAAAAAAATTGAAAATAGAATTCCATATGATGCATCAATTCCACTTTGGGGTATATACCCAAAAGAATTGAAAGCAGGATCTTGAACAGATATTTGTACACCATATTCATAGCAGCATTATTCACAGCAGTCAAAAGGTAGAAGCAACCCAAGTGTTCACTGACTGACGAATGGATAAACAAAATGTGGTATAGACATACAGTGGAATGTTTTCAGCCTTAAACATTAAGAACATTATAGAACATGCTACGATGTGGATGAAACTTCCAGATATAATGCTAAGTGAAATAAGCTAGTCACAAAAAGCTAAATACTGTAATTCCACTTACGTGTCATACCTAGGGTAGTCAAATTCATAGAGACAGAAAGTAGAATGGTGGTTACCAGGGGCTGGGGGCATGTGGGAAAGAGTAGTTGTTGTTTAATGGGTACAGGATTTCAGTTTTGCAAGAGATGAAACAGTTCTGGATATTGGTTGCATAAGAATACAAATATACTTAACACTTCCAAACTGTAAAGTTAAAAATGCTTAAGATGATAAATTTTATGCTATATGTATTTTTACCACAATTAAAAAAATTATAACCTGGTTTTGTTAAAAAAAATTGGAAAATGATTTAGTCAATTTTGAAATGTCATGTGATAGAGTATCATATAGCCATTAGTCATTATAATTATACACAGTATTAAATTTTTTATGATATTTAAATTTTAAAACACAGAATTCAAAACATATTTATAGGCTTGCAGCCTAATATAAAAATGAAAACAATTGAAGTGTTAAAATGTTAGGACTGTATTTAAACTTCATGATGGTTTATTTAAATTATTCTACAACAGTGTTATTTGTGAAAGAAATAAAATTGGTACTACTCCTCTAAAAGGGGGTGTCAATATATTTTCCTCTATGGCAAATAACTAAAAATAAATGTTCTTTCTCCCCATGGAGAAGTGAACAAATAAGTAATTTGGACACAGAGAGACCCCTTTGGAAAGAAAAATCAAAGCACAGTATTTAGTTTGGGATAAAAGCAAAAAAAAAAAAAAAATGTGGGGGAACTTTCTTGGTGGTACAGTGGTTAAGAATCTGCCTGCCAATGTAGGGGATATGGGTTCGATCCCTGAAGAAACCACATGCTGCTGAGCAACTAAGCCCATGCGCCACAACTACTGAGCCTGCCCTCTAGAGCCTGCAAGCCACAACTACTGAAGTCTGCGCGTCCTAGAGCCCGCATGCCACAACTACTGAGCCCACGTGCTGCAACTACTGAAGCCCACACCCCTAGAGCCCATGCTCCGCAACAAGAGAAGCCACCGCAATGAGAAGCCCGCACACCACAACGAAGAGTAGCCCCCGCTTGCCACAACTAGAAAAAGCCCACACACAGCAAAGACGACCCAATGCAGCCAAAAATTTAAAAAAAAAATTTAAAAACAAACAAAAAAACCCAAAAAACAAAAACAAGGAAAGAAACCTGAAATTTAAATCATGAACTATAGAAAATTCCAAAGATACAAATAAACTGAGAATATTATTTAACATTTTATGTTTTAGCATATCTAATTTGTGATTCATTTTTAATATTATTATTGTTTTACTGAAAAGTTTTTTTGTTTTAGATATATGGTTTTAAGAGTTTAGTAATATTCCTTTGTATTTGTTCATACCTAATGCTGCAAAAAACAATTTTCTATTGGAATATGTCTTCAATTTTATAATGGACATCAACAGAAAAGTTGATTTGATACATATTCTTTGTAATAAATAATTTTTAGAGGTAACAATGCTAGCTTTATGTGTTTATTCATTCAATAAATGCACATTTGTTTTTCTTCACTAAATAATTTGTGATAGCTGATATTTAAATCATATTTTCACAAAACATGTCAGATGTTATATAACATGTCACAATTTCTACCTGTAAAAATGAGGTAAAGCCCTCATCTCCTTTGTGATAATCAAGCATTTTGTGGAGATAAGTGAAATCATATGAAACCATCGTATATGAAACAATTAACACTTAAATGAAGAGTTCATTGTGAAGCCGAATCCTAGAGAGAAAGAGAGAGATGTAAGTCTCCCAAAAGCGTGAACACGTGAAAGTAGAACCATAGAAAACAAGAGAGGTAAGGACACTCCCATCAGGCCCCAGCATACTTGGCCAGGATTTCCTATTATTTGCCAAGGCCCCAGTTTAAGTTGAATTTCCAACTTTCTGACTGATTGGTGGCATATTCTTGATTAAGTTGTCTGACATAAAGTCAGAAAGCCTCAGTGTTTACACATGAAAAATGAGGATTAAAAATCCCTCTATCTCCAAAGGTAAATTACTACAAGGATTAAATGTGGTAATGCTTTTAAAGTGCCTACCACAGTGGCTAGTGCATTATGTGTGTACAGAAAATGGAAGTTCCTGCCCCAGCGCTTGACTTAAAATGAATTAATAATTTGTCTCCTGTTACCTAGAAACAACAGGTACCCTAAGGGAACCATAGCTGATATTAATTCTTACTCTCCCCAAAGTCCAACACAATTCCTTACGGGTGATAGATATTTGATACACATTTATTGATTAATAGAAGCATTCAATAAACACTTTTTCTCGATTGACACTGCAGCAAAGATGTCTTATGTTTTTAAAATGCTTTCCTGATTTATTGTGAGAAGCAGAGGTACCAAATGGGGAGTAGCTGGAGAGTCAGCTCCTACTTAATTTAAGAAGAGGGAGAGGTCCTTCCCTGGAATTGTTGTAATAATTATAATTCTTTATGTTTATGTACTTTATGTACCTTACAAGTCATTATCATCTGTAACTTGATCCACAAAACAATTATGTAAGGAAGCTAAGAAGCAGGAATTGTTACTCCCATTTTAACATGAGGCTCAAATTGGTTGATGTGATTGTAAATATGTAGTAAATATCAGCAAAGGGTCCTGAACCCAGGTCTGCCACCGTGTACTCTTTATGATGCTGTTTGGTGTAGTCTTGTTCAGTCACAAGCCCCACTCAGCCTGCAGTCCTGGCTTTATTATTTGCCTATGCCCATGGAACACAGGACGAGTCAGTCTCTTCATCACTAGGATTCAGTGTTAACTCTGAGGCTCCACCTAGTATTGCATTGTGGTTTCATGAGACAGTTGACTTCCCCATGAGAAAGACACAAGAAGACAATTTTATTAAAATTATTGTAATCATCATTATTATTTCATATGGACTACTCAATGCTTTTCATACTCCATTCACATACAGTAATCATCACTCTTTGGAGTTCTTTACCTTTGAAAACCCATAACTCAGAGCTGAGGTTTTGAAAAGAACCTCAGTGTAAAACGAGCGGGTGAAATCGCATAGTCTGCAAACTATTTAAATGAAATCGGCATCTCAAGAGGGAGATCGCCAGCATCTTTCCCAGGCATTTGACGGCAGCTGCCTGACATGAACACAAATGCCATGTGGTTTGGCTTCATCAAGTCAGCCTGGCTGATATAACAAGACGATGTCTTGCCATCTAAGAAGCCCTGATGTATTAGCCAATGTTAAATCATGTGGCTGTCTTTCTCATCCCATTGGCATATTTTACTCTAAGGTACAGGGAGCAAAAATGATTCTGTAGAACTGATTGATGACACAATGCAGGGATACAGAAACCACACACTGTAATCCACATGCCTTTAATATCATCCTTGCATTCCTTCTCATGCCTGCAGCTGATCAGTCATTGTTTACCGTGCACCTACTATGTACAAAGTACTGTGCAAGGCATTTTGGAGAAGGATGTTCTGAATCACATCCATTCTCTCCCCTCAACAAAACCTTGGCATCTCAGAGGAGGTAAGAATACACAAATAGATATCACACCAGGAAGATGAGATGAGAGCTATAGACAGGTATAGAGTACAAAGGAGTTCAGAGAAATTAAAGATAAATCCCTCCAATTGGTTCCATCTGGCAAATTGTCTCCTTTGTGTATATTCCTTGGTTTTAAACAATTCTGTTACAACCTAACATCCCACACTCTTACTTTATATCCTATGTTGGTTCTTCCTGAATTAACCACCATTAAAAAATTAAAGATCTCTTTTTGCCTCTCCTATTCCCACTCCTGGCTTTAAGGTTAGTTCTGCTCATTAATTGGTTTTAAATATTATGTTTTATTTTCTGCTGACAGAAGTCTTGGCATTCATAGAGTTAAAATTTCAAAGGAGACAGAAAAAGGGATTTGCCCAATTGTCTGGACTCAAGCTCATGACTTCTTACTTAGGACCATCTCTTGCAAAGGACAATGGAGGAGAGACAACATCTGACAGGCAAAACGTGCAGCCCATTACTGAGAGTTTTAAAGGTCAGACTGCAAGTGACCTGCTCTTATATGTGAATTTCACAATGACTAAAAAACAAATGTTCTGAAGAGATTAGCTGGATAAAATGACTATTATAAACTCACCGTTTATGTATGTCAGGACAAATAGAGCATCATAAGAGCATTTTTTTTTCTGAATTTCTTTGAGTTATGACAGAGAAAATTAATTTGAGATTGGAGAATAGAAAAGGAGAGTTATAAACTTGGAATTTGACAAATAAGGCATGCTTATAAAATGTGCCAAGTCTGAAATAAAAAATGAACTTATTAGAAAATCCCAAGTCCTTGTGAAGAAGTTCCTTTTCTTAACACTTTGTGCCAGTCAGGCTTTTTTCTATTTTTTTCTTTTATGCTATTATTCCCATTTTTATTGTGTTTCCAAAATCTTGAGCCACGATCAGATCATCACCATGAAAAAAAACACATAAAAGGCGGGTGTAAATTTTTTCTGTGTTATGTATAAACTAGCAAATAAACACCTTAAGCTGCACTTTAAGCTTTAAGCCCCGGGGGGTAAAATAAAGAACCTACTGAAACAAAACAGTAGCATTCATATGCATCTACTTACATATATACAATATGTATATAGGGCAAGTATAAATTTACGGAACTGATTTTTCATATGCATATATGCACGAGTGCACACACACACACATCCCACACACAGCAGGAAGTACCCTTGCTATATATGTATGTGTACACAAAAACACACATGTGCAACACTTTATTTAGCACTTTGTCCATCTGTTTAAGAAGTTTCCATATATTCCCTTCAATTCCAGTTAAGTGTGAGCATGTGTTTCCTATTTAGGATCCGGTGAATCCGTCCTTTTTATTTGCCCTGAACGTGGTATAGAGTGCCCAAAACACAGGAGGCACTTAGTAAATATTGTTTGAACTAAATTGGATTGAATGGTGAATACTACAAATAATCAACTAAATCAATACAACTTTGATATGAGGTATAACATGGCATAATGAGACTTTGTTTAAATCTATAATCAGAATAGTTCAAGTCCTGGCGTTTTAAGTATTATGATATAGAAAAAGGGCGTATCCAGATGTAGAAGTCACAGAACCCAGGTGTGAATTTCAGCTCTGTTATTAATAGCTGTGTGACTGGGGGTGATTTGTTTAACATCTCATAACAGTACTTACCTTGTTGTTTGAAACATCAAGCCACATAATCTGTACAGGCAACTAGTACATGGTAAGTACTCAGTATATGTTGTTTTCTTTCCCCTTTTCTATTCTGACCAAATTTTAGCTGTTTAATATTTGGAAATAATAACTTTGTCTTTTGTGGATTTTAAATGTGCACTCTCTCTCCCACTTTCAAGATTATTAAATGCTTAAAAATATTAGACCTTTGAATTAGTTCAGTTACACTATCCGTTGTTTTATTCAGCAGATGTGTGTTTTCCAGTGTCATAAGTAACTAAAATATACGCTTATATCGCAATGATGTCAATTTTGGTGGAGACTTCCTGGTAGAGCAGTAATAAGGCTGGCATGGCATTTTGGAGACTGAGATCCATACGTCAAGCCTATGTGACCATGGAAAAATCATTTCTCCATTCTCTGGGCCTTAGTTTCTCCAGCTTTAAAATGAGGAAGTTATACCATATCTGAGGGTTATCCTAAGAATTTTGTGATTCTGCATGCACAAAAAGTCTCTTGCTTATTGGAATTTATGGGAAATGACAGATAGAAGGGGAAAAAGACAGTTACTTAGCCTATTGAAGAATGGATACATTCTTTTGAACTTCCTCTGTCCCGTAAGTATTCAAAACTGAAGTGCACCCTTTTTCAGACAATTGTCCCACAGCCTAAAACTTAGATCTTTGATTATGCTTGCTTTGTAATTTGAATTATTATTGTTGCCAGCAATGACAGTTAATCTTATTCTCATATTCTCTCTTTGTGTAGCCCATCCATTCTAACAACTTGCTGAGAGCTTCCTGCGTGTCAGCTGCCTTGGTTCTATGTACACTGCACAGAATAAGACACAGTCCCCTTCATCGAGCTGTTCACAGACTAGTGAGGGACTGCAAGAGAGACAAGACAACTAAGGAAGAATAAAATCAGTTCTCTAATCAGGGCATGAGAAGGTGGGGCGTACTGAGGGGAGAGTACTTAATTCTGACGGAAGGAAGCAATTTGTACATTTCCAGACACTTTTCTTAGGATGACCGTTTCCTTAAAAAAAATAACATTTAAGAAGAGAGCAAATCTAGATTCTGCAATTCTGCCAATAGAAGGTTTTATGCCAAAGTGCCGGATCCCACCGGCCTTGATGAGATAAGAGTCTGATGTGAGGAGGGGATTCTGACCATAACTGTCCTATCCCTTAATCCTGCTTTCAATTCATTCATTCCTTCATTCATTCACTCAACAAATATGGAGCAACTCCTCTGTGCTAGGTACTGTTCTGGGTGCAGGGGATATAGAAATAACTGAACTGACAAAGATTCACCTTGGTTCCTTGGAAAAATGGCTAATTCTAAGACAGGAAGAGAAAATACAAGGGGTAATCCTGGACCATCTTGTAATACCAGAAATGAAGAAAGTGCTAAAAACAATTGGTGGCAATATGTCAAATGGGTACAGGAGCAACAGAAAGCACTCCGAATGGACAAAGATGGAACAACTTGAGCGACAAAATAAAGTAGTATTGAACTGTAACCCAAAACATAAAATAAAATCAGTGTTTATACCAATAAAGCTAAATGATGGAATAAATTAATAAATGGGTGAGAAGAGACAAATCTCCCACGCAGAAAAATTCCAATAATTTACATAGATGCTCTGCCCTCAAGGAGTTGGACTGAGTGGGCTCACTAAGTGTGGACCGTGCACACTGACTTCCTTCCAAAGATTACAATATGGAAATTGGGTGAAGGAGAGTAACAACATGGTAGAGAAACCTGGCAAACACTACGTCAGCCAGGTGATCAAGGTCAACGTCATCAGTCATAAGTCATGTTGACAGTATGCACTCTCGATATGTGATGAAAATGGCAGTTTACCTCTATGATCTTCCTCTCCAAAACCCATAACCTCAGTCTAATCATGAGAAAAAATCAGAAAATTTCCAATATAGGGACATCCTATGGTATATCAGACCATTACTCTTCAAAACTGTCTAAAACATCAAAAACAAGGAAAGTCTGAATAACTCTCCTAGCCAAGAAGAGGCTAAGGAGACTTGACAACTTAATGTAATACAGTATACAGTATGGGATTCTGGATTAGAAAAAGGACATTAAAGAAAAGCTAAGGAAATCTGAATAAACTATGGACTTTTTAGTTAATAATGTTTCAATATCAGTTCATTAATTGTGACAAATGTACCATACTAAAGATATTGATAACAAGAGAAACTGGGTACCAGGTATACAGGAACTCTCTGTACTAGCTTCTTAATTTTTTCTGAAAATATAAAGCTCTTCTAAAAATTAAAGTCTATTTTAACAATTTCACCACTTAATGGAGCTTAATCATTTATGTAAAATAAATTGTAAAATGCATAGTATGTCAGATGAAATAAATCCTATGAAAAACAATAAAGCAAAAAAATGAGAATGTTGTTTATAACATAGTTTTATCTGGAGTGGTTTAGAGAAGGTCTACTTGAGAAGGTGGCATTTGAACAAAGACGTAAACGGTAAGACGGTGAATCACATAGCTAATTGGAGAAAGAGATTCCAAGAAGATGGAATAGCAAGTGTAAAGGCCCTGAGGTGGGAGCAAACTTGCCATGTTTGAGGAATAGCAAAGATACCAGTGTGGCTGTAATAGAGTGAAAGGTAAAGTAAGAGATATAATGTTTGGCTAGATCATGTAGGGCCTTTTAACCATTGCAAGGTATTTATCTCTTATTCAAAGTGAGATGTGAAGCTGTGGTAGATTTTGAGCAGAGGATTAACAGGATCTGATCTAATTTTTAATGGAATTTCTGAGTGTTGTAGGACCATAGACTGCAGGAGGAAAGGCAGAAAAGCAGGCAAGGCTATTGCAATAATCTAAGTGAGAGATGATGGTAGCTTTGGATAGAGATTTAGAGGTAGAATTGGTGCGGGTGGTTGATTCTGGATACATTTTTAATGTAGAGCCAACAGATTGCTTAGTGTTTGCATGAAAGATGTGAGGAATAAATTTCAAAGGGCAGCAAAAAGGATGGAGTGACCATCAACTAAATTTGGGAAGCTTGTAAATGGAGCAGGTTTATGGTAGAAGTCCAGAAGTTTATCACCAAATTTCTTTTCTTCTACTTCCCAAACGTATTTCAGATTTGCCTTTTTGCTATCTCCACTGCCTCTCATCAATTATCTATCATTCTTTCTCCTGGACCTTTGCCATAGCCTCCTAAATGGACTGTTTCATTCCCGTCCTCCTACTACCAGTTCCTCTCCAGAAAATAAATATAATCCTGTAAAAATGTAAATGGATCAAAGCAGTCACTGCATAAAGTCCTCCCAATGATTTCCATTCACTTGGTGAAGCTAAAATCCAAATCCCTGTCTGTAATATCAACCTCATCTCCTTACTTACTAACCTCCAGTTGCTCTGGTCTTTTCTCAGTTCCTCATGGCTAGCTCTTTCCTTGCCTACCCCACTCTCCACTTCTTATCCCACCTCCCACCCTGACACTGCCTCTCCCAGGACATTTGCACAAGCTGTTCCTGGAATACGTTTCACATGACTGGTGCCTTCTTGGTCTTTGCATCTCAGCCTCAGAAAGCCCTCTTCTTTGTTCTCTGTTTAAACAAACTCCCCTTCTCCTTGTTATCCTGTCTCAGCAGCATGTTTATTTCTTATCACAATTTGTCATTTGGTGCTTTTGTTTGTCTACCTCTCTTTCCATTTAATCTATAAACTCTAATCAGAGGCCAAATCTATTTAATTCCATAATTTTTCCCCAGTACCTAATACAGAACCATAAACTGTATTAGGAGCTCAGTAAATACTTGAAGTATTGAGATATTTTGAGGTTTTTCCAATTATTTTATTAATACAATCCTGGTGCAGGTCCTTGGCCTCAGTTCTACACTCTCATTCTGGATGCCAAACTATGGAGTTCGTAGTTTCATAGAAAAACAGCAATAAATGCTTAACCTACAAAAGCAGCTTGGTAGCTAGCCTCAGTGATAGAATCTCATTGAGTGGGCCTCTATTCTGTTCAAGTGGAGTCAAAATAGGCACTGCTTAGCAACCAGCATTTTGTATTGAGCTCTCTCCTCCAAGGAAGGCAGAGTGATGCTAGGGCTAAAACAGTGAGGGGATTAGGAACTGGTAAGGATATTAAATAATTAGTGAGAAATGCTTTTGAGAAAAGGCTCCAAACACTTGCTCCAGAAAGCACATGAATGTGATATGCTAATGATGAAAGGACCCCTTTTCATAGGAAACCTTTGCGTCTCCTAAATTAGGGAGAACACTCTGGTCAGATTACACAAGGTTCTTCACATACACCAGAATAGACTCACTATACACAAATCTTCCCTACCCCTCCTGTTTAGCTAGATTCATTGCTCTTATCACCACACTCACCAACCATGGAAAGAAAGTTAAAACCAAATTAAAAACTGGGTTTTGTTTGTTAGTTTGGAGTTTTGGTTTTGATTTTTGACTCCAAGCTGCCAGCTAGTATATACAAGTCTCAATTTTCTCAACTGTCAAAGAAGGTGATTCAGTGACCTCCAAAGCCTCTTTTAGACCTAAAAGTAAGTGATGGAATTGTCTTATTTTTGTCAACAATCTAGCTTCCAGATGCAACTATTAGCATGCAATTTATAAACAATGTAATGATTTCAAGAGACATAGACTAAATAAAATACACTTAGATTTTCAGTATCAAGAATTCTCATTTATGTATCTCATTTAATTCTCCCAAAAATCTTCTGAGGAAGGTCGTATGAATATTTTACAGACAAGAAATCTAAAGCTCAGGAAAGCAAAATATATAGCCCCAAATCACATACAGGCAACTAAGTAATATTAGTAAGTAACATTAATATTTTAATCCTGATTGTCTGATTCTTAAGTATAGAGTATTTCCCACCGGACCAACTCCAGCCATCTCTGCTATAGTGTGGCTGAACGACACCTTCTCCAGTGAAGTCTGAACCACTTCCAAATTTGTGCTTTCTTGGGCACTCCATCAGCCTTAGGGTACCATATAGAGTTTCCTTATATCTTACAATTATTCTTTCATCATGGCTAATAGTTCTTTATATTTAACTTCCCCAGTTTAATCTAAGTGTTTTCTATTTATCTTTTAACTGGGCCCAGACTGATACATCAATAGAATTAAATTTGTGACATATTTCAAGAGTATTATATTTATTAGAGGGAAGGTGAAGCTCTCAATCATTAAAAAGAATAACATTTTAGAGGATATCATATTTTGGAGAAATAACTTTCAATAGACATTGATCTCAGGTTCATCCTGATTGACTTAATGGAGCAAGGAGGGAGGATTGTCAAAGAGAGGTCTAGCAACCAACCCTAAGGGAGGACTGAGGAGAAATTTGGGTCATTGAAAAAACTGTATATTCAATTTTGGTTCCAAATATCTATCCCTTCCTCCCCTATTTTTAATATTGTGAAACCATTTTGAATGGTAGGAAATAGCAATACAATTGGGAGTGAAACTGACCTCTCAACAATACCTAGGAAGTTTTTGTCTGGACAGAACATTCAGACGTTCTATCCTTTAGGAGCTTGTAGGGTACCCATCTCAACTTGGAGGAAACATTCTAATGGAGTGACACAGGAATCCATCTTGTGTCTAATTTGGTTCAATGCTTCTGCTACTGCATAAAAACAAAGTAGGGAGATTCATTAAACTTTCAAATAACAGATGCTAGGAGGAATAACAAATATATAGGTATAGGATAAAGAACCACAAAGATCCATATAGAGTTGAGGTTAAACACTCTATAATTTAACAAAGCTGAGTCTTCAGTAGATTTATATTTTAAGACAGTTCCTAAAATTTTACAGCTCTCCCCAAAGGAGAGAAAGTTTATTATTTTCTCAATAAGAAATTATGTGCATTGCCTGTCTCTGCTGATTTCTCTTGGTGAAAGTGGAACCCCTGATGAATTTTCAGAAAGATTCATAAATATAAAGAATTCACTCATTTGATCTTGTTTTTTCTTAACAGTGGCTAAGGATCAGACACGGGCTATGCCTACACAAAACCATAAATCTGGTCAATTCAGGTTGAAAAGAAAAGAGAGGCAAATGAGTGAGAAATAAATCAAGGAGATGTCAGCTGCAAAACAACTCCTTACACGACTCAGTTTTTCAGTTTCCATATCCCTATGAGGATCTTATGCAGTATACATAACCACTGATAATGTGAGGTGGATTTATGGTAGCTATAAGCAGACAATATCAGCCCATAACCAAAAATGAGCTGTCATATATATATGCCTCAGATAAAGTCATCCTAAAGGATTTATAATAATCAACAATACTATAATAATAAAAATATCTAATAATTATTGAGAGCATCCTATTTTCTGGGTACCGTGGTAAGCACTTTATTTGTCTTAGATATTAAGTAACTTGATAAATTCATGCTGGAAAATTAGAGATGTCAGATTTGAATTCCGCTGTGATGACTCCAAAGCCAGTTTTTTTGCACTGCCAGAGTTGAAAGGAGCCTGGAGATCATTTAGTGCACACTCTGTTTTATAAGAGAAAGAGGCCTGAGAAATGTACATAGTACAGACTCACAGAATCAGAACTCAAACCTTTGCCTCCTGCTTCCTTGTCTGTTACGTTTTCCGTCACACAAAGTTTGTAAAGGATATTAAATTCTCTCTGGTGATGTAGAGTGTGTTTCTGAGTGCCTTTGTAAAGAGGGTAGAGTATGGTGAAGGCGGGGTGGGGAGAGGGTGAGGCAATAGTTGAATGCATTTAAATCAGACTGCATGGAGTGGTAATGTTCAGATATGGATAGTCAGTTCAATACATATTTTTTGATGCTTATTATGGGACCGTCAGTGTGCCAGGTGCTATAGGAGAGCAATAAATCAATCAGATATAAATCTTCCATTCAAACGAATTATAGTATAGTAAAGTATGTGTCTATAAACTAATTTAATAAAAAGCAGCCCTGTTTAAGTCCATAACAGTTGTGGGTTTTTTTTGAAAAGTATTGGCTTGCATAATTTACTAGTGTCTTCACTGCATTGTAAGTTCCATGGAGTAGTGTTTAAAAGCTCAGTCATTGAATTATACTGCCCTCTGAGTTTGAATCATAGATATCAAACTAGTCAGAGGAAAGCAGGAAGGAAGAAAGGAGGAGGCAGGGAAGGGAGGAGATGGGAGGGATGGAGGATGCAAAACTCTGTAGGGTATAGAGGAGATACCAATCAATTTCATTGCATAAAGTAGTCCTTGTTGTCTTCAGGAAAGTCATGGAAGGTATCTGAGCTAAGGTTAGAAGACTTCATGGAGTTTCAATATGTGTAACAGAGTATTCAACTTCAAATTCTGTGTTATGCTCAGAGTTGTAAGAAATTTATAAAGATGAAAACCCAATTTAAAATTCCTCTGTTTTCACTATTCTAAGTAGATGGGTAAGAATTTGTATTTTAAAGTCTAAGACAAAGGTCACCAACTTGTAGCCTGTGGGCTGAATTTGGCCACAGATATCTTTTGACTGGTCCATGAGGGATTTTTAGACATGTGAAATTATTTGTCAACTTTTAAAAATCAAGAAAATTCGCATAAAAATGGGATTTTCTGTATATTTATCCCTGGTAGAAACAGCCATGAATGCGTAAGGTCCAAAAACTATTTTCCAAGTTTTCTGGACTCCATAAGCCTTCCGGATTCGTACATGATTCTGAGGGAGGGAAGAAACCCCTCCACCCTTCGAAAAATAATGACTGTAATAAATTTCCTGCCAATCCTTCTGTGTAGAGGCAAATCCAGATATATTTGATTTAGGATAATAAATAAATGTGAGGTTTTTGGCATATGAACAAAAATTTATCTTTTCACAAGTGTAGGTGGAATTAGAAGGGAGCATCGAAGTTGAGAGCAAAGGCAACTCAAGTGTGTTCAGGGGAAATAAATAGGAGAAGGAATAATTATGTGGGGTGGGTTAAGGTGATGGTGAAAGGAGGAATAAAGTGAGAGATGTGGAAAGGTGGGTATGTTGTGTCACATCATAGAAGTTCTTGAATGAATGTCATACTAAGGGGTATCCATTAAGCTCTTTTCCCCTCCTTATTCTTTTTTCTGGAGAGAAAATATTCAATCATAATCCCATTCAGTGAGAATGGCTTATTTCCCCCCCATTTTCCCCTGAAATTCTTATCCATCATTTATTGTAGTCCCTGAATATTTTCCAAAATATATCTGTAAGAGGGATGCAGCGTGGATAAGTAATTTGGTCCCATAATTACTGCTCAGTCAAATAGCATTTTAGTAATTGACTTTACCAAGTGCTTCTGTACATATTATTATTCAAACCTTACAACAATCTCTGAGATAGACGAAATTATATTTTCTACTACATGAAGCTAAATCCCATGTTTTGTGCCCTCAGGTCCGTGCTATTTACAATATCCCCCAATTATCATTGCAGTTCACTTGGTCTTGGTGCTCTGGACCCTATGGGCACGAAAGGGTATACTTTACAGTATGGGACTAATGAGAACAGGCTGACCTAGAGCCAGGTATGTTAACCAAGATGAAGCAGGTGGTGAGCAGGGTAGTGATTCTAAGGAGTGACCAGCCTGCAGGTGTAAACCCTGTATTTTAGGAGGGGAAAATGGAACATGCATGAGATACTTGAGTGCCAGCAGGCAGGCAGAGAGGTAACTCTTTGGTGGGTTCCAGGTTACGGAGCAGAACTACAGTCTATGTAGGAAGAGTCTGCAAAGAATAAGGACAAGTCTACATCCACAGCCTCCTAGGCCTGTTAGGAAGACAGGATTCTGGAATTATGAGGATTCCAGGAGAAAGCCAGAGTCAGAGCATTATAAATGGCAATGCTTCTCAAGCTTTCAGGTGCATTTGAATCACCTGGGGGTCTTCTCAAAAATGCAGATTCTGATTGAGTAGGTCTGGTGTAGGAGCTTAGATTCTGTATCTCTAACAAGCTCTCAGGTGTGTAGATGCTGATGGTCCTCTCCTGAGTAGCAAAGCTCTACAGCAAAGCAACGAATCAGGACAAATTAGCTGCCAGGGGCCACAGAGCTACCTTAGGTAAGGATCCATCCCGAAGACAACAAGTCTGATCTAGCAGGTGGGGATCACTCAACATTTACAGTGTAGAATGAGAGGGTGAAAGAGCTCAAAAGAGCTCAACACAAGCTAAGCTTGACCTACCTCCCCAGGCACCGGTTGATGACAGTTGGGATGGAGAAGACTCTCAATTCAGCAAGTAGGAACTCCTCCAAGACCCACAAGCCATAGAGGGCCGTGTGAAGCAATCAAATGATATGTAAATACTTTTAAAAAATGGGCTTTCAAATCTTTGCAGAAGAATCAGAGTCAGTGCTTTTAGACCCTGCCTTCAGTCAGTGGGAAATAATAAGTACTAGATTTTTATTGTTTTAAAACTGGCAGTAAATTGGGAGCATGGCTCAGCTTCCGTAGCTCGCCCAAGGGAGCTGAAAATAGGACTCATTGGCAGAGAATGTCATCTGCTGTGTTTGAGATTAAAACAAAAGCCAGATGGGCCCCAAAGACAGCAGAAGAGGTGAGGCAGTTGGAAAATGCCCACCACGGGCTGTATAAAACACAGGATGAGAAACTTGTTTGTATTTTACTCTTTTGAACCAAAAGGAGGTTAGGGAGGTATGGAGGGCAGCTGTTTAATGTCAAAGATAAAGCTGGACACTAGTTAAAGTCGTCAGGACAGATTTTAATCAGTAGTATATTATCACAATAGGGAAAAGAGTCCAGCATGAACTGAATTCAATTTAGATTTGTACAGAGGTGACTGGGCATTTAAAGGGTGAATGGGGAAATAAGGAAGGGAGAGAACGAGGGCTCAGTAGAGTCAGGGAAGTGAAAAATTACAAAAAGCAGGAGAGGAGGCTCCCATCTGTGTTTGTTAACTGGCACTTATCAAAGTCAGGCTCCTGGTCTCCCACAGAGGCTGGGAGGGAGACAGGGGCCCTATCCTTAGGTGTGGGCTGGAACAAACAAAAAATTCTTTTGGCAGCCCTGAGTTTTCTCAGGCAGGTGCTTTCAGAGTCACCCTAGGGATGCAGGCTTAAGCTGTTAGAAATAAAGTTAATGTTTTGTTCAGGTCTTTATAGGCCAAGGGTAAGGTCTAGTCCAGAAGAAGCGCAGAGAAGAAAGTCTTTGTCACTCAGTGACAAAGTGTGACATTGAAGGTTCTTGGAATTTCCCAGATTGCTTCACATTTAGGAAATTCTGGAGGCTGAAAACTATGCCCATGGATTCAGGCTTTTGATGTGATGCAATCACAGCACTAAGGCAATCATTTAAAAAATTACCAGCTATACTAATAGTGTTGAATAACAAAGAAAATCCATAGAAGATAAGTTCAAGAAGGGCTTAAAGAGTTCACCTAGACAGCCCCATCCTTACCATCCCCATCTCAGATCCATTTCATAAATGTGCACAAAATAATTCAAGAAAAGGTAAGTGTCTTTCCCAAGATCATGTTAGGAAACGTTAGGGAAAGAATCAGATATATGTCAGATACATGTTTTGGGAAAGCAAAAAAGGAAGTTACTGAAGCAATCAGGGGAATTTAATTTCACAAAGAGTGGGATTTTCCCTCCTAAATGGAGTTTGCAATGCCTTCCCAACCCTCTCCCAAGCCACATCCATACCTGCTTTTCTGCAGCATCCATAGCCTCAGGAGTAGTAGGAGGCAGTGAGTCCCCATGCCATCTGCGCTGCTAGGATGCCCTGGTATTTCCATGCCCCGCCCCTATGTCTCATCTCCACCCTGTATTTCTTCTTTAGGAAAATCTGCACCAGAAGCAAAGAACTGTTTGAGCTCATTCCTCTCCCCCTTACCACTCCTCCCCTACACACATAAACACACATTTCTCCCTTGAGTCAGTTTGTCAAGCCTTTTGTTATTTACCCTTTAGCGTCACAAATAAGTCTGGTCTTGCCAACATGAACCACACTGCAGTATTATTTATATAGCAGCAATTGCTTCCTGCATCTGTGATTATAACCTTAGGGGAAAGAACTAGAGCACTGGCTGGTCTTTCAAGTGTTTCCTTTTTGCTTAAGTCATTAATGTTCCAATATTCAGTGCAGGTTTTCTGCCATGGCTTTTAGTCATTAAACTAATGTTACATTAAAGTGATAAATGATGCTATAAAAAAGAGGAGGAACCCAGCTGGGATTAATGTAAGGTGCCCTTTGAAAAGGATTTAGATTGTGTATTTTGAATGTATTTGTCATGAGATTCTTTGAACATTTTAGTAATACACTAGCTTTAAACCCTTCCATTCTGATGTTGTCTGTTTAAACAATGTCAGATCAACTCTCGCTTCATAGACACCAAAGATAAATCTTCTCATTAAATGAAGCCCTTTTGGTCCTATCCAGATAGAAGCCCATGGTAGAAAAACGATCAAGGGGCTCCTCTGAACTCATTACCATTCATTCAGTCTACTGCCTTCCTCTTCCCCATCTCTTCCTTTCTCTTTCCCTACGCAAGAGTCATCCTGCCTTTTCCCACCAAATGGGTGAAGCCACACAACCACACAAAGGTGGTTGCCAGAGGATAAAAACCTTCTTCACTAAGAACTCTGCTATTGAGTCTTTCTCCTAAAGCAGGGCTGTTTTATATGATCATTAAGTTGTTCCAGACCACTTAGGGGTTAAAGAAAAGCTCAAACATTCTCCAGTTTTATTATAGATAGATTTATTGTATTTTACTTTTTACATTTGTGAGAAACTTTTAAACTCTTTCCTGATCAGTCCCTCAAGTACCAGCTCTTAAAGTCATCGCATCATAAGACATATGTGCTATTATTTGCTATGAAGATAATTATGTTTCCATTAGGTAGAATACTGACATTCAATTATTTCTTAATGTCACCTTTAGTGAGTAGATCTTTTTTCTCTCATTCCTTTAATCTTATGTCACTATCCTCTCTTCTACTAACACTCAAAAACACTTGTGATAAAGGATGACATAGGTATAAGAGGTGTTATAGCAACCAGAAGAAGCTGTAATTATTCGACATTGCTATCAATTTGGTTTTGCAGGGAGTTATGTTCTTTAAAAAAGTATATTGTCTTTTTAAAAGAGAAAAACAAATACCGTATGCTAACACATATATGTGGAATCTAAAAAAAAAAAAAAAAAAATGGTTCTGATGAACCTAGGGGCAAGACAGGAATAAAGACGCAGACGTAGAGAATGGACTTGAGGACACGGGGAGGGGGAAGGGTAAGCTGGGACGAAGTGAGAGAGTGGCATGGACATATATACACTACCAAATGTAAAATAGATAGCCAGTGGGAAGCAGCCACATGGCACAGGGAGATCAGCTCGGTGCTTTGTGACCACCTAGAGGGGTGGGATAGGGAGGGTGGGAGGGAGACGCAAGAGGGAGGGGATATGGGGATATATGTTTATGTATAACTGATTCACTTTGTTGCAAAGCAGAAGCAAACACACCATTGTAAAGCAATTATACTCCAATAAAGATGTTTAAAAAAAAAAAGTATACTTCCTTTTTAAGTTAAGGCAATTAGAAGTCTGTGTAGATTGGCTATTACATGGAACCTTCAAAAGCACATCTGAGCCTAGTTACTCAGCTTCTTATATCCAACACAGATAGTGTAGATGGATGGAAAGAAGAGTGGGGAACTCAGGAAATTATATTGCTAATTTAAGCCAAAAATGCTTTGGGGGATTCCTCTGTGTCTTCTATTTTATCATTGTCTTCTATTTCATCATTAAAGTCTTAATTGCAGAACTAAAAGTCTTTTCAAATTTATCAGGTCTTCCTACTTCTCTAGTTCCCTTTCTGCCGTTTTGGATTAGAAATGATTCACAACCTGATAGTGTATGTGCCTTTGGGCACATTCAGAGACACAGAAGAACTATTTGAGTTCTTAAAAATTAAATCCCCAAAGTAAATCATAATGATAATTCAAAGATCACTTTCTGTCAGTGACTCATCAGTAAAATCAGTTTCTTGTATTAAAGACCCCAGTTTGAAAATCCATTTAATAAGTAAGGATATAGCATAAATACCGGAGTCTGAGCTTTGCGTTTTGTGGATGACCATTTTCAACTCCCTCTTATTGGTCAATCACCAAAATCATGCTTTAGTTTAGTGTTACATAAAACTGAAAGGATCTCTCTCTACTCTAAGTAAATCTGTACTACGCAATTACCTGTGCTTAGATTTTACGTTTCCTACTTTAAAAAATATTTTTTTACCACCTAGATTTTCACCTCTTTTTTTCCATTCCCTACCTTAAAAGACTTCAGTCCCTTAATTGTATAAATGTTTTCTCAGCATTAAGATATAGCCTTTTATACTATGAGACTGAGCTAGTTTTGGTTAGATCACTAGATCCTGGGAATCAGATGTACTAATCCTCACATCCATCTATAGAATTATGCTCAATACCCCTGGAATAGATAAGTCACAGATAGAAAATAATGGAGGGAGATAAAAGGAGCATATGAGAGACTGAGATAGTATAGATAAAACTTATGAAAGATTATTTATTGTATCAACAGCCACTTTTTTACACAACTGCTTATCTCCCATCTAGAATATTCAGTAGCTTACTTCCTGGTCTCACTCCTTGGCCTGTGTCCCACAAAATAAAATATAAATTATTATGGAAGTTCCCTACTTTAAAAAAAAGTCTACATCAGAGTTTTTCAAGGTGTGGTCCATAAACACTGATTCAGAATCCCCAGGGGAATTTAGGAAAAAAGGTAGATTCCTAGTATCATCCTCAATCTAGTGAGTCAGAACTTGTGTACCTTTCTAAGGAAACGTTTTGGTAATTCTTAAACAAGCAGCTATTAATATACACAGTACAGTCTAAAATACTCAGATTGCCATAAGAGGTACTCTAAAGTGTGGGCCAATTCCTCACTGGTTTTCTTAATCTCTGGATTAGCCAGGTTCTTTTGGTTTGAGAAACAGCCTCCTTCCAGTTTTGGTTTATAAGAAGGACTTATCAAAAGAGGGAACTCTGGGGACAGACTGCTTTCTGACTCTCAAGAACCCCATGGGTTCTCTTCACGGAGCTTCTAACCCCTCACAATTACAATTCGTCATAGCCCTGATTCTATCTTACAGTTTTTCTCTCTATATCTTTTCTTCCAGAAGATATCCAGAATATCTTCTATATCTTTATCTTCCATTGAAACTTTGTGTTTTTAAATTCAGATCATCAACTATGGCACGTGATTAGCCTCATTCATCTTTTTGGTCAGGTCAACATGTATGTTTTTGATGAGCCTGTGGGGTAGCTTACCTCTAATCCAATGAGGGGCATTTGGAGACAAGGTCACATGGTAAAGTTCATGGCCACCTAAGAGAAAGTCCTGAGTGATGTTTGGATACACGGGTGGCCTCAAAGAACAGGCTGTGTATGGGCAAGCATTGCAGTCAGTAAGCCAACTGTACTCTCTTTCCCCTACCCTAAATACACACAGCCAGTACACTTGTCTTTCCTAAAAAGCACACTAGACATTCCTACCTCTCTGCCTCTGTGGGTATATTCCTTTCGATCTGAAATGACCTCCTTTCTCAATCTATGTCCACTGAAGTCTTATTATTCCTTCAAGGTTTGTTCTCAATTTAATTTCACAAAGGCTTCCCAAATTCTAAATAGAATTAAACTCTCCATGACCTATTCTCTCAAAACTCTTTTAAAAAATTTGTTTGCCTATAAATTTTGTATTTTTTGCCTATAATTAATCTCATTTGGATAACTGTAAACCACTGGAGGTCAGGAACGTTGTTGAATTAATTTATGGTTTCTCTGCAGAGTGAAGAATAGTACCTGTAAGCATTAAACGTCAAAACAGTGTTTTTGAATTTTATTTAATTATGTGGCTAATGCGAAATTATAAAGTTCAAATCATTATGTTAGGCTTTGGTTTTGACTTAGGGTGGTGTTGCAATCACTCACTATTGTTCTATCAGTTTACAAAATGTTAAAATATTTAAATATTTTTATGTGAAAAAGAAAGTATAACAAAACAATAACTATAATATGTCCTCCTTTAAAAAAAAAGTGGAGATTCTGAGAGGTATTATGTAACTTCTAGTTTGATGATAAATAAATTAATAACATTATAAACATCAAGTCCTTTTATTTTATCTACTCTGGGCCTTATTTCCTCCATATAAAAAATAAAGTGGTTGGTTTGAGTGGTCTGGATGGTCTGCAAAATACCTTCCAGTTCTGACATCCAGTAATCTAGTTCTGACATCCGGTAATCTAAGGTGCTTCATGTGTCATTACCAATACCACTCACATTCCCTGTCATTCCTTTTCTCCTTTTATTTCTTCAGCCATTAAATTGTGGGGGTTTTTTTTTTTTTTTTTTTTGCACTATTTCTTCTTCCTCATCACTAAAGATATAATTTATGCTTCCAAATTCATTGCATTTTCATTAGTCAAACGCTACTTGCTCTCCACCTTCCTTAGGTTTATAACGAGTCTTTCACATGGACCCTCTTCTCTCTCATTTCAAGCTACATTGGAAGAAATGCTCCATACCTCAGATCTTTTTTAGTTTAGTTTCCTTCAAACTAACTTAATTAAGATGATGAGACTATTTTGTGCGGGTGCACAGTCTAACTGTCTCAACAAAATGCGCAGGAACTTCCAGGAAGTTTGTTGGAACACTTGTGCTGGGAATTCTCTCCCCTCCTGCCCCTCCTAAGGGAGCCTCAGCTGGTGAGTCAGGGCTGAGCAGGCAGAACCCTTGAAAGATCCAGGAAAATAAAATTCTTGAGGACGGCAGATTATTCTTGGTGGAAAATGCCAGGTTGTAAAAACAGAGGCTGAATGACTGAATTTACAGCAGTAGTTATCTCAGAATGATAATTAACTATCTTCAAGTTTTCAGAGATTTGCATGCCTTCTACCTTGCTGTAACTGTATCTGTTTTAGTATGAGTGTGTTTGGATCTTCTGTTTAGATTCCATAGAATGATTGAAAACTGTTGTTTTCTTTTTTTCCTAGGATTTTTGCCCACATTCTCCACTGGGTCTCATAGTCTATGATGGGAATTTCCTTTGTGTAACCAGTTTTGTTTTGTTTTGTTTTTTCCGATTTAAATAACCATGAGTGAGTATATCAATTTTTAGAGCTTAGTACCAACATAATTCTTTAACATGCTGTGACATGTCAGCTTTTGTCCATCAGATGGATTTGGGTCTAATTTGGTCTCAGTCACACGGTGGTATACAAATGGTGGCGTAGTGAGAGGGGTCTACCCCAGGCATAGGCAATAAGAGGGTGCATTGTTGATAGAGAATTTATAAACCATAATAAAACTGACTAAAAGTCAGTCTTATTTTTATTATCATCATGTGCAGGCACTTCTAAGAAATGTCAATAATAAAATAATCCTCCTTGAAAAAATTCTTTTTTGGTCCAAGTTCTAAGCCAGTGGTTCTCAAAGTATAAACCTCTGGGAATACCAGAGATCCTTTCAGGGAGGCCATGAGGTCAAAACTATTTTCATAATAAAACTAAAAGTTTACTTGTTTTTTTCTCTCGTATTCTTTCGAGTGTGCAATGATGTTTCCAGAAGCTGTAATGTGATAGTACAGCACATTGGATGCTGAAGCAAATAGGAGTGTTTTACATTAGCTAAAATGTAAAACAATGTACTTTCATGTTAATTTTAGTGTAGTTTTTTATGAAAAATGGAATAACATGGAATATGTTTATCATTGTTATTTTTAAATGAGCCTTAAATGCATATTTAAAATTTTTCCCATTCTAAATTCTAATATGGTAAATATCACTAGATATAACCCAGAAAAATAAAAAATGAAGGTTGAGATCTTCAATGAATCTTAACTGTTTACAGAATCCTGAGACCAAAAAGTCTGAAAACCACTGTTCTTAATAATTGCTGGGTTTAATTTTCTTTTATATAGATGCAGAGTATTCCTCTGAAAAGATGGACTGGATATTTAATATATAATATTATGTATACATACATATTTAACAAGTAATCAATTGATGGACGTTATTTCCAATCTTTGTTATTATAAACAGACCCACAGTTAATATCTTTATGTATAATTACCTTCACACTTAACTATAATGTGCCTATGTATCATCCAAATCAGGACATCTTTGAGACTAAAAGGGCAGGGGTATTTCTATTTATACTAGGACAGGACAGGTGTAAACCAGGACTATATGCCAGGCAAACTGAGATGCATGATCACTCCACTTATATTGCACCTATTATGTGCTGAGCATTTTATATATATTACCATGTTTAACAATCATGGCAACCCTATGAGGTACTTGCTATTATTATCCCCATTCTACAAATCAGAAAACTCTGACATAAGAGATATTAAATAATTTGCCCAAGGCCACACAATTAGTAAATGCAAAATCAGGATTCAAACCCAAACAGTGTGGCTCCAGCATCTGTGCTCTTAATCATTGCATTATATCATCTCTCTTTGAGAGATGCGGAAGATTACTAAAGGATAAATTCCTAGAATTATAATTGCGAGTAAAAAGGTATGTGAATTGTTATGTTGATAGATATTGCCAAATACATATCCATAAAGTTGAACCAATACTCTCTAACCAAAAATGCATCAGATTATCTATTCCCCTATATTCTTACCCATGCTGAATACTATCAATCTTTTTCAGGGAAATAATTGCCATTCTGATAGGTGAAAAATTGTATTTCAAAGTATTTGTATTGCTCTTCTTCTGATGGTAGTTAAGCATATTCTCAAGTGTTTGAGTCGTATGTAGTGAGAGTTAATTTTATGTGTCGAATTGACTGGGCTAAGGGATGCCCAGATAGTTGGTAAAACATTATTCTTGGGTGTGTCTGTGAGAGTATCTCTGGAAGTGATTACAATTTGAGTCAGCAGACCACCTGCAAAGATCATCATCCAATCCACAGAGGGCCTGAATAGGACAAAAGGTGGAGGAAGGGTGAATTCCCTCTCTGCTTTAGCTGACACATTCATCTTCTGTCCTCAGATATCAGTGCTCCTGATTCTCAGGCTTTCAAATTCAGGCCAGAACTTACACCACTGGCCCAATGATTCTCAGGGCTTCACACTCAGACTGAATTACACCACCAGCTTTCTTGGTCCCCTGTTTGCAGACAGCCAACTGTGGGCCATTTTGGCCCCCAAAACCGTGTGAGCCATTTCCTATAAGTCTCCTCTAATCTCTATCACCTATCTATCTATCTATCTATCTATATCTATCTATCTATCTATCTATCATCTATCTATCTCCAACTGATTCTGTTTCTCTGGAGAACCTTGACTAATGCATATGTACTTGCACTTCTGTTTATAATTGTTGCCCCTTTTCAGTTGCACTGTTCGATTTTTGCTTATTGATTTATGGGAGTCCTGTATTAAGGAAATTGGATCAATTATCTGTCCTATATGTTCCAAATAACTTCCCTCTTCTTTTCACTATGTTTACACTACTTTGCCATGCAGATTAAAACCTATTTTAAAATTAATTCAATAATCTTTTATTTTTTTCATGGCTTTTGAATTTTCTTTCATACTAAGAAAAGACAGCTTCATGCCATTTATGGGTGTGTTTTTGTACATGTGTGTTTAACTCTCAGAATCTCTTCTTGGTTCTTTTATGGCTTAATTTTCACATTTTACTCCATGAATTACATTTATGTCATTTATTTTAGTGTAGAAGGTGAGGTAGGTTGTCACCTTTATTTTTACATTTTAATATACATTTTGAATGATTATATTGTCCTAATACACTTCATGTATGGTAGTGTTACCTCTCACTTCTCTACTCTTTCAAAAATATCCTGGGTATTTTTCTTGTCTAGTTTTCCCTGTGAATATTAGAAACAGTTAATATAATTATAAAACCAAAATTTCATTCATATTATTAATTAATTTCTATATTATTGTAATTTATATAGATATAATTTTTTATAATAGTTCCCTTGAAAAACTCACATTCTTTGTCATTCTTTCAAGTCTTATTTGAGTTGTTGCATAGTTTTAAACTTGTATTCACATGGAACTTGTTTGAATATAGGAAATAGTTATTTTTATATATAATTTTGTACAGAGGAAACTTACTGAATTCTAGTGTCACAATCTTAATACGAATACACAAATAGTGATCAGACATAAAATAAATCTTTCAAAATGAAAGAGTAGAACAAAATAAATAAGCAGAGAAAATACACCACTGGGGCTAATACAGATAATTCAAAAAAACTAAACTCCATATAAAAATGTGTAACTGTTAGCATAACTGACTCCATTTTGGACCTTTACAGGTTCTCCTGTCCTTTTGCTGACCCTACCCAGGGCTGTACTGTGCAGCGAATCACTTCTTTGTCATCAAGGGCTTTGTAGTTAATAGATATTATTCAATAATCATAAGGATGAGGTGGAGTCTATGCTCTGTTAGTCCCCAAACAATGATGAAAACCTTCCCTGACTTATTCCAGGTGCCCAGGAGACCAGTTACCCATTCATGAATTTTGACTTAGGAATGCAGGTTCCATTTCCAAGCCCCTACCCTCAGACCCTAGGTTAACTGTAAAATTGTCCCAGTGACCCCTTGGTGGTGAGAAGTGTGGCTGCAAATGCTTCCAGATGGTTGTCTGCCCAATCATGATCTCACTCTTTGAGTAAGTTACCCAGTAATAAACTGATCCATTAATTATAAACTGACCCATTGATTATATGGAGCTGTCCACCTCGTTTTTCGGTCTCAAGATGTCTTCTCTGTTTGGTGGGCAATTTTCGTTCCCTCCATCTTCCAACAAAAACAACACCCCAATCAGGCTTCAGAGAGATTATAGAAAATATTTCATAAATAAAACAAAAATAGAATGCCATGGAAGAGGTAAAAGTGAATACAAGGAATAGTTCTTGGAATTTAGAATAATTACTCAGGTAAACAATTTAAGAGAAATGCTGAAAGACGAGTTCAAGGAAATCTCTCACTTTTATGCAAACCTAATAAAATTCTCTATTTTGGTAGAAAAGAATCTTGTTAATGTTACATTTTTAAATCTTGCATTTTGTTTTCTAATTCTAGTTTACCTAACCAAAATAGTCCACACAACTGTCTAGTATTGTTATAGACCAAATAGGCTCTAGTTTGTTTTGATTTACTATATGAAATCTCCTTAGTTCTTCCAAGCCAAATAAAAATAGCCCTCTAAAGCACTTTGCAGTATGTAAACAGAGGGCATCAGTTGTTTGTTTTTGTTACTCACTGTAATATTTAATTTTATATGATAACCTGACTGGGACACATGGTATCCAGACATTTGATTAAACATTATTCTGGGTGTCTCAGTATGGATGTTTCTGGATGAAATTAACATTTGAATTCAGAGACTGAGTAAAGCAAATTGCCCTCCTTAATGAAAGTGGCCCTCATCCAGTCAAATGAACCTGAATACAACAAAATTCTGAATAAGAAGGACTTCCTCTACCTGACTGCTGAGCTGGGACATCAGTTTTTTGGTTCTTTTTCTCCCTTCAGATTCAAAAATAACACATCTGCTCTTTCTGGATCTCGAGCCTGCCAACTGCAGAGCTCAGACCTTGTCTAACCTCCATAATTGTGTGAGTCAAATACTTTACAGGGTGTGTGTGTGTGTGTGTGTATAACAGAACCTTATTGGTTCTGTTTCTGTTTCTCTGTAGAACCCTGACTAATACACTGGCTAAATTACCATGGCAAAATAGCCATCTCACATCTCCATAATTTGGTGAAAATATGCTGTTCCTTGCACATTAGGTGAAGGATAGCAATGGGTTATAATAGAAAGAATGAACCGATAGAAATCAGGAGACCTGAGGCCTGGGTCAGTCTCTGCTAGAAACTCTCTGAGACACTATTAATCACTTCACCTATCTAGAACTCAGTTTCCAATATCTATAAAATTGGGGGTTGGAGTAGATGAACTCTACGATCATTTCCAGCTTTGCAATTCTATGACTTTTTTAAACAATTACTCCATCCATTGTTTTTTTTTTTTAATTTTTATTGGTGTATAGTTGATTTAGAATGTTGTATTAGTTTCTGCTGTACAGTAAAATGAGTCAATTATAGATATACATATGTCAACTCTTTTTTTAGCTTCTTTCCCCATATAGGTCATTACAGAGTACTGAGTAGAGTTCCTGGTGCTATAGAGTAGGTCCTTATTAGTTATCTATTTTATGTATAGTAGTGTGTATATGTCAATCCCAATCTCCCAATCATCCATTGTTTTTTTTCAGTAGATTGGTTATAGAAGTTCTAGAATAGAATCATTTACTCATCTACCCGTCACAAGTTGTCTCATTCACTTCTCTATTTTTTCTCAAATTCTTTTCCTTATTCAACCTCCAACTCACTGTGGTTTTGTAACTAAAGTTTTCTCCTCTAAGCAGAGTTAGTCTCAGCTTATTTTCGTTTCCCACTGCATATTTTCCTTCATATTTTTGTTGAAGTACACAGTGTATTGTATTATACATTATCAATTTCTATTTCTCTTTCAGTATTAAGTTCAGAATTCCTAGATGATAAAGACTACCTACTTAGACTCTTTTACACAAACTCTGAAGAGAGCACCTGAGACATAAGGGACACTAGGGATTGTTGTTGAATAAAAATTCCATTTAACAAATGTCCACTTACCATGTAACAGACACAAAAACTACATGCTATATGGAATCCAAGTGAGTAATACACCACCCACCATGCTTATAATGTAACTGAAAGCAGAGAAGGTGGAAAATCAAATGAATATACTACAAATTAAAACCAGGTTTCTTATTGTCAACCTCAGCACTGTTGATAGTTTGGGACAAATAATTCCTATTGTGGGGAACTGTTCTGTGCACTGTAGGATGTTTAGCTTCATTTCTGGCCTTTACCACAATAATACTCTCTGAGTTGTGACAACCAAAAATGTCTCCAGACACCGCCAAATGTCCCCAGTGGGCAAAGTTGCCCCTGGTGAGGACCACCGAGTTAAATTAAGACAGGTACCATAAAGTGATATAAACACAGTGCTTTGGAGATTCAAAATAGGGAGAGAAATACCTAGTGGGGAAAATCAGGAAAGTTTTCATGGAAAAGTTTAAGATGAGCAATTCTTAACACTATGTCCAAAACATGTTTGAAGTTTTGGCTAAAATATTCATCTCCTGAGCTCTCAACAAGTTTGATTTGTTGAGTGTCAGTAAAGGGCCTTTGTAAAACTAGAGAAAAACTATACTGTGAATATTTTCTAATATGTAAATATCAAGGAGAGATTACTATTCTTTAGCTGATTTTTTGTATTTTCCAAAAAATCTTTAGAATTGCAAATTTTTTTGCTTTCATCTTGAAAATGCAATTTAATAGTATTGTCTATTTTCTTGATGAATTATTCCTGTTTCATCATATAATGAGCCTCTTAATTCCTAATAAGACATTTTTGCATTAGTGTCAATTTTTTCTCTCATTAATATAGATAAACTAAATATTCCTTTCATTAGACATTTTTTGGTATTTTTCTCACCCTGATACTTTCATTATTAATTATTTTATTATTTATTATGTCAAGCTCTTTGTTGTCACTGTTCTTTTAATCCATTCTGAGAGTTTTAATAGGCAATATTATACCATTTATATTTAACTGGAAAGTATACATCTTCTACATTTACTATAATTACTGATAAATTTAGAATTATTTCACCATCTTCATTTTGTATATAAAAAAATTATAGTGGTGAGAGAATGGACTCCAGAGCCAGACTCTCTGAGTTCTACTATTTATTAGCTATGCAAGTTTGAAAAAACTATTTAAATCATGTGCATGCCAACTTCATAATCTTTAAAATGACATGCTTATTATACTTACTGCTTGACATCAGTGTAAGGATTAAATGAGAAAACACATCTGACACACTTATAATGCTACCTAATTTTACTATAAGCACTCAAAATTGTATTTGTATATACAATTTAGGCTTTCCATATCATGCTTTCTTCTTTGCTCTTTTTCTCTTTTCTATTCTTCCACTAGATTAATCTTAGTGTTATATAATTTATTTCCTTCTTTTGATCACTACTAGTTTCAAGGTTTTACATTTTCACTTGTATTCTTTTTGTGGTTACTTTTAACTTCAGATTTGACTTAAAGTTTAATTGAAAGCTTTGCCTTCCACACAAACAATGCACAGATTATATAAGAATACTTATATTAACTCACATATTTCCCAATAGTTTGCTCACCATTGCTCTTGTATCCCAATTCTTCCAGGATTTAAAATTCTTCTTCCTGAAGGAGGAGTCTGCCAGGGGCTCTCAGTCTTTGTTTATTTGAAATTTGATTCATATAACACTCATTCTTGATAGATTTTCTGGGCAGAGGATTACAGGTTGACAGTTATTTTTGTTCCATGTTATGAAGATATTACATCATAATCGTGATTGCTATTGTTTTCATTGAGCTATATATAGTCATTCTAATTATAGTTCTTTTGTGTGTAATTTGCCTTTTCTATTTAGTTGGATTTTACATATTCTCTTTGATTTCATGTTCTGAAGTTTCACTAAAATATGTCTAACTGTGGAATTATTTATTTTTTATAGAACTTATGCTTCTTGAAAATGAAGAATTTTAATTCAAAAAATTCTCAACCATGCTGTCTTCAAATATAGATGTCCTTATTTTCTGTATTTTCTTTTTCTGGAACACCTATCAAACATAATTGGACATTCTTATTCTATTCCCCTTGTCTCTAAACCTGTCTTCCGTGTTTCTATCTCATTGTCTTTGTGCTGCATTACGATGATACCCTCCAATTTATCTTTCAACTCTCTAATTCACTTTTCAGTGCTTATAACTTCCTGTATACTACTTTTATTGTGATATCATTTCAAGAGGCCTTCTTCTGTGAGATTTTCTTGTGACTGGGACTGTGGAATATCTCTTTAGGTTGGTTTTATATTTGCCTTTGTTAGGAACACACTGGTTTGAGACTAACATTTATCTTAATTATTGAAATGGAGGTTCCTACATCTTGCACTCATTGGTAATTTAGATTCCAATTTTCAAAGACTTGGGTCCAAGTTTACAAGTTCCCCCCCGCCTTTTTTTTTTTTTTTTTTTTTAATTCAAAAGCCAGGCAGAGAGAAGATGAGAAGATTCATTGTTGTCTATCTGCTTCCTATGTCAGCAAATAGATTTTATTCTAGTTTACCCTTTGATTGAGGTTTCAATTCTTTTAGGGTCCCAGCTACATGCATCAGTCTCCAACTTCTTACCAAAGTAAGGTTATTAAAATCCAAGCACTAGGAGACTTGCCTGGTGGTCCAGTGGTTAAGACCAATTCACGGGGTGCAGGTTCGATCCCTGGTTGGGGGGCTAAGATACCACATGCCTCGTGGCCAAAAAACCAAAACATAAAACAGAAGCAATATTGTAACAAATTCAATAAAGACTTTAAAAATGGAAGAAAAAAAAAATCCAAGCACTAGACATACTAAGTCTTATACTCAATGTTTCTATCTACTGTGCCCTATGGTTTCTATCACATGAACTTTTCAGTTTTAATTTCTATCACCTGGGGATTCTCATTCCATTTTGTTAATTCAACTACACATTTTATATATTGTTTGATTATATCTAGCATCTCAAGTTGTTCATAATGGGAGGAATTTTATACCATTTTAATGTACCATTTTACCAGAATCAGATGTGTTAGCACTGTCTGTCAATTTCAATACTTTATGTATTGAAAGTTTCCCATGCACAGGACATCTTAGGAGAATAAAACAACACTTTACAAAGAGCTTTTAATTCAAACCTCTGTTATGGTAATGGAACAGGATTTCTCTGTTTAGAAGTGGTAGGAAGCCAGAAGGTTACTTGGTTTATCAAAAATCATTTAGCAAAATTTAGAACCACCCAGAAACTTCTTCTGATTTCACTTCTAGGATCTTCTTATATGTCACACAATTTCAAAGAGCAGAAATGATTACTGAGGTCATAATAATACAAAAATCGTGCATTGTATCTCCAGAGATGTTACTAATACAAGAATTATCAGTGAAAAATAAAGTGCTGGAATTATATTTAAGTGAAAATTTTGGACAAGTTCTTTGAAAATCTGAAATAAATAATAAAATAAATTATTCACAGCCATTGGAATTCAAAGGTTCTCAGCAATCATTTTTGGTATTTCTCATGCTGCATTCATATATGCCACCCAAATGTGAAATTTCAAATACGGTATGCATGAATTAGCTGCTACAATGCCTTAAAGCAGAATATATTTCAGTATTCATGGATAAATGATTTTGCCAAGGAAATTGACTTGATAATGCTTCATGAAAAGTGTCAGCTATTATCATGTAATTTCAAAGTCCAGCCTAAAATAGTGTCAGTATTTCAAAAATGGAATAAAAAATATAACTTTTATATTTTAAAAAGTCATTATTTCCATTCTGTCCTTTCCTTCCCAGGATTAAGTAACATTTAAGACTTGAAATCACAAAGAAATTATTTTTGTCATAGCTTTTTACCTATATGCCAGTTATAAGTAATATCTGGATACAAATTCTAATGAACAAATGGGTATGTTGTGAGGAGGCAGAAATAAAAGTAACTGCGTGAAGGACCAAATGTAATTTAAAAATTACTCCTCATTCATTTACTGAAGAGTAAAAAGCTTATTAAAATAAAAAACTATAGTCACAGTGGTTTAAGTCTTAAATCCATAAATTTCAGATGTATTTTATTGCATAGCTATTCTTCTAAGTGATGAGGGCTGTAAAGAGCTTTTAGACAGCCTCTCTTACTGTGGGCTCATCATATTCTTAATTGCTTTCTCTAAAAAATGAAACCAATATGTGTTAGTAAGCAGATAGGATAATTTCTAATTTAGGTCCCTAATTCCAAGCCCACCTGAAAACTAGGCCAGGAAAAATATGCTTAGGATCAGCAGATTATGATTATTTCAGCCTCAATGAACAAGGGCAGCAACAATGTAGATTAAGTCACAGATCAAAACCCAATCTCTGCAGGCTTCTTAGATTTCTCTTTTACTTTGACAAAATAGGTGCATTAATGCTAAAATGCTTCTTAATAACCAAAAATAATAAACAAAGTTATCTACTAAAATAGCTGTGTCAGAATTTTGATTATAACAACTCCTATTTTCTGTAGAAATATGGAGTTTTTAAAGAATTTCTATACCAAGTTCTGGTAATATATTCCTAAGTAAATTGAGGCTCTAAGAAGCAAAGCTACTTTCTCAAGCAGGAACAACAAATTAATTTCAAATAGGAAAAAAAAAAACAGGTTTTCTTTCTTCTATAGCATGAGCTACATCATACACTGAAGGTGTAGGATAAGTAATTGAATACGCTTCCTTTTGTCAAACCCCTTCTCCTCCCCTATAATCTAAAGTATAATTCCCTCTGGAATATATGACAAAAAAATGGAAGAGAACACTTTACAAAGGAAACAGTGTGAGTTCCTGTTCTTGTTTGGTTATGTGAACCCCCAATAACCCAACCCTCCTGCTGACAACAGCTACAAACTCTACAAAATACAAAAAAGACAACTACATTTTGTTTGCTAAGGAGAGTTAACAAATGTAAGTAGCTATGAAGAGGAGTCAAAATACGGAAAAGCATGAGAGTGGATTTTCAGGATATTTTCCCCCCCTTTGGCAAGATAAGAATGATGATGGTATCAGCTGCAGAGTGATGCAGTATGGGTAACTAAAATACCAACAACTCAACATTTTTTCTGGCCATAGGAAACAAGGAAAGGAGCATAAGTGGGCTGGGGGGTGTGGGAAGATGGAAAAGAGCTAGGGAAAGAAGCCTTAATTCTGGGAATGAATCTCACACAAGTCTTAGCCTAACTGCATGGACAGGACTGACTCAAACAGTGGCGTGAGGTTTTAGGAAACGAAACTGAGACTTGAGCCACCATCCTCAGAAAGTGAGCTGGAACTTCATACACCCTAAATATAACCAAATTGATTGAGTGCTGAAAGAAAAATAAGAATGTTTTCCATAGAATTATAGCAGAATAATATATACACAGTATAAACAAAAAAAGAATTCACAATTTCACTGACATGATCCAAAATTAATTGACATACAAGGAATTAGGAAAGGTAATCCATTCTAAGAGTAAAGACAGTCAAAAGATGCCAAACCAAGATGATATAGTTGTTTAAATGATCAGATAGTACTTTAAAGCAGCTATTACACTATGCTTCCCCAGCTTTGCAGGATGCTGCCCAAGAGGCCAACTTCTGGCTCACCCCACCTGAACGTTGAGAGGACTGGCATGGCTGTAGTCTGGGGATAGGTAAGTGCAGAAAAAAAAGGGGCAGGGACTCACAGCAAATAGCATGCTGATCTCAACAAGTGGCCACAGATCCGAACGACTGCTCGTGGACTCCACCAAGAGCCCAGACCACCAACCCTGAGGAACAAGCCCTCTGCAGACCCACACAGCTAGCTGACACGTGCTCCCAACAATCTGCTTTTGGCTTCTCCCTTTTGGCTGGTGCTGCACACACCCCACAGACAAAATACATGGGCCCCGACAGATGGCACACACAGATGTTTTATGTGTTTGTAATAAATCTTTGCCTCAATTTCCCAAAGACATATTCTTATTTTTTATTCTAAGTATTTTGTACTTTGGGTTCTTTTATTTAGGTCCATAATCCACTTTGAATAATTTCTGGGTATGTGGCAGGGTAGAAATGGATGTTTGTGTTTTTCTATAAAGATATTTGATTTTTCAGCACAATTTGTTGAAAAAATTTTCCTTTCCCCATTGAGTTGTACTTTTAGTACTTTTAGTTGTACAGTTAGTACTTTTGTTGAAGATCAATGTTAAATTTTGTCAAAAGCTTTTTCTACATCTAACTCCTGAAATGGTCATACGGTTTTTCTCCTTTATTCTGTTATAGAGTAAATTATGTTTGTTTTTTAAACCACTTTATTAAGGCGAGATTGACATGTAAAAAGCTGTACATATTTAACGGATACAACTCAGTGAGTCTGAGGATATGTATACACCCGTGAAACCACTACCACCATCAAAGCCATAGACACATCCATTGCCTCGTAAGGTTTCCCTCCACCTCCATTATTATTATTATTATTATTATTATTATTATTACTTAAATGTGGTAAGAACACTTAACATAAGATCTACCCTCTTAGCAAATTTTAAGTATATCATACGATATTGTTAGCTGTAGACACTTTATGGTAGATCTCCACATTATTTATCTTGCATAATGTGAGATATAAAATTTAAAAAAATATATACATTGGACTTCATCAAAATAAAAACTTTTACTTGTAATAAAATAAATATACAAATGACTGATTGAGAGGAAATATTTGCAACACATATATGAGACAAAGGGACTTGTATCCAGAATATATTAAAAACTCTTAAAAGTATGAACACGAAGGGGGGCAAATGGGGGCGGGGGGTGGTGGTGGGATGAACTGAGAGATTAGGATTGACGTATATACACTAATATGTATAAAATAGATAACTAATAAGAACCTGCTGTATAAAAAAAATTAAATAAAATTTTTTTAAACAAATTTTTAAAAAGAGAAAAAAACTTGAACCAGTAAAACAAAAAAAAAACTCTTACAACTCAATCACAATGCAACTCAGTTAAAAACATTGGCAAGATTTGAACACACATTTCATAAAAGGTGTACAAATGTCCAATAACATATGAAAATATGCTTAAACATCTTTGGTCATCAGAGGATTCAACTAAAAATCACCATGATATATCACTACATACCTTAAAATGACTGTACCAGATGTTGACAACAAATGTGGAGCAACTGTAACTATCATACACTGCTGATGGGAAAGTAACATGTTACAACTGCATTGAAAAACAGTTTGAAATTTTCCTAAATAGTTAAACATACATCTTCCAGCTGACCTAGCCATTCCATTCCTAGACACTTCCAAGAGGAAGGAAAACCTGTGCCTCAATAAAAACTTGTACATGAATGTTCATAGAAGCTTTATTTGTAATTGATAAAACCTGCAAACGATCAAATATTCATCAATAGGTTAATTAATAAATAAACTGTGGCAAATGGGATATTATGCAGCAATACAAATAAATGAACATGCAGCAACATGGTTGAATTTGAGTGGAAGAAGCCAGACATAGAAGAGCTCATACTGTATGATTCCATTTATATAAAATTCTAAAGCCTGTTAGTAATCTGTAGAATCAGAAATCAGATAGTGATTGCTTGGGGACTGGTTGGAGGAAGGGATGGAACACAAAGAGGCTTGAGAAAATTTGGGGGTTGGTGGAATTGTTCAACATCTTGATTACGGTAACAGGTTCATGGGTGTATACATATGTCAAATTCACTGAAGTATAAATAATTTGACTTTAAATAATTTGTAGTTTATATCACATTTATTATACTGCAATAATTCTGTAAAATAAAACAAAAAATAAAAAGTGAAATGAGGTAAATTGTTCATTAAAGAACAAGTTCTTTCCAAATTATCTCATTTAATTTTTCAGACAACTTTGTATGACTGTTATATCTGGCAATACTACAGTCTTAGTGAATTTTGACACAAATTTCTCATAATCTTTTAGATGAGATAGGAAAATGTAAAACATATAGTTAGTGGATTCATTAAATAGAGGGTGTGTAATATATCACTTGCCTCATTTTATAAGATTATGATGAATTGGAAAGTGAAAGAATTAATAGGAGGAAAAAGTATACTCCCTCCATCTAGCAAATACTTTGTCCCTTTACCCTTACCCAGGCAAAATGGAAATTTATTCAGATTGGTCAGATTTCAAGGCAATAATGATTCTATGGAAAGGAGATCACTGACCAGGTTAAGGGTAAAAATAGCCATTTACCCCTGTCACTATAATTTTTTCTAAGTATTTAGACAGGTGAGTTGACTCAGGCTGCCACTTCTGTATAGACCCAGTTGTATTGAACTCTCTCTTTCGCCTCCCACTTTCAGGCAGCTCAGGAAATAAGTTCACTTGGTTATCTTCCTAACTTTGGCCCATCTTTTCTTCTCTCCCCTTCTCCCTCTCCCATCCCTCTCCCTCTCTCTTCCTCCTTCTTCTTCTTTCCTTCTCTTTTTCCCTCTTTTCCTCTCTCTCTGACTTCCTCTTTTTCTAACACTTTCTCTTCTCATCCTCATTGAAGAATAATTAAATTGATCCATTAAGACATCGAGATGCTTCATCTCCTTCTCTTATTTCTCTCCTTTTTTGTACTAAATTAGGGAGTTTGAATTTTATCCTAAAAGCTGTTAGAAACCAATGTATATTTTTTAAGAAACAGAATTACTTGATCAACTTTACAGCTTTGAAAAATCAGTCTACCTGAGAAATTATATTGGGAGAGGGTAAGAGAGGTAAGACAGAGATAAAAATATTAAAAACAGCACAATACAAAACCAAACATATTACAGAGATTCATTCCTGAATCAGTGAAAATAGGAAGAGATGGTTTTGAGAGCAATTAAGGAAATAGAATTTGTGCTTATTACTGATTAATTACTTTTTATATGTGTGGGGTGAGGGGTGAGCAGGGGATAAGAATGATGGTATCAGACAACATCTATGCTTCTGCCTTGAGTGACAGGGTGAATGGAAAAATAACACACAGAGAATACAGATTAACTGATGAATATAAGATGATGTATTGTGGATACATGAGCAGTGGATATGTTTAGTACAGATGAAACTTCCAAGTAGAGATATCTATGGGGCAGTTGAATATACAGGTCTCTGGTTAAGAGAGTTTTCAGCTAGAGCTGGAAACATTTAGCAAGTGGGTGACAGTTGAAGCCAAGGGACAGGATGAGGTCATCTAGGGTCACTTTAGTGGACAAGGTAAAGGGCTAAGGCTGGGAACAATAATATTGAAGGGGTGAGTAAAAGAAAAATAATTCAGAGAAAATGAAGGAGAATCTGAGAGGCAGGAAGAAAGCCAGAAAAGAGATGTAACAGAAGCTCAGAGAGGTAAAATATCTGGAAGATGCAGTGGCCAACATTTTCAAATACCAATTTGAGATTACCACGTTTCAGAATAGGCAACTAAAATGTTTAATCGAGAGAGGTAAAACCACAAAATAGAAGCAGAAATAAGTGCAGTTGAGTTTCTTATATTCAGAGACTAATCATGTATTAAATGGAGTAGATTTCTTTTTTGTGGCTTCAAAAGCCAGAACTAGGGGAGGGGGAGGGGGAAAAAAAAAAAAGCCAGAACTAGAACCAATATTAGAAGGTGCAGAAAGCAAGATTTTAACACAACTGAAGGAAGAAAATTTCTACATTTTATGAGAATTATCTAAAAGATAAAATGGTCTGTCTCAGTGGAGGTTGTTCCTACTAGACTGATGGGTCACATGTCAGAGGTCAGAGGTCCATGAGTAAAGATACCATATATCTACCACCATCATCTAGAAGAACTTAATAAATAGCAGGTTGAATAATATGTAATTGCCAATATTTAGCCTTTTTTTTTTTGGCCGCATCGTGCAGCATGCAGAACTTCCCCGACCAGGGATCCAACCTGTGCCCCCTTCAGTGGAAGCATGGAATCTTAACCACCGGACCACCAGGGAAGTCCTAGCCATTTTTAACCAATAAAAAATAGCAATTTTATGTGGTTCAATCTAATATTTATTGAATGAAAAAGTAAATGAATAAATAAATAATGAACGATTGAATATTGGACTAGGAAGTTCTTTTGATTTTCAGTGCATAAAAATATAGTTGCTTTAAAAAGAGAGTTCTCAAAGCATTAAGGGAAATAACAACACAAATTGATTGTAAATTTTGCCAGAATGTCATGTTTTCTTCCACCTTCAGGTAGAAATTTTTGAAGGGGTCCAAAAGCAATTACTCAGCTAAATATTATGTATATATTTATTTATTTGAGTAAATTTACTCAGAGATATTGAGTTGAAAAACCACTGTAAGTTTTATAAGCTGAAAAGTAAAATTATTATTATTTTACTATTGGTATTAATAACACCACAAAAGAAAAAATTGTTATCTAATAAATATACCTTTGAGTCAGGAAATACAATAGCAAAATATATATATTTTTTTAATTTAAAAGGGAAAACTCTTATTTACTGATTTATCTTATATGATTCAATTTCCATTGGCTTTTATCATCCATTTATAAGAATGGATGAGAGTTGAGCTACTCAGAAGGAGAGAAATTGCTAATGTTGATTTTTTTTAATGATTCCGAACTACTATGAGTATAATTTCCTAATGCTGTTGCCTGGGAGTCATAAATGTCACCACAGTGCAATTTTTTGTTCTTATTTTGATTTCTAGTGACTAAACCTTTCCCTTTTCAGCCACTTAGTGTCACCCTATCACAACCCAAATTATAGTCTAAATTACAAATACAAAGTGCTCCTTTCCTCAGCCACAGTGGAATGCAGACTCCATGGAGCATAAATTTTTCCCCAGGGCATACAGTAGTCAATCTTTTATTTTCTTTCACATTCCTCATTTAAGAGAATTTCTGGCAAATTTATGTGAAAGGAAAATAAATATTTTGCTTCTTTGACATTTTGGTACATTTATAGTCGATTATTTTCATCATTCTGTTAGAAATCTGGTTAATTATTAGTATGTCTAACATCTGAATAAAAACTAAATAAACACATGATTAATTATTAATAATATGCTGAAGTACATGTAGTCATTTTTGCAAATTTAGATGTTAATAACTGCAAATACTTCACCTGTCATTTTCTCCAGCCAGAGTCATCTTTAGATTAGATACTGATTATTGTGTCATCTTACCCCAAAATCTTCTAACCATTTTTATTTCCTGAAGGGAAAGACTTTTCTTGTCTCTTTATTCTGATATTGAAAATCTCCATGATCTGGGCCTACATTCCTGGTCCTAGCTCCATTGGAGTCCCTGGTTGCCATTCCCAACTGTATCTTACACAATTTTGACTCTGTACCTTTGCTAACTCTGTTATTTCTACCTGAGATGCCCTTCCACTTCAGTTTACCTCAATGCATCTTTTACAATGCACCTTGGATCTATCTTCAGTATCATCTCCCATGAAACCTGCTATGAAATAGACATAATATTTTAAACACAAAATATGCAAAGTCAGAAAGTTTTTTTTTAATCATTCTCTGGTTAATATTTCATTAGTGTGGAGGAATGTTTCCTATAATCCATGTCTCTTACAGCATATTTCCTCCCACGTCTCATTGTCTATAACTGGGTCACATACCATGCCTACACTAATTATTAACAAGGTGAATGAATGGACAACACAAATGTTTGAGCCATCCATGGGGTTGAGAGAAGAAAAAATGGTTCAGTAAAATCAGCATTATAAGGAAGGCAGAGTAGATTTTGGAGAGTCATCATTGTTTTCAGCTCTTTCCAATGCAAAACTAATTACTATCTCTGTAAATTCCAATTGAATTTTCTTTACACAGTTATCAGAGAAAACCTATTCCAGTCAGTCTTTAATAGACATGAGGAACAGCCTTGAGGTTCCACCTATTTATCCCAGTATCTGGCACACACTGGGTACCAAGAAAGTCCTGTGGAAGCAAAGCTCATTGAGTGACCATCACTAATATTCTTATAATAACAGAATGGTGACTCTGTACTCATGTCTACAAGGCAATAAGTGGAAGTTAAAGGGAGAAGAAGAGCATTTGTATATACATAGGGCAGTCACAGTCATCTATTTCAATTCCACCTCTGTTACTTCCTAGCTGTGTGAACTTTGGCAAGTAACGGAAGTTCCATAGCTTTAGTTTTTCCAACTGTAAATGGAATGACTTTACATGAAAATAAAGCATGGCTAGTCTTAAGTGAATCAATGTTTATAAATTGCTTAGCACAGTGACAGACACTTGATAATTAGCAGCTACAGTTAGTACAATCCCTTGGAACAGAAAGTCATGTCTATTTTGTCAGTACAAAGTATGGAAATAAACTAAACCTCCTGCAGCATGTATTCTTTCTACAAACCAAATTGAACCAATTTCCATATGGATAGTTGGTCCAAGCAAGACACATTTGCCTTTTACTGTCATGACAACAAAGTTAGCAAAATTGGTAAACTCTGAATTCTCCCACTACCTATTCTGGGTTTAAGACAACAAAAAGTTCAAAAGCCTTTTTTGATTATTCTTTTGAAAGAAACATTGACTCTATTTTTATGTGAAAGGAAGAAAATCAGGCACTCCAAAATGAAAGTAGGGAGGGAAGGAATGTGAGATAGAAAAAAAAGTTAAGAATATTTATCCCTCACATTCACAAAGGTTTGAGTAATGTTTTATAAAATCAAAATTGGAAGTTAGAATCCTAAATTTTTAATATTTGACAAAAAAAATTCCACTGAAATTTGTGAAAGGAACCAAGAGGTAGAGTTTAATATCTGTCACATTATATTTAACAGAGCAACAAACTCAGCTATTTAGCAACTGCAATGTTAATCCAATGGTTTTTAAAACACAAACAGAATTTGCAATTTTCAGGAATTCAGTAATGTTACCAGTTAACAAAACAACTCTTACTCTTACTCACATCTAACCTAAGCAAGGTTTGTCAATTATTACCATAAACAGTGGCATTTACAGCAAATGTTTAACTCTAAGTTATGTCAAAGCACTCTTCAGAGTGATATAACTTGTGTTAAATCTGCAAAGGACTACATTTAATGGTCCATTTCAGACATGGCCTCTTAGTTGTTGGTACAATCTAGTAATGAGTGTAGAACAAACCAATGTCAAGTTTTTCCATTCAAAAAGCTGTAGAGACTCTATCTTTCCAAGGTGATCTTAGATTCATCTGACTAGTGTGCCTTTTTATCAATTCTGATTCTCTTCCTCCTGCTGCATTATTTTTCCTGGTTGACATCTTCTTATATTCATGTAAGAGTAGCGTGGTCAGTAAAATCCGAGCAAAAGTGACCTTAAATTTGTGCTTATTTTTTCCCTCTCATACAATCTGGAAGACACCTTCACTGTAGAAGAATGCCTGGACCCCTGCTCCCACAAGGAATTTGTTCTCTATAGAGTCAGCCAGCTGTCTGAGATGTTCTTTAGCCAGACTCTAAGCTAGCTCATTCACTCATACCTCAATTAATCAATTAGTTCTTCTATTCAACAAATCTTTATTGAGTACTTAGTATGTGAAAGGTACTGTTTTAGGTACTGGAGATACACAGTGAACCAAATAGACAAAACTTCCTTTCCTCATAACATTTTTATTCCAGAAAAGAGAGAAAATAATAAATAAATGTCATAAATGTAGTATGACAAATAGGCATTTCACAAAATTTTTTTGAAAACATAAATCACACAAAGAGAATAGGGAGTGTTGGCCGGGAAGGAGGTTGTAATACCAAATATAGAGGTCAGAGAAAGCTTCACTGAGAATGTGGCATTTGAGCAAAGAGCTTAAGGAGGTGAAGGAGTAAGTCACATGGATAAATGAGGGAGGTGCCTCGCAGGCTGAGAGAAGAGTAAATGCAAAGGCCCAGAGGTAGGAGAATGCCTGGGAAGTTCAAGGAAAAGCAAGGACTTCAGTGTGCTGGGAACAGAGTGAATCAAAGGAGACCAGTAGAACATGAGTCCAGAAAGGGAAGAGAGAACAAACCTTGTGAGGCTTTGTAACCCATTGTAAGGACTTCCTTTCTTCACTCTGAGGGAAATTAGAAGCCACTTGAGAGTTTTGTGCATGGGAGTGATAGGATCTAACTTATAGTTAAGAGCATCATGTGGTTGCTGTATTGAGAGTTGATTGTGGGCAGGCAAGTGTAAAAACAGAAGGACTGACAGGAAGCTATTAAAATAATTCAGGCAACAAATGATGAGGACTGGCAATTAATTCCGATGAAAAGTCACTGGTGGAGGTAATGAAAAGTGTTGGGTTCTGTATGTAACTTGAAAGTAGAGACTACAATATTTGCAGATTGATGGAGATTGGTAAACTCAAAAATGTTTACCAGCCTCTTTGGACTGAACAACCAAAAGGAAAGAGTTACAATGCACTGATCCAGGGAAGATCTGTGGGAATAAAGGTAAGGGGAGATGGGGGAAATGAGAAGATAGATTTGCAGCAAGTTTATTTGCAGAAGGCTAGTAAACACCAAATGGTGACATCGAGCAGTTGGTTATGAGTTCAGGGAAGAGATCTGGATTGGACATGTGAGTTTTGGAGCTGTCAGTTTATGAATGATAGTGTACGAGATTGAATGAGATTTCCAAAAGTGTGAATGTGAGCAGTCACTGGAGTGCGAGGCAAATCAGGAAATGTATTGTTTTGGAAGCAAGGTGAAGAAGTGTTAAGGAGGAAGAAGTGATTACCTAAGTGAAAAGCTACCAATTAGGTTAAGTAAGATGAAGACTGAAAATCAACCATTGATTTAGCAATGTGATCAATATTTCTCTTCACTGAGGAGAAGAAGCAAATGATGAAACTGGACAACCAGATATGCTTCCTCATTTAATGTCCTCCTTGTATAACCCTGACTCCCATAGCTTCCATGAACTGAACTAATTTTGGAATTCATTTTATTTTTTTATGCTCCAGTAATTAGTTCCTTATCTCTGTGCCTTATCTGAATCCATGTTGATATTTCCAAGTTGATCTTTTTAAAAAAATTATGTGAAGGAGATAAGTCAATATTACTATCACAGTTTTGCAGAAAACACAGGTTTTAGAGAAGGTAAACATTTCATTGTCACTCTTCTGGTTAGTAGCAAGGTGATGACTCAGCCCAGGCCTTCTTATCCTGCTCCTTTAACTTCCATAAAGAGAGTGGCTGATGCTTTTTTGCTTATTCTTTGGACCTTCCTTTATGCATTGCCCACTTCTATTCATACCTTCTATTTATTCTTATTAATCCCTTGAATTTTGGTCCTTAGATTTTTTTTTTTTTTTGAACAGGTGCATTCCATGACCTTTAAGGACAAACAGCAATATGACTTTAGAGCTTCAGGGAAATTGAACTTCTGCCAGGCTCCAAATCCAGAGAATAGTTTCATATGCTCTCATGTCCCTCCTTTTCTGTAGGATTTATTTCCTTTTAGCATGGGCAAAAGGCTGGGTAAATGACCAGCACGGTATTATTAAACATATATCTGCCCATTCTCTTGTTACAAAGATAAGAATTATAGGTCCAACATCCAAATATTCAGTAAATCTTGCGAGTGTAATCTTATATATCGTCATAGTACACATCCTCTTTCTTCTTCTTTTTCTTCTTGATTCTTTCCAAGAGTTTTGCTTCTTTCCACTCTTACATCCAAACATAAGGAGTCCATAGAATCTTAGCGACATAAGAGATTGTATTGGTATGGATAGCGGTCATCCATCTTCAGCTTGAATTCCTAGGGATGTTCACTCACTACCACAAGTCCGTGCACATAAGCATGCAGTTGAACAAAATTATTCGATTAATCACAATGTTTAAATGTTAAAACATAAAGTACAAAGATCATGCAGACGGTAGATTGTATCAGTATCAATTTCCTGCTTGTGATATTGTACAGTAGTTAAGCAAGATGTTACCATTGGGAAAACTGGGTAAATGGTACATGAGACCTCTGTATTATTTCTTAAAACTGCATGTGAGTCTACAATTAATTCAAAATAAAAAGCTTAAATATACATGTAAAAAGACATTCATGGGCACACTTCCTTTTCCAAGACCATCAAACTGTCATGAAGCTGGGAAGGGAATGCTCTAGGAAAACTACTGTCTTAGGAAAATCTACCATGCTGGCCTTTGAGAGTGCTGCGAGAAAGTCCAGAATTAAACAGATAAATAGCGATCTGTGAAGAGAAAGGTAGTGATGAGTATGAACCTTATTTTATCATCAGATACAGTAATGGCACTTGTGGTATTATTGTGAAGATAGACTCCACCTCCAATTAGCTGCCATACTCCCAGTCAGCCACCTGCCGTGGGATCGTGTGTGTGTGTGTGTGTGTGTGTTTCATGAGAATTATTTAATCTATGTATCTGGTTAGTCATAGTTCCAGTTTCTAAGGCTAAACCAAATATCCTGCCCATGTTTCTATTTCATCTCTTTTCTAGCTATCTGGCTTTCCTTTCCTTTCCCAGGAATTCTTAAGATCACTGACTCCACTGAAGGAAGTCAGGCTTCTGACCGCCTAATAAATAAGTTCACCAGTGAAAAGCCTAGTTTTCATTCTGTTTAATTACAGGCTTCAGAGACACTCAAAATGGAGGGTGTCTTAGAGACAAATAATACTGTAGGCTTGGTTTACTTATCCCTCATTGGCAGTGGCACCAAGCCCTTCCTCTGTTTTGAAATTCATGGCTGTGTCTGTGGCAGCATACTAAACAGACTGAGGCCCACACACAGCCTGCTCAGCCCGTCCAGATTCAGCTCAACTAATCCATATACCTTAATGGCCAATTCAGAACAGTAGTTTAGATAACTAACATGGCTCGTTTGTTTCTAGTGTATGTATGTGATCATAAATGAATCCACGTATTATCATTTGAATTGGATTTCATGAATTATGCTGGCTGGGGCTTGACCTACAATATCTTGTTCTGAATTCTAGATGATTGGCTTCAAAATTGGCCCTTAGAAATGCATTGTGTGTACAAAATGTTTAGATGAAAGAAATAAAAATAAAATCAAACATACTAGACACTAACAGTGAAAAGTAAATCACTCATACTCTTGTTTCCTCAGACTCTCATTTCCTTCATACAGATATATTACTGTTAATAGTTTTAGGCAAAGACATTCTATCCATGTATAAGCATATATATGCAGATTTTATATAGAGAGAAAACACTATAAGCTATACTTCCCTATTTGTTTCATAGAAGGTAGAAGATTTACACAGTGCTCTAAACTGGTTCCTTTCACTTAATGATAAATCTTAGAAGCTTTTCTACAATATATCAGCATCTGTGATCTGCCTCCACCTTTTTAAACAACTTTTTAAACTGCATAGTATTCTGTTGAGTAGATGTAATCATTTTGTATTTAATCAGTCACATTTTGATGGACATTTGCTGTTTCCAATATTTTGTTATTACCAACAACGCTTCGGTGAACATCATTGCATGTAATGATTTGTGCCATGTATAAGTGGTATCTGTAAGATACATTCCTGAAAGGGAAATTCTTGGCCAAAGGGTATATTCAGTTTTTAGGTTAATAGATATTACCTAAGTATTTTCCAAAGAGGCTGTGCAGTTTCCCTAACCATATAAGAGAGGATTTACTTCCCATATCTATCTCTCCTTAATTTACTATTGATTTTTTGAACTTGCAGATCTGATTATAATGGTAAGTTGTATTTATCTAATTATGAACATGTTTAAGCATCTTAAAAGTCATTTGTTGCATTCTTTCCACCTAAGCACTCAGTTCTTCATCATTCCCTGAAGACTATCTATTCCTTACTGGTTTAAAATGGCAGCTGAGGGGGGACCTTCAAGATGGCTGAGGGGGGACCTTCAAGATAGTGGAGGAGTAAGATGTGGAGATCACCTTCCTCCCCACAAATATATCAAAAATACATCTACATGTGGAACAACTCCTACAGAATACCTACTGAACGCTGGCAGAAGACCTCAGACTTCCCAAAAGGCAAAAAACTACCCATGTACCTGCATAGGGCAAAAGAGAAAAGAAAAAACAGAGATAAAAGAATAGGGACAGGACCTGCACCTCAGGGAGAAAGCTGTGAAGAAGGAAATGTTTCCACACATTAGGAATACCCTTCACTGGTGAAGACAGGGGGTGTGCGGTGGTGGGGTGGGGGAAGCTTTGGAGCCATGGAGGAGAGCCCAGCAACAAAGGTGTGGAGGGCAAAGCAGAGAGATTTCCACACAGAGGATCGGTGCCAACCAGCAGTCACCAGCCTGAGAGACCTGTCTGCTCACCTGCTGGGGCGGGTGAGGGCTGGGAGCTGAGGCTCGGGCCTCAGAGGTCAGATCCCAGGGAGAGGACTGGGGTTGGCTGCGTGAACACACCCTGAAGGGGGCTAGTGTGCCACAGCTAGCCTGGAGGGAGTCCGAGAAAAAGTCTGGACCTGCCTAAGAGTCAAGAGAACATTGTCTCACAGTGCGTGAGGAGAGGGGATTCAGAGCACCGCCTAAAGGAGCTCCAGAGACGGGCTCGAGCTGCAGCTATCAGTGCGGACACCAGATGTGGGCATGAGATGCTAAGGCTGCTGCTGCAGCCACCAAGAAGCCTGTGTGCAAGCACAGGTCACTATCCACACCTCCCCTCCCGGGAGCCTGTGCAGCCCGCCACTGCCAGGGTCCTGTGAACCAGGGACAACTTCCCCAGGAGAACACATGGCGTGCCTCAGGCTGGTGCAACATCACACTGGCCTCTGCTGCCGTAGGCTCACCCCACGTTCCAATTATGACTAACGTTCCCCTCCCTCGCCCATGCCTGAGTGAGCCAGAGCCCCCTAATCAGCCACTCCTTTAATCCCCTCCTGTCTTGGTGAAGAACAGACACCAGAGGGTGACCTACATGCAGAGATGGGGCCAAATCCGAAGCTGAACCCGAGGAGTTGTGCAAACAAAGAAGAGAAAGGGAAATTTCTCCCAGCAGCCTCAGGAGCAGTTGATTAAATCTCCACAATCAACCTCATGTACCTTGCATCTGTGGAATACCTGAATAGACAATAAATCATCCCAAAATTGAGGTGGTGGACTTTGGGAGCAACTGTATACTTGGGGTTTGCTTTCTTGCTTTATTTTTTGTATATATATATTTTTCATTTTTCTCTTTTTGTGAGTTTGTATATGTATGCTTCTTTTTGTGATTTTGTCTGTATAGCTTTGCTTTTACCATTTGTCCTAGGGTTCTGTCTGTCCTTTTTTTTTTTTTTTTTTTTTTTAGTATAGATTTTAGTGCTTGTTACCATTGGTGGATTTGTTTATTGGTTGGTTGCTTTCTTTTTTCTTTTTTTTTTTAACTTTAATAATTTTTAATTTTTTTTATTTTAATAACTGCATTTTATTTTATTTTATTTTTTTCATTCTTTCTTTTTACTTTTTCTCCCTTTTCTTCTGAGCCATGTTGCTGACAGAGTCTTGGTGTTCCAGCCAGGTGTCAGGCCTGAGCCTTGGAGATGGGAGAGCCAAGTTCAGGACACTGGACCACCAGAGATCTCCTGGCCCCACATAATATCAATCGGCAAGAGCTCTCCCAGGGATCTACCTCTCAATGCTAAGACCCAGCTCCACTCAATCAACAGCAAGCTCCAGTGCTGGACACCCCAAGCTAAACAACTAGCAAGACAGGAACACAACCCCACCCATTAGCAGAGAGGATGCCTAAAATCATAATAAGTTCACAGACACCCCAAAACACACCACAGGATGTGGTCCTGCTCATGAGAAAGAAAAGATCCAGCCTCATCCACCAGAACACAGACACTAGTCCCCTCTAACAGGAAGCCTACACAACCCACAGAACCAACTTTACCCACTGGGGGCAGACAACAAAAATAAGGGGAACAATGAACCTGCAGCCTGCAAAAAGGACACCCCAAATAGAGTAAGTTAAGCAAAATGAGAAGACAGAGAAACACACAGCAGATGAAGGAGCAAGGTAAAAACCCACCAGACCAAACAAATGAAGAGGAAATAGGCAGTCTACCTGAAAAAAAATTCAGAGTAATGATAGTAAAGATGATCCAAAATCTTGGAAATATAATGGAGAAAATACAAGAAATGTTTAAAAAGGACTGAGAAGAACTAAAGAGCAAACAATGATGAACAACACAATAAATGAAATTAAAAATTCTCTAGAAGGAATCAATAGCAGAATAACTGAGGCAGAAGAACGGATAAGTGACCTGGAAGATAAAATAGTGGAAACAACTACTGCAGAACAGAATAAAGAAAAAAGAATGAAAAGAATTGAGGACAGTCTCAGAACCTCTGGAACAACATTAAACACACCAACATTCGAGGTATAGGGGTACCAGAAGAAGAAGAGAAAAAGAAAGGGACTGAGAAAATATTTTGAGAGATTATAGTTGTAAACTTCCCTAATATGGGAAAGGAAATAGGCAGTCAAGTCCCGGAAGCACAGAGTCCCATACAGGATAAATCCAAGGAGAAACACACCAGGACACGTATTAATCAAACTAACAAAAATTAAATACAAAGAAAAAATATTAAAAGCATCAAGGGAAAAGCAACAAATAACATACAAGGGAATCCCCATAAGGTTAACAGCTGATCTTTCAACAGAAACTCTGCAAGCCAGGAGGCTGTGGCAGGACATATTAAAAGTGATGAAAGGGAAAACCTACAACCAAGATTACTCTACCCACCAAGGATCTCATTCAGATTCGATGGAGAAATTAAAATCTTTGCAGACAAGTAAAAGCAAGAGAATTCAGCACCACGAAACCAGCTTTAAAACAAATGTTAAAGGAACTTCTCTAGGCAGAAACACAAGAGAAGGAAAAGATCCACAATAACAAACTCAAAACAATTAAGAAAATGGAAATAAGAACATACATATTGATAACTACCTTAAATGTAAATGGATTAAATGCTCCAACCAAAAGACATAGACTGGCTAATGGAAAAAAAAAAAACAAGACCTGTATATATGCTGTCTACAAGAGAACCATTTCAGACCTAAGGACACATACAGAGTGAAAGTGAGGGGATGGAAAACAGATATTCCATGCAAATGGAAATCAAAAGGAAGCTGGAGTAGCAATTCTCATATCACACAAAATAGACTTTTAAACAAAGACTATTACAAGAGACAAAGAAGGACACTACATAATGATCAAGGGATCAATACAAGAAGAAGATATAAAAATTGTTACTATTTATGCACCCAACATAGGAACACCTCAATACATCAGGCAAATGCTAACAGCTCAAAAAGGGGAAATTGACAGTAACACAATCATAGTAGGGGACTTTAACACCCCACTTTCACCAATGGACAGATCATCCAAAATGAAAATAAATAAGAAAACACAAGCTTTAAATGACACATTAAACAGGATGGACTTAATTGATATTTATAGGACATTCCATCCAAAAACAATAGAATACACTTCTTCTCAAATGCTCATGGAATATTGTCCAGGATAGATCATATCTTGGGTCACAAATCAAGCCTGATAAATTTAAGAAAATTGAAATAGTAGCAAGTATTTCTTCCAACCACACCACTATGAGACTAGATATCAATTACAGGAAAAAATCTGTAAAAAATGCAAACACATGGAGGTTAAACAAAATGTTACTAAATAACCAAGAGATCACTGAAGAAATCAAAAAGGAAATCAAAAAATACCTAGAAACAAATGACAATGAAAGCACAAAGACCCAAACCATATGGGATGCAGCAAAAGCAGTTCCAAGAGAGAAGTTTATAGCAATACAATCCTACCTCAAGAAACAAGAAAAATCTCAAATAAACAACCTAACTTTACACTGAAAGCAATTAGAGAAAGAAGAACAGAAAAAACCCAAAGTTAGCAGAAGGAAACAAATCATAAAGATCATATCAGAAATAAATGAAAAATAACTGAAGGAAACAATAGTAAACATCAGTAAAACTAAAAGCTGGTTCTTTGAGAAGATAACAAAATCGATAAACCATTAGCCAGACTCATCAAGAAAAAAAGGGAGAACACTTAAATCAATAGAATTAGAAATGAAAAAGGAGAAGTAACAACCGACACTTCAGAAATATAAAGGGTCATGAGAAATTACTATAAGCAACTATATGCCAATAAAATGGACAACCTGGAAGAAATGGACAAATTCTTAGAAAAGCACAACCTCCCGAGACTGAACCAGGAAGAAATAGAAAATATAAACAGACCAATCACAAGCACTGAAATTGAAACTGTGATTAAAAATCTTCCAAAAAACAAAAGCCCAGGACAGATAGCTTCACAGGTGAATTCTAGCAAGCATTTAGAGAAGAGCTAACACCTATCCTTCTCAAACTCTTCCAAAAAATTGCAGAGGAAGGAACACTCCCAAACTCATTCTATGAGGCCACCATCACCCTGATACCAAAACCAGACAAAGATGTCACAAAAAAAGAAAACTACAGGTCAATATCACTGATGAACATAGATGCAAAAATCCTCAACAAAATACTAGCAAACAGAATACAACAGCACACTGAAAGGATCATACACTGTGATCAAATAGGGTTTATCCCAGGAATACAAGGATTCTTCAATATATGCAAATCAATCAATGTGATAAAGCATATTAACAAATTGAAGGAGAAAAACCATATGATCATCTCAATAGATGCAGAAAAAGCTTTCTACAAAATTCAGCACCCATTTATGATAAAAACCCTCCAGAAAATAGTTATAGAGGGAACCTACGTCAACATAGTAAAGGCCATATATGACAAACCCACAGCCAACATCGTTCTCAATGGTGGAAAACTGAAACCATTTCCACTAAGATCAGGAACAAGACAAGGTTGTCCACTCTCACCACTATTATTCAACATAGTTTTGGAAGTTTTAGCCACAGGAATCAGAGAAGAAAAAGAAATAAAAGGAATCCAAATTGGAACAGAAGAAGTAAAACTGTGACTGTCTGCAGATGACATGATACTATACATAGAGAATCCTAAAGATGCTATGAGAAAACTAGTAGAGCTAATCAATGAATTTGGTACAGTAGCAGGATACAAAATTAATGCACAGAAATCACTTGCATTCCTATACACTAATGATGAAAAATCTGAAAGAGAAATTTAGGAAACATTCCCATTTACTATTGCAACAAAAAGACTAAAATACTTAGGAATAAACCTACCTAAGGAGACAAAAGACCTGTATACAGAAAACTATGACACTGATGAAAGAAATTAAAGATGATACAAACAGGGGGCTTCCCTAGTGGCACAGTGGTTGAGAGTCTGCCTGCCAATGCAGGGGACACGGGTTCGAGCCCTGGTCTGGGAGGATCCCACATGCCGCGGAGAAACTAGGCCCGTGAGCCACAATTACTGAGCCTGCGCGTCTGGAGCCTGTGCTCCGCAACAAGAGAGGACGTGACAGTGAGATGCCTGCGCACCGCGATGAAGAGTGGCCCCCGCTTGCCGCAACTGGAGAAAGCCCTCGCACAGAAGACCCAAAACAGCCAAAAATAAATAAATAAATTAATTAATTAATTAAAAAAGAAAAAGATGATACAAACAGATGGAGAGATATACCATGTTCTCGGATTGGAAGAATCGACATTGTGAAAATGACTATACTACTCAAAGCAATCTACAGATTCAATGCAATCCCTTTCAAACTACCAATGGCATTTTTCACAGAACTAGAACAAAAAATTTCACAATTTGTATGGAAAAACAAAAGACCTCAAATAGACAAAGCAATCTTGAGAAAGAAAAACGGAGCTGGAGGAATCAGGCGCCCTGGCTTTAGACTATACTACAAAGCTACAGTAATCAAGACAGTATGGTACTGGCACAAAAACAGAAATATAGATCAATGGAACAGGATGGAAAGCCCATAGATAAACCCACGTAAATATGGTCACCTTATCTTTGATAAAGGAGGCAAGAATATACAATGGAGAAAAGACAGCCTCTTCAATAAGTGGTGCAGGGAAAACTGGACAGCTACATGTAAAAGAATGAAATTAGAACACTCCCTAACACCATACAGAAAAATAAACTCAAAATGGATTAAAGACCTAAATGTAAGGCCAGACACTATAAAACTCTTACAGGAAAACATAGGCAGAACACTCTGTGACATAAATTACAACAAGATCCTTTTGACCCACCTCACAGAGAAATAGAAATAAAAACAAAAATAAACAAATGGGACCTAATGAAACTTAAAAGCTTTTGCACAAGAAAGGAAACCATAAACAAGACAAAAATGCAACTTTCAGAATGGGAGAAAATATTTGCAAGTGAAGCAACTGACAAAAGATTAATCTGCAAAATATACAATCAGCTAATGCAGCTCAAAATCAGAAAGCAAACAACCCAATCCAAAAATGAGCAGAAGACCTAAATAGACATTTCTGCAAAGAAGATATACAGATTGCCAACAGACACATGAAAGGATGCTCAACATCATTAATCATTAGAGAAATGCAAATCAAAACTACAGTGAGGTATCACCTCACACCATCAGAATGGCCATCATCAAAAAATCTACAAACAGTAAATGCTGGAGAGGGTATGGAGAAAAGGGAACCCTCTTGCACTGTTGGTGGGAATGTAAATTGATACAGTCACTATGGAGAACAGTATGGAGGTTCCTTAAAAACTAAAAATAGAACTACCATATGCCCCAACAATCCCACTACTGGGTGTATGTACCTGAGAAAACCATAATTCAAAAAGATACATGTACCACAATGTTCATTGCAGCTCTATATAAAATAGCCAGGACATGGAAGCAACGTAAGTGTCCATCAACAGATGAATGGATAAAGAAGACATGGCACATATATAAAATGGAATATTACTCAGCCATAAAAAGAAATGAAATTGATTTATCTGTATTGAGGTGGATGGACCACCTAGAGACTGTCATTCAGAGTGAAGCAAGTCAGAAAGAGAAAAACAAATACCATATGCTAACACATGCACATGGAATCTAAAAAAAGAAAATGGTCTGAAGAACCTAGGGGTAGGACAGGAATAAAGACGCAGATGTAGAGAATGGACTTGAGGACATGGGGAGGGGGAAGGGTAAGCTGGGATGAAGTGAGAGAGGGGAATTGACATATATACACTATCAAATGTAAAATAGACAGCTAGTGGGAAGCAGCACATAGCACAGGGAGATCAGCTTAGTGCTTTGTGACCACCTAGAGGGGTGGGATAGTGAGGGTGGGAGGGAGATGCAAGAGGGAGGGGATATGGGGATATATGTATACATATAGCTGGTTCATTTTGTTATACAGCAGAAACTAACACACCATTGTAAAGCAATTATACTCCAATAAAGATGTTAAAAAAATAAAATAAAATAAAATGGTAGCTGAAATAAATCTCTATGTGTATTTTAATTTATTTCTGAACTCTATTCTGTTCCATCTATCTTTTTGTTTACATGTGTCAGTACCGATTTTTTAAAATTTTTATACTTTTATAATGTCTTAATATATAGTAGTTTAGTGCCTCTTTGTTCTTTTTCAGAACTTCCTTAGATATTTTTGGTAACTTTTTTGCTGGCAGTTGTGTTGGAGTTGTTTCATTTATATAAATACTGAAATATACTCTGTTTAAAAGTAAGCTGCAAAAAAAAAAAAAAAAAAAAAAAAAAAAAAAAAGTAAGCTGCAATTATTATGAGACAGGGAAAGCTTTATGCCCAAGGTTGGGTTACACCTGGGACTGAAAATGATGTATTGGAAAAGAAGAGCAAAGAGGACCAACAAAGGGAAGAAAACTAATAAATTTTCCAAAAAAAAAATTCTACAAAACAAACAAACAAACAACCCAGAAGTACCCTGGAATAAAACATTCACTTGAATGTTGTAAGCTATTTCAGCAGCCAGCTAGTTTTGCAGGTCAGCATGTATTACCCTGGCTTTTAAGGGTTTGAGAAACATTATCAGTGTTCTGAGCTTAAACTGAAATCCTTGAACTTTCAGTACCTGTGAGCTTGCACCTAAAATTCCTGCTCCTGGCAGCACTTTACCAGTCACAAGGAGCCAGCATTAATGAGTGCCCTGGCAGGAAGCAGAACTTATAGAGAAGCTAACAAGTTCTGAGAAAGACGGAGATAAACACAGGCAGCAAACCACTATCTTTGAGCCTCTTGTCCTTTAAGATATGTCGAGATCCAGACTTCTAAGTGTCACTTCGGTGGTCTCAAAAACAGGAATCTTGTGTTTGCCACTATTCCAGGTAACCATCTCTCTTTCTGGGAAAAGATTTTCAAAGCTACTACTCTAAGGATCTGATTTGTTATAGATTTGTGGTTTGGGTAACAATGACTCCGACAGTTAGAAGATTTCTTTTAAGAATGTGTTACCAGAATCTTATGACATTATATATATTGGTTAAACATACAGATAACAAAATGGTTTATGACCTTAGTCCTATGTCTTCTTTATTTAGTTCTATTGCTATTGAAATATGATGTGATTAAATTTTTTTTAACTTTGTTATGCTGTAAAATTTTTAAAAATCAGAAGTGCTATTGACATAAAATGCTGTGGCAGGATTAATTTAAGACATGTTTACTGTTGCCCAAAGACATACTTGAGGTTCAACAGCTTTTCAGTGCTGAACAGTGCAGACAGAACCATCTTAGAGTCTATTTTGATTCCTCTGCTCTAGTATCTCATTCTGACTAATCTCTGCATTTCTGTATCTGTGTTTCTTGAATGCAGCATATCTGAAAGATTTAGGTATGAAATATATTAAGACTTCACTCCCCATTTCTTGATAACTCCAAAGTCTGACATTGGAAGTGAGGTGGTAATAATGTAACACTGTGTACTTCTTGCTAGGGTTTCAAGGAAGTGACTTGAAAGTGAAATGCTGGCTTTATTTGTTTATCTGTTAAGCTGGATCCTAAATGTTTTCATCTACTCATAAATAAACTTTCTTTATGGACAAAATTTGAACGTTCATTTTCCTCTCAGTTAGTATGCAAGTCTATTTGCAGCATTCTAGCAAAAGAGAGTGCAACTCATTTTCTGTGCTTATAAATTGTTCATTACCACGCTCTCTGATGGCCAATTCATGACTCCATCAGCAACTCCACAAATCTCTTTGCCCAGACAAACTTGGTGGAATAAATATGAGGTGCTGAAGAAGATGAGTTTGGGCTTAAGGGGAAAAAAACGTATCTCACACAAAATTTCCAAGTCTATGATTTTAAATTTTGTAACTTCTTACTTGTATTGATATTTGTATGTAGGGTCCAGGAAAATAAATACTTCACTGACCTTATCAACACAATTTTTAGGGCTACATATAAATAATATTCAACAATTTTTCTCATTGTACATGAAAAGGGTCTCAGTTCAAGAGGAAAACAAACCTACAAGCAAGTCCTCTAGATAGGAGTACTTTCTTTCCTCTGTGACGTGAGTTATTGTAACCTATAAGGCTCGACACAGAGGACTAAGATAATTGTGTTAGAATACTTATGGTTCGGGTCTTTTAAAACAAAGCAATCAAGGTTATTAGTTTTCCCCTCTTCTTTGATAAAGAGAAAAATGTAAATCTCAACAGGAATGTCAATGGATCTTAGGTTGACCTTAGCCTTAGAGCAGGTTAAAATCACTCCCTCCTTCGTGCATGTATTTAATATCCACTAACGCTAAGGGAATGGACTTCAGTTTTCATGTAGGGAACTTGATTCCTTTGCGTGAAAATAATATTCACAAGTAATGAAGCTCCTTCCTCTAGCTAAAATGTGAAAACAAAGAAAAACTGCAAGGTGCACAAAAGCTCTTTAGATAAAGCAAAATCTGCCTATAGAAAAAACAAAGTGTTTCCACACCCACCTATGGCGGTGTGTAGGATAGGAATCTGGCTCCCAGTATATATCTCCTGTCACTGCTGAGCTGGAGAATCTACCCAGAGATTTTTTTCAATTACAATTCTGTGCACCAATAGACTCTGCTGCGGAGCTTTTAATTAAAAAAGAAAAACAAATGAAATAATATAAACCCGCATTGTCTCTAGGCACTGTTTGTATTAAAGGATTAGACATGAGATGTTTGGATTTCATTGTTCTAACCATGTGTTTCAGTTGGTGCTATCGGACTCACCATGTAAAGAAAACAAAATGTAAGTAAATAACAAGAGGCCCCATGGTTTTATTCAGCATTTTCAAAATTCAAAGAATAAAAATGTCTCAAGTCATTTGAGAAGCCCCAAATGAGTTTCAAATGATCATTATAATCATGTAAGAAAAATAAAAAGTAAATTCCTTTTAAATGCAAATGGCTCAATTTTTCTAAAAGCAGAAAAGATGCACTTTCATTATGATCAGCTTTGTTAAACAAATAAGGGGCCTAGTTGATTTCTAGGTATTTTTGCTCACTGCATTCTCCACCCTTGAAGTTTTAAGCATCCTTTAAGTTCATGAAAGAATCATGACTTCCTCTATGACTCCATCCACATGTGTAACTCACAGGGATGATGGGAGACAGTTTTCTGGATAATTGGGTTTCAAATATAAGCAAACTACCAAAGATCTAACCTGTATTATGTGTACCTTTCAAAGTGCTTTTGATATGTTATGTGAATAATTGACACTATTTTCTCACTTTTCGTACTGTAGGCTTAATTCTCAGAATTCTATTCGGGAGATGGGGAGAAGGTGCCATTAATAAAGCTGCTGATGATTAACGATAACTGTAATGTACTGAGACTTTGTGCAAGTGTCAGAAAGCACTTCTGCCAAGCCCTATCTTCTCCTGGGAGCAGCCCTCATTGCCAGCTAGCTGTTTTTAATTATCATTGACTGTTACCCTCAAGGCCGGGGTCTCCGGGCATTGTCTCCAGATTATGAGGCCATGCTGGGTGAGATGCTTTCCTTGGCCCTGGAATCCTTCACCTATTTCTGATGGATCATCTCATTATTGATCATCTGCTTATTAAACGTGTGCCACTCTTTCAGCTACTGCATGGCTCTCCATTGCTGTTTCTTTGCATTGATTTTGGACTTGCTTTTTTCTCTGTCTTCTGGTGTTGGTGACATAATGGACTTTTGACTATTGGTGTGCTTACCTAACTTTGGACCTCATGGCTGTCTCATCTTGCCCTTTCATCTTCTGCCTTTGACCCAGAACAATAGAATAAAGAAATTCATAGTTGGAAAGGATCAGAAATGTTGACTCTAATTCCCCAATCAACATGACAGGAGAATGTGGTATTGAGGAACTTTATAAGCTAACTTTAGAGTCACTGAGGCTACTGGCCTTTTTTTCGGGTGAAGAAATTGAGGCCCAAAGAGAGATAGTAACAAATTAATCGCAGGACTTAAATTAGTACTTAGGTACAAACTTTTTGACTACATCATTTTGCATGTAAATGTCTGTTATATCAGTCATTATTTAATATCATTGCTTTTGAATAAAAACAAGAAACCACCTCAAATATAATGCAAATTAACAGAAAATTAAGACAGAGAAGGCAAGAAAGTGTCTGATTTTGTGGAGAACTCGGATAAGGTAAGTAAATGTATTGAAGGCAGACACAATATTTCAAATATTTTGCCACCACAGGAAGGTGTTTGTGGGATCTATTATTAGTTCTATTTACATTTTTTTTCCAGCACAAGACTAATTTTTTCTGCTCTAACCCGATCAATTTATTTATTTATTTATTTATTTTAACATCTTTATTGGAGTATAATTGCCTTACAATGGTGTGTTAGTTTCTGCTGTACAACAAAGTGAATCAGCTATACATATACATGTATCCCCATATCTTCTCCCTCTTGCGTCTCCCTCCCTCCCTCCCTATCCCACCCCTCTAGGTGGTCACAAAGCACGGAGCTGATCTCCCTGTGCTATGCGGCTGCCGATCAATTTATTTTTATAACAGCATTTCTAGTATAAACAATGCATTGCTAGACTTTTTGTGTATAATTTAGATATTATAAGTAATTTAGTGTATGAAATCAAATATGTCAGAGTCCCTCTGAAAAATTACACCTTTAATCTTTTCCCTTCCCCAGAAATAACCACGTACACTGATGTACATGTATGTACATAAACAGGGTATTTTACAAAACATAAATAAAATCATACACATATGGGATTCTGTAAATTAATTGCATTAATACATTGCTGATGATAGTCTACCATATTACCTGGCTTGGGGAAGTTAAGTATTTTGCTCAAGAGTAAACAAGTAAAAGGCAGAGCTTGCATCTGGGCCTATGACTGATTCCTGAGCCTGGGATTTTCACTACAAATCCACACTGCATGTCCAATATTTAGATAAAATTACACACCTGGTGAAATACCTGGGGATACACAATCCATCCATCCTTCTGGGTACTGTACAATTTACCCACCCCAGATTAATTAGGTCAGGCCACTAGTCTCTGGATGATATGGTTTGGCACCCATCCCTCCCCCAAATTATTGTAGCTGAATTGCATTCTGGCTTCTGTTAAGAGTAATTTTTACAAAAAGGACCCATGAAATTTATTATTGCATTTATTCTAAGAGTACTGTGAGAAACATTGTTCCTGTCGTTAAAGACAGCCTCTTTATGAAGCCCAATAGTTTGAATTTGTCTCTCGTTTCTATAGCTGGAATAGTTGTGCATTTGGTGAATAATGCTGCCTGTTTTTGTTAATTTTAGAGGATACTATATAACCAATTCTCTCTTTCATCCTATTAACTGCTAGAAAGCTTAAGTCAGATCTGGAGTTCAGTACTAATTTTATATATGGGATTTACTATATTCAGTTTACAAACTGATCTCACTCTTGGCTTATTCTCTTTGTCTGATACTCTCTGTGCTCTCATTTCTAATTTTTTTTTGTATTTTTAATATTTTCTTAAAGCATTTTGGAACACAGGATATTGAATCCATTCAGGCAGTAGTCCACATAGTAATATGAGGCTAGAGATGAATTTTACTCTCCCCAGTTACGATGCTGCATGGTGGTAAGAGACATGAACTCCACAGCCAGACCATTTGGGTTTAAAGCCTGTCTCTGCCACTTCCAGCCATGTTATCATGAACAAGTTACTTAACCTCTTTATGACTGAATTGTCTCAACTGTAAAGTGAGGATTATAATAGTGTGACCCTACTTTATAGCATTTTAAGTTTGAAAGTGAGTTAATTCACATGAAGTTATACAACTGGTTTAGAAGAATGCCCAGCACAGGAAATTATGGATAATTCTAATAGAGAAGCCAATGAAACAACTTCGCACTCTTCTTCTATTTATCAAAGTAATGAATTTTCAATTAATCTTAGGTCCACAGATTCTCAGCACTGAGAAAAAAAATTAAGATCAACTAGTTTAACCATCCCTATAGAGCAGGAATTATCTCCATACATCAAAGTAGGGCACTGGTTGTTCTGGAAGGGACAGAAATTATCTCCTTTGACACCTACTTCTAGAGAGCTCTGATGATTGGAAATGTCTTCCTTAAATGTTATATTCAGCTTTCACTTCTGGATTTTTTTAATCTTTTTGGCATCCTCATCCTAATTTGATCAAGCATAAGTAAATCTCTGAGTAAATAACTTTTTCTACACTGAAGATCTTGCACCTAAAATTTGAATATTTAAAATATTGATACTGTTCAGACACTTTTAATTTCTTTTAAGAACTCAGAAAATTTCTGTTTAAAAATTGAACTTGTGAAAGACATGGAAACAATGGTGAAGAAGGAGGCACGTGGAGTCAGAAGACCTCTATTCTAGTTTAAGTTCTTTGGTCAGGTAGTGACCTCCCCATTTCCTTTCCCACTGTGAGTGTCTGTTGCATAGTGTGCAAAATCCTAAAGGTGAAATAAATGATACCAAAGGAGCCTGCAGTTTTGAAATTGTATGACCACTTCGCATTTCTCCAGCTAACTGCTTCCTGGCCATTTTATTGCATATCAGTAACTTCACCAGTGTGTGCACAGGGTCAGAAAAAGGAAGTAAAGTAAATAAGTTTGGATAATTGTTAGCACTTGAAAAAAATATTGAGTGGCTCAATAAGAGCCACTCAATAATTGACACTTATTGAGTGTCAAAAAGAAATGATATAAGGTAGTTAATATTGAGAATTGACATTTTAGTAAGTATATGGTTTATTTTTTAATGTAAAGAAGAGAAGCAGAGATTTATATATGGAGGAAGATAAAGCAATCCATACTTTTTTCTGGTCATAAGCTTAGATTTCAAGATTCAAAACCAAGAACCTTGAGCTGTTTTATTGAGCCAGGACACCAGGAGAATTTCCTTACAAACATCTTTAAAGTGGCATACTACATTTTAAAGATTTTTTGTATTTATAATATACTATGTAAAAATTTTATGACTACAAAAGTGATGCATGTACATTATAAAAATTCAAACAATATAGAAATACTGAAAATATAAAGTGCCTCACAATACCATCTTCAAGAGAAGCAAGCATTGTTAGTAATTTGGTATATATATATACATACTAACTGTATAACACCTATGTAGTGAAATCATTGTATTTACATAAAAGGAAATATACAAAGTAGAATTGAGCTCTCTGTATTATTTTATTTAATTATAAATATAAATCTATATTCTCTTTGATGAATGGGTAATATTCCTTTATAAGGATGTTCCATTAATTATCTTTATAATCCTTTATTGATGATCACTTGTTTTAGTATGTTTTTGAAATTTATACTTCAGCTGCCATTTTTCCCCCTGCCATTTGTACCTATGTACTTGGTTAAACCCTCTAGGTGCACACACACAAAAAAGTCTTGTCGTCTGGGTGACTGACGTTTGTCTTAAAAGTTTGTGGTAAAATTTTTAAGTTGATACTTCACATATGTTAAAAAGTCATTTCTGACTAGTATAATAAAAAACATGACACACTGCCTCCTTAGAGATGCTGGGAGCAATAAATTAGCTGACATTTAAAAATGCTTTCAAGCTGAAAAGTACTAAGTATTATTTTAGCAATGGCTGAAGAAGACATGATTAAGTACAGCTCCATCTCAGAAGTTTATCAGGCTGTGATGAATGGTTTTCCACTATTTAATGCTAGAATACTTTAATAGCGGCCCATACAGCAAGGTGTGAAAAAGTTCCATCAGCAAACATACATTTAGTGCCCGTGTCTGATATAGTGAGGGTCTCTGGAATGAATAGCACTTGCGTATCTATCCCTGGGGAGTTAAACCTCCTGAAAATTACACTGTGAACTTTGTTTTTGTGACATCTTTTTAACCTAAACCCAGGAATGACTGAGTTGTGCCTAGATACAAAAATGGTTTAACCATCCTAATGGAAGATCAACTTCTAACTCCTTGGTAAATGGTATGTGTGACCACACACACCCATTTTCCTTTTATTCTAATTTTTTTTCTCCAACCATGTTACAGGCCTGGTTTAGTAAAATCTTCCTTACCAAGATATTAAAGGATAATAGAGATTATGAAATTTCCCTGGAGAATTTGCATTTTGAAAAACTCTAGGTCTCTGAATAAACAGAATACTGCGACGGTTATCTGCCTAATGCCTAACACCTATGACACGTTAGCCCTGAAAAGTTAGTCACTACCTTCTCAATGCACAACAGTATTCGTAACTCTAGAATCAAGTCTATTACAGTGCAGTTATCTGCTTACATATCTGACAGTTTCACATTTACCTGTAGTCTCAGTGCCTTAAATGAAGTGGACATTCAGTAAACATGTGTTTAATTATGGGGAGTGCAGTGAGTAGGTGATTGTTGAGGAAACAAGTGTGGTCAGAACAAATACTATGGTCCAGAAGAATAATCCTTGTCCATCTAGAGGTCCAGCACTAACTGCTCTTCTTTTATTACCAGGTGCACAAACTATAAAGACCAGAACACAAGTGGCTGGTATATCTGGTAAGGACATCCTCAATTTGTGTTATAAAACCTTTGGTGGTATATGGAGCTTCCCTGGTGGCGCAGTGGTTGAGAATCTGCCTGCCAATGCAGGGACACGGGTTCGAGCCCTGGTCTGGGAAGATCCCACATGCCGCGGAGCAACTAGGCCCGTGAGCCACAACTACTGAGCCTGCGCGTCTGGAGCCTGTGCTCCGCAACAAGAGAGGCTGCGACAGTGAGAGGCCCGCACACCGCGATGCAGAGTGGCCCCCGCTTGCCGCAACTAGAGAAAGTCCTCGCACAGAAACGAAGACCCAACACAGCCAAAAATAAATAAATAAATTAATTAATTTAATAAATAAATAAATTTATATATAAAAAAAAACCTTTGGTGGTATATGACACTCCTTTTCGTAAATAATTGAGATAGAATATGACATCATAGAGCATAAGAAAACTTTAGGGATCATGTAGATCAACAGAAACATCACTTTCAGGTTGTTGGCCAGTGTTTACTTAAACACTTCCTATGACAGGGAACTTACTATTTTTAAGAATAATAGTTTATTCCCAAGTTGGATATTTTTAAAGGTAAAATCATTGTTCTTTATCTTGAAATCTCCCAAAATGACTCCTCCACTGATTTGAGTTCTGACCTTAAAAGCCATTCAGAATATGACAAAAAAGGATTGTTATAACTTCCTAAATCTTGGCTTCTGTATTTTCAAAACTAAACATTACCAGTTCCCTCAATTAGATGGTTAGCTCCTCAAAGACAGAGACCCTGTCTTGTCAACCTGTGAATCCCCAGCTCCAATATCTAAAATCTATTTGGTCACTTACGTACTAGTTGAATGAATGAATGGACGGCTGAATGGAAGGAATAATGGATGAATGAGTTAAGGAATCAAGATGCTGCTCCTTTGAACAACTCTCCAATATCTAAAGAAAAAACAGTTACAATTACCTGGCAAGACTGACCCCCTCTAAGCTCAGAGAACATTCCAGAGTCAGTGAAAATGTATGAGTGGTGGTGGGGGATTGCTTAAGGAATTTGGCCTCCCAGATGGCTTGCATCCAGTCTTGCTGAGTTTTTGCCCCTTTCCGGGAAGTAGCAGGAGCTCTTAACTTCCCAGCATGCTCCAGCTCACTCCTCCCCTTCTTCTTCTGCCATAAGGTTCTTGCTGCTGATTTTCCTGGTGGCTCTTCTCTGTGGAGCAGTGCTCTTCTGCCTCCAGTGGTGGCTGAGGAAACTCCAAAATGGTCCCCGAAGACGCACCATGGCTGTTTTTGCTGTTGGAGACTTGGACCCTGTTTATGGTAAGCTGTCTACACACTTCTAGACTTCCTCTTTGGAAACCTTATAGTTTTGTGTGGGTTGAAAAGCTAATCTATGAAAAGCAGATTTGTACACATAGAACAAGACATGGTTTATTGAAGACTCAAAGGCATGCACTGGGGAGAGAGTCTAAATGAGAAAACTTCAGAAGAAAAAGACCCCAAAAGAAAAAAAAAAAAAAAAAGTGTCCTGGGGAAGTGACTCAGAGTTGAGTATGGGGATAGAACCTAAACATGTCATTCAGTCAACAAGCAGAAGGGAAAAGATACACAGGGCTGGCCACTCCAAGTGAATGGTAAGGTTTAAGGTACAGAAGAGCATCTCTGGGCTTTTGATATCCATCTATCCTACCCCGTGTTCATAGTCTCATTTACAAAGCTCTCCATGTCTCGTTTACCCTCAGTAATATTGAACAACAATTTCCAGATTGTCTGCTGCCACTGCAGAGCCTGAAATACTGGAATAGGACAGGCGAGTGTCAATACTCATGTCCTTTCTCCCCAGACATACTGGCGGCATCCTGATCCTGTCTGCTCCCAAACCCCACCCCCCAAACCATGCCTTTCCTATTATTTTCCAGTCTGTATTAAGAGGTATGAAATGGAGGAAAGTATGGTCTTGAGTTATTTGTAATTGCCAGCCTCAGCTGTAAATAGAGAAATGATAATTTTCTGATTTCTGGCAAGTGACAATTGATAGTTTATTTCTTCATGTTAAGCAGTGTCCTCAACCAGAGACCATCTGTTATGAGTCTTTCCAGTTAAGGCACTGCATTGTATACTACAGTTGCCTCAAGAGTGCTTGGTAGAGATTAACAGCTGCCCTTCAGAAACTTGGATCAGCATAAGATTTTCAACAGAGCAGGAGATGTCCTGGGAAAACTAACAGCTAAATAGGAAGTGGGGTAAAAATAAACTAAAATGTTTTAATATCAAAATTCAGTACTAAGATTTAGTGATTATATTCACTATTGGGTTTTTTAAAAGTTATTATTTAACAGGGAAACACATTGTCAATTTGAGAAATGGTTATTTGGGGAAGAATAATTAAAGTCTCCAATGAAAATAGCTTTTTCTCCTAAAATCAAAAACACTTTCCACTGAGCGTACAGGGAAATAGGGTCACTGACCTTCTAACAAAGTACGTTAGTCAAAGGGATCAACATGGTCACACTGGTCTATTTTTCTTTATCTAACAAGAGGTATTTAATAAATAAATGCAATTATGTTTCTTCCAACTTGACCTGAGTTCCTAAAGAGGAAAATCCACAGTGGTCTTTTCAGCCCTCTCTCATTCTGAGGGAGACTCTTTCACTAGACGGCCTTGAAGCATAAAAACATTTGTTTTTAATTTTCAGTAAATAAGCTACCCAGTTAGACTGTTATAACTTTTCAGGCAGTTTATGTGCCACAGTTAAATCCCCATTTATCTAATGTTTTTATATTTCCTGGATGGTGGTTTACATACATGCTTTTGAATTTGTCTGAATTTCCCTGAACACATATGAGTGTGAGAAAAGGAGTCAAGACTGAGATAGTACTTCAATAATCTGCATGTAATAGCACTGAGTGCAGTGAGTTACATTAGAGTCACATTCTCTACATTACCCTGAAGTCATTATGGACAGAAGAAAATATGTAGGAAGAAATTGTTTAGAATATATATATATATATATATATATATCTCACAATTTAATTCACACCTACCAAGTACTAGGCACTAGGTCAGGGGCTTCTCGGATATTATCTCTAATTCCTAAATACCAACTCAGAAAAGTGGCTTTTACTTCCGATAGAGGATGTTATCTACTTTTCTCACTCTACTGTATAAATATACCCCATAAATCTTTGCTGCAGTCCAACTACAGATTGTCCAGAATTGAGGGTAGAGAACAATGAAAATTTAGGCAGGGCACACATGGCTTAGCCACCTTACCCCTGGACACTAAGTACGGCTCTATATCCTGAACCTCCAGACATTTCCACTGGGTGATTCCGCGATGGTAGGTATTGCTCTCCAGAATCCTCACTTCCTCCCTCATTCCCTTCCTCATTCTATCCTTTCCTCCCTAATCCCTCGGGTATAGCTCTGGCTCTTCTTTTGCGCAAGGAACATTTAACTATTTCTCAGCTTAAATTGCATTACCAAGTTCACTTCTGTTGATATTCATCTCAGAGAATACAACCTCAGTGGCCTCTTCCCGTTTATTTTTATCCTCACCTATGCTGGGATCAGTGTTGGGTTCTCCCACCCACCGTCCACCTCCCATCCTGTCCTATGGAAGCCCAGGGTGGCTGTACAGGCAGTAAAGAGCCATTCACATCATCTTTGATGTGGATATGGCTCTCAGAGCTGTGCTTCTTGCCATTCCTGTTTCTGCCCTCCAAAACAAAACACAAAAGAGTAATTTAGGAAGTGGTATTCTCTGTGATCTCTAGTCACCTCTTCTTAGCTAGTAATTTCTGGAAGTAAACTCTAGAGAACCAATATTTTAAGGTAGTCTGAAACCCAGACCCACACTGGATTTCCTTTCCACACTGGATTCTCATTACACGTTTACTTCTCCAAACAAACGATCCTCCCTACCTACTATTTCCATAAAAGGAGGTGCTCTCCAAAAGAGAAGTGAGGGAAATACTACGGGATCTTTTTATGGCTACAGAGGAAAGTAAGGGTCGAACCACAGCTTCTACCTTCACAGCCCTGAAAAAGTTTGTGCTCCCAGCTTAGAGCTGAGTCCACTACTGCTGGATTCATCCGTCTACACCGCAGCTTATGGGTTTGTACTTCTGAGTCTTCCCTGTAGCCTCTGTTCAGAAGCAGGAAAGGAAAATGAGAACTCGTTTGAAAAATACTGGTGACATATTAGAATATAGGGTTTCTGGACTCCCTGCCACTCCTTGAGCACAAAGGGGCAGATAGGACCTTCCCTCCTGAATACAGAATATAAGAAATAAGTCATTTAAAACATCTTAAAGGTGAGACTAGATTTGATATATAAACCTCAGATTCCTCCGAGACCTTCGTTTTATTGCTTCAAAAGTTATTTCATGTTATTCCCATTATTTGCTGAATATATTAGTTGAAATAGCTCTGCTCTTCTGACCTGTGGGTCAGAAGTCTGACCCCCAGGATCCCATGAAAGCTGCCCTCAACTGAGAAGAGCAAAGAGGAGAATTTTGACTGATTGTCAGAGGCTGGAATGGAGTGAACTTCACTGATGTTGAAATATATAAAATACGAAATTTCTTTCACTTGGAATTCCTGACAATATTTCATGGCTCAGGTAGGCAATTATCTTGATTAGAAATATTAAAGAGAGAAAGGGAAACACTTGGCTTGGGAATCCTTGTAAAATGTGTTTAAGGAAAGCCTTGCCAGCCCAGCCCATCACAGTGTCTGATGAGATTTCTCTCTGGGAAAGGTCCCTAGGACTCTCAGCCAAACACCCAGACCTCAAGAACATCTCCTGGATCAAGAATCATGCCTTTTCACAGTTCTCTGCTGGCTCGGTGATCAGATCTCTCAGTTTTCCTTCCCCTTTTATAGGATCTATGTTTTCATGTCATAACACGTTATGATGAAGCTCTTTATGCACCAATAAAAGGAGAATTAATCTCTCTGATACTCCTGTGGAGGTTAAGGAGGAAGGGGAGGTATTGGTGGAGAAAAAGGAGAAGGAGGAAGACCAAAATAAGGTCAAGAAAGTGCAGGAGGAGGGGAAGAATGAAGAGCTAAAGGAGAAGGAACTTACAGTTTGAAGTTGGAGATATTTTAAAGGCAGAAATTAAACCTATTTATTTTATACAAGCCCTAAAATTATGCTATTTTTTCTTCTTCAGGCCCACCTCCTCTTCTTGGACCCAGGTCCAGGGTCTCCTAAACAGTTCCTTCTTCTGTTATTTTCCTGCCCCTACCCCCGGCTCATCTTCTGAATCCAGTTTTCCCTTACCATCTCTGCTCTAAGCCCAGAAGGGATCCATTCTGTGCTCTCCATCTTTCTGAATGGGATCATCCATGAAGTAGTCTCTGAGACCTTCTTGCTCTCTTCTCTCAACCATCAGAGCCTAACAGTTCTGGTATAATTCATTTTTTTTAGCACCTATCTAAGGGGAAAAAATAATTTAGTGTTTCAAAGCTTTCTTATCTCATTATATTTCCTACTTTAATGATGCTTTGGACAACCTCCTTTCTGATAATTCAACAGAAAACATAGGAGATTTTTTTTTTTCTTTCCCCAAATGTATACATGGAGAATGAGAACACATATTGGACCATAGAAAGTGATTTTTTAAAAGGATGTATGCAAATTTTTAGTAAAGATGGAAAAGAAAAGGAGAAAATTATTAAAATTCTCACACAAAAATCCATATCCCAAATATCTATTATTTGTGATCAATGCTCTCCACTTTATAAGTCTGTACAGGCAGGGTGAAGAGGTAGAAAATACAAGTGATTAAAAAAAAATGTTTTGGGTTTATTAGATTAATTGCTTTATTTTTTTAATTTGTATTTAAAAATAAGTAGTGACAGAGGAGTTTTAAAATTTATTAAAAACAATTTTTTTTCCAAATTCACCAAAAATATGGATGAAAATAAGTTTTCATTGGAAATAAGGTTGTGAAGCTGAATGAAAGCCCTTATTTACGAAGAATATGACATTTAAAGATAATGAAGAGAAAGAAGTTTGGGGTTTAGGAGGTGACAGAAGAACAAAAGGCTTGAAGCAGAAAAAAAATCTAATGTTCATTAGAGAAGAGAGAATTTAAGAGCTTAGGAGAGGGGTCCCAATCATTATCTGTCTTAACAAAAGATAAGCTTTAACAAAAAATAATAAGTTACTATAAAATCTACATGGAATCCTTTTCTTCCTACCTCACGTGGATCAGAGCTGGGTCCCTGACGAGGCAGCAGGCAGGTCCCATGCCTTTCCTGAGAAGACAGCAAGGTGAGAGCCACAGAGACACCCCTCCTGGGACTCATCCTGGCTTAGCTCCTCCTTGGCCTGATCTCCTTGATAATGCTGCCTTTCAACTATCCAATCTCCCTGACCCCATTTCTTCTGCAATTTCAGAAATAATCTTACCTTTTTCTTATTTCAGGGCAAATAGAAACACTAGTCTTCCAGCAATGATTAAATGTGAGTGCTCCAATTTGCGGAGGGGAAGGAGGACTGGACAGAGTCAGGCAAAAAGCTAGTCCTTACACACTCTGCTCTCATCTACCTTCCCCTCTCCCAGGATCCTGTCTGATTTTAGGATCCTTTTTGAAATGTCATTTTCATGTACTTTGTGTTCTTCATGTAAATATTCTGGGACTCATTGTAGGAAAGGAATGAGAGTATTTCCTTTATACACTGTCATGCACGGGCATGATAATAGTAATGGCTCACGTTTATTGAGCACTCATGTGTCATGCTCTGGGCTAACCCTTGACATCTCTCATCTCGTTTATTCTTCCCTACAACTCCGTGAGGGGTTCACTAACATTCTGAACATTAAAGATGAGGGAACAAAGGCACTTAGAGATTAAGCAACAGAGTAGATGGTAGAATAGTGACTCAAATTCAGGCAATCTTAGCCAACCCCCTGTAAGAGAACAGAATGACACAGAGAAGGAAACAGAGCAGAAAGAGGAAAACAGGCATGTTAAAATAAGCTAAGTCCATTGGAGTGATTCTTAATGACTTGGGGAATCTGAAACCTGGTTGTAAAAACTTGGCAGTGAGTGTATTTTACAAAATTAAAAAACAAACTCTAATATCTTTACCAACAGCTCTGTCAGAACCATAGGATTTTTGTAGGCATTTTTAACTGAGCTCTCTCAGGTTCTTAATTTGTCCAAAGATAAAAATAATACCTGTCCCCCTCACAATCACATGATATTGTATGTAAACATGCTGTGAAAAAAAATTGAAAAGTGTTATATGTTCAATTTTACAAAAGCTCTCTGAGCTTAGTTCTGTTTATCAAATGAACGCCCTGTGCTTTTCACAAGTTTAAGAGCAATGGGCAAATTTGTAGTAAGGAAATAACAGTAAAACTTTTCTATCACATAGAGCAAGTGTCAATACCTTGTTGCTTGGAGCATGATATTAATAATGGTAGTGGTGGAAATAAATGTGAGCTAATAATTGTGTCGAGTCAATCTGGTCAACGACTCCAGGTACAATGATAGCCAAATGACCTCTGACTTTGTATTGGATATGCCAGGAGCAGTTCATCTGGAAAATGGATAGTACTTACTACTGGTATCCATACGGAGGGAAGTACTGAGTCAAGTCCACTTTGCCAGTGTTAACTCTGTTTTATCAAGACCCTCGGACTTAGCCTACATCATCCTAAACTTCCTAACTATTCAAGGCTCTAGCTCCAAGAAAGTTTTCATTCGTAATCTCTGTGTTGTAACATTAGTAAGGATAATGATTAAATCATTATTTAACCATTAAGATAGGATAGTTTGGGAAATACTATTGTAAATAAAAGAAAATGAATCATACTCCTAGCATAGTACAGTTCTTGCTATATAGTAGTAATGCTAATACTATTATCACTACTAATAATAGTGACAATCAATTTTAATATGTGTCAGGCTTTGTTTTAAGCACTTTACATTCATTTAGCCTTGTTTTTATAGATGTAGATACCATCACTAGATTTTTATGGCACAACAGCAAACGGAGGTGTAAAAAATTGTGTAATAACCTAGTAGTAGATTATTCAATTAAATAAATAACCCCTTAAGAAAAGTGTTGAACCAGGAGGTGAGATTTATATTCTAAATATGACCCCACCCTTCACATAGTATAATAATATTTGAATTATTATACTATGGAAATTCATGGTTCTAAATAAATAGAATGCACTCCATAGTAATAATTTTGAGTAATCTACATATGGATTCCAGTGAAGCAGCTATTGCCTAATATGTAACTACTCTTGGAATCATTTTGATAATTGTGGCATGTTCTTTGGAATCTTCTCAGTGGTATTGAATCTTAATCCTTTAAGAAAGAGGTCAGCACATTTTTTATATTAAAGGCCAAAATATGTTTGACTTTGCAAACGTATGGTCTCTGTGTGGACGACTCAATTCTGCAATTATAGTAGAAAAAGCAGCCAGAGACAATATGCAAATGAATGAACATGTTTGTGCTACTTCAATTTAATATATAAAAACAGTCAAAGGGCCAGATTTAGTTTAAGGGTGTAGTCTCTTTTTTAAAGGTGAATTTATGGTTGTTATTATTGTTTTGGGAAGAAGAAGCCAAATCATTCCCAGAAAGGTAAATACCCCTGTGAATAAAAGAAAAAATATAAAGAGAGAAATGGCTATAAAATATTACTGTTGACTTCCTGTGTAACTCAAAAACAGTCTTTCAAGCCAATACTAGTAGAAGACTTCCCAAAGAACTATTGGAATAAGTGCATGATCTCTCAAGGTGATCAGTTTAAGGAAGAAAATGTTTGTTTTTTGATATTTAATGGCTTGTAGTGTGCATAATCTAAAGTCAAGAGCTTTGATTTCAAAATTTAAAATTTGAGAGTACCTTTCATTTTTGCATGTGTATATTTTAATTACAAACTTTTCACAACTTGATATTTTTACTATTCATCATAGAGATGTTGAAATTAATTAATTGTGTTAGTTGCAGTTTACAGAGCATACATATAAAATAATGAAGTTCAGAGGTAATACTTTAACGTTTCTAGTGATATTCGCATATCTCATGATGGAAGCATTAGCTAAAATGCCATTAATGTTTACAGGAATCTTGTCTTCTGATCTTCCAAAAGGGATATTTCTTCTAGATTCAGCTGTTAAGTTGTAGATGCTACTTGATGACTTAGTCAATGATGGTCTAATCGGTTCATGAGAGCAAATTTTCTTGCTGTAATGACTAAAACTATCATGGCAGAGAGTGATATGGTTGTAAATTTTTTCTCAAGGGAAAAAACAATTTTCTGTTGCTCCAGTGATCCAAGAAATGCCAGATTTTATTAGGCAGTTCATGTGCTTCCGTTTTATGCTGACTAGAAAGATTATGTCTCCACCTTTCTCTTTCCAGGGACAGAAGCAGCTGTGAATCCAACTGTTGGAATGCACCTTCAAACTCAAAATCCTGAACTGTATCATGTTCCATGTTTTGGTGCTTTAGGCCCCCCACCTCCATATGAAAAAATTCTAAAATCAAGCCGATTTTAGATCTGGATGATTAATTGAAACTATTAGAAATATTTTTAATTCCAAAACATAAAATTTAAGAACAGTTCTTTCATTTAGTGGGAATTCCTAAAGATCAATTAATGTAGTCTAAAAAAGGACAAATAGACAAAAGCATGAATGTAGGAAAAGAATTTGGGGCATGGAGATGTTTCCGTAGTAAATTAGTGGACTCTTGGTATGTCACTGCTGCTTTATACTTTTATGCTCCTAATCAAGTTTCTCCATGTACTCAAATAGTCAGTACTTAACTCAAGAAGTGGCTCCCATTAAGTTTAGGATTCCGCTGTCCTACACATCACAAAGTTTTCTGCCTCAATCTCTATTTTAATTTGACCTCTTCCCTAGTACGGAGTGAATAAAATTATCATAATTTAACAGTGAACCAAATAGAGATGCATACATGTCCAGACCCAGAACCAGAAAGAGAATATTTGAATTAGGGTGAGGGGAGAGAGTAGGAAGAAGGACCATTTGGAGTTGAAGGGTGAAGGATGAATGAAGAAGAAGATTAAAAGTTCAAGGAGTTGTATGTCACAGCCTGAGAAGGGAGAAAGTGTTGATTGAAGCTGAAGGAGACTATTTAAGCTGTGAGGCACATGTAATCCCACAGTGTGGAGAAGCAGAGGCTCCCATTTTATATGAGTGAGTGCAGACTCCAGAGCCCAAGACCGGTGCCTCAAGACTTGACATTTCTTAGCAAATCATGGTAAGAACCCTTGGCATAGATATCAGTATTCCCATTGAGGACTCTACCTACAGAAGTAGCAGTGAGATATCATCAAGTGACATTTTTGCAGTGGCCATGAGCAAGGGGTCCAGAAAAGACATCCATGGCAGACGCCATATGGTCTTTGTTGAATGGAACGGTTGACATCTTCACTTGTTAGTCTAATATACCTTTCAAATTTAACTTTGACCAAGCTTATCTCCTAATTTCTTCCCAAACATGTTTATCCAAACCTTCCCTATCTCAATTGATGGTAATAGCAACCTTCCAGGTGCTCAGACCAAATAACTTGAGCCTTGAATTTTCCGTTTATGTGACTTCCTACATCAGGAAATGCCTTAGCTTGGCTCTACCTTCAGAACAGTTCTAGATTCTAAACATTTCTTACTCCATCTCTGGTGTGAGCCATGTACTGTCAGTTCTTCCCTGGATTACTGTAATAGCATCTAAATGGGTCTGTTTGCTCCCAGCTTTGCCCTCCAATATTCTATTTCCAACACAGTAACTAGAGTAGCATTTCTTATAGCATAAGGAGGATCATGTTCCTTAACTAAACTCCAATGACAACACATCTCACTCAGAAAATGACAAAAGTCCTCGCCACATGGCCCTAGAGGATCCATATGCCTCTCAGTTTTCCTTTCTAGTGACTCTCGCCCTTACTCATTTGCTCCAGGAACCCTGCCCTCAAACCTGCCAGGCTGTACCTGACCCCCATCTGACCTTTCCTGCCTTAGCGCTTTCTGTTCCTTTTGCCTGCAAAACTCTTCTCCTGGATATCAACATTGCTTCACGCCTTCACCTCCTGTAAATCTTTGTTTGAAAGTCACTTTTTCAGTGAGGTCTGCCCTGATTACCCTACTTTAAATTGCAATTTCTCCCAACCCTAGCACTTTCACCTCCTTGTCTCAGGTACACTACTCCTTTTCCCATAACATCTATTGTCTTCTACTTATCATCTTCTACTATACTGCATAGTAAAATTCTATTTATAATCTGCTGTCGGTCTTCCCTTGCTAGAACATAAATCCATGAAGGGAGGAATCTTTGTGTCATACACTAATTTATATCCCAAGCCTCTAAAGCAGCCTGGCACTTAGTATGTATTCAAACAATTTTATAAGGAAAGCTCACTAGTTCTCGAAATTTCCAAAAATAACTGGACGGGAATTTGACGGGAATGAAGCCTTACAAAAGTGACTGTGGCTAAGAGCCAGGGACAGCTGACAGTGCTGTATAACTTTAAGTTATACATGGTAGATTGAACATATCCATTCTCTTCTTAAACCCATGAAGATTATAGTAAAGGAGTAAAAGGGCTTTTGAATTCACAAGAACAAAGAGAGTGGCAAGAAGATGATGAAGAAAATTAGCAACAAGTTTTAGTACATGGAAAGATGTCTAAGATAGATAAAGATAGATAAATCATAACTGACTGGGGTTTCAAGTTTCTCCGCTATGCTAAAGGACTTATGGAAAGAAACTGAGAATAATCAAGCAAATTCCTGCTGTACCAATGCAGAAATGCCCAAGAGTTAGAGGCAAGAGAGGTGAAGAGAATTTTGGGAATGATGATGAACTTCATCTACAGGAAGATAGCATTGAAGCAGCCTAGAGAAGAGCCAGTTCCAGTCAGAACATGACAATGAATAGCTATAGGAGAATAAGAGGTAAGATTAAGGAAAAATCTGTAATGAAAATGTGGTGATAAACTAACGATTGGTAAATGGAAAGTGAAGAAACTGAAAAAACAAGGTGATTATAAATCTATGAAAAACAAAAGTTGGATTAACGGCCCAAATGGTTAAGTTGTGAATAATGTAAATAATTGTTGTTGAATTATAAAATGAGGGTTATTCATATTGACAGTGTAGGCAGAGGAGGAAAGTTTGGATGAGGGGAGGTGGGTTAGGGTTAGAAAGTATATCCTAATCTCAGATTGTGTGGAATCAATGAATAATATCTAAATTTTTTTAAAAATCAAGAAATAGTAGTAAAGTACATCATGTGGAAATATCATAAATATCTGAAACAAAATGCCAAAGAGTTGAAAATTGTTTCCTCAAGAAATAGTATTTGGAGATAATGCTGTGTGGGAACAGGTAGAGCAGAGATGTGTTGATTTTCATCATGAGCCTATAGTACTATTTGACTTTTAAAACTAAATGCAAGTGTTACTTTAATAAAAATAAAGTTAAACAAATAAAGGTTTGGCAGATTTATACTTTGCAGTTGCAAACAAACAGAGGAAATCATATCACAAGGAAAAATGTTAAACATAAGTGTCTTTAGGTGGTGGGGCTACAGGTGATTTTATTTTTTATTCACTTTTTTGGATTTTTCTAATTGCTCAATAACATGTGTACATTACTTTTATAATTGAAAATCTCAGCAAAATTCTATTTTAAAAAAGCACAAAACACTGCCTTCATTTAATAGATGAGAAAAATGGGCTTTGGAAATATAATTGACTACTCAAGGTACATAGCTAATTAGTACCTTAGCTAATTAGACAAAACTAGAGACTATTTTGATCTTTTAATTCCTGTCGCAAGTATTTTTTCACTATGATCTTTTATCTTCAAAAGTGGTTATAGAAATAAACATCAGAGAATGTGGGTTATAGTTACATTTATTTCAAATAAGTAACTCTAACAAAAGAGATTTTGGTCATATCCTATAAGCTACGTATGTTAAAATCCATTCCAGTTACAGAACAGGCAGAGGTTATAATTAACACATAGAAAAGTATAACACAGTAGCCCTGTTTCACATCTGGAAACAGGGCTAGTGATTCAGCAGCTGGAGTTTGATGAAGACATTAGTGAAAGTCAGGGTTGAAGCCATCAGAAATCATTTTTAAGTGACTTGAATTTTATGTGTCAGTGCAAGTCTAACCAAAGTTCATGCTTGATATGTGGTTGGTTGGTTTACTTTTGGGGGCTGGGGAAGAAGTGTGGAGAATAGGCTGTAAGCGGGTGGGTAGGGTTGAGAGAAAATACTTTGTTTTCAGAGAAATTTTCTGACAAAGATTTTTTATCGAATATCACAAGTCACATTTTAATTTAATGTCTTAGAAATACTTACTGAATGACTGCTGTATGTCAAGTATTGTACAAGGTTCTGGATGTATTACTCTGATAAACTTTGTTAGTATTATTTTTCATGATACTAGAGTTTCCACTACTTTAATCTGACCTCCAGACAGAGACTTGAAAGTTCCGTAGCAAGTGCCCTTTATGGTCCACTGAAAACTACTGCAAATAATAAAATGATAAAACTAATTTGGGTTATAAGATTATCATGATATTTAAAATAGAAATTAAAAAAAGAAGCCTGTGTTCCTTTCTGTCATCTCATTTCTGAAAATCTTTGCCTGCATCTTAGTTCATCAGTAAGTCATTAAAATTCAATTTAACCTGGCATCTCAGATTTTAATTTTGATAGGACTAGATTTTCTTTTTCTTCCCATGTTAAAGAGCATTCATGTTTTAAAAGGAGGTTTTTCCTACTGCTGAAGGGTGTAGCTTTTTCTTTGAATGTCCAGCAGAGGGCATGAAAGCCTATCCATGATTCCAGCCCAATAGCTAGATTTGATTTAATGGCTAAGGGAAACCATGAAGCTAGGTTTTTGACACACTCTAGCAGAATGGAATAATAATGAGGTTCAAATTTGCAAAGAGGAATTTAGTACTTTAGCTCGTGTTGCTCATAACGAAGCTGAGCATCAGGTGAGACGCCTGCCATCAGAGAGTCTAGAAAATTTGAAATATACTTGTACTTCTGCGGGTGACACTTGTAAGTTTGAATTGCCTAAAAAGGCAGGGTAATTTGTGTATATGCTCCTTATGTGGTCTATAACATCTACAGCACTGACCCTATAGGTCTAGTCTATTACTTTTCTACCTGACCATGAGTTCCCCTTTAATTTTCAGTTTTGTGGTTCCAATTTGTTTCATTTGTGTTAGGAGCACAACTTTTATAAAAGACAACTATAAAATTCAATATCTTTCATGGAAATGAAATAGAGCTAGGATAAGACTGAATAGCATTCAGCTGGACAATGAAATGAAATTCAACCAGAATATTATATTTAAGGCAAAATGTGAAATACTTCAGGTTTGAATAAGAGAAAACGACACCATGAAAATGTGTTGGCTATAAGGCTCCACTTTCAATAAAGATTTTTTTAATCAGAACAAAGAAAGGAAATAGAGTATACATTCCAAAGGAATCTTTCACTTTTAAATCCATTTTGCTTTGTGATTTTGTACAAAATAACAATACAAGCTTTTTTCTTCCTGTTTAATACTACATCTTGGAAAAATAGTATATATTTTTTTTGTTATTTTACTAAATGTAGTTCTGGGAAAATGAAATGAAAGCAATATCCTTTTACAAAATGATATAATTTGGTGATAAACAAAATGTAATTTATATTTGTGCATTTGGAAATAGTTATTTTTCCCCTTCTAAAATTATGCCAGCCTAGATCTATCTGATTCATGAAGCAAGCAATGTATATCAATCAAGATGTCAGATTTTTATATTAGTAAGATGAAAAATGGTATTACTCAGAAGCACTGAAATTATCAAAGAATTCAGGTGTCTTAGTTTCATTCTCATGTTTATTGAGGAAAAGTTTCCTCTTTGGAAAATCTGTTTATGGGATGCAGTAAGCAAAACTAAGAGAATTTCCCTTTTACTAGTAATTAATATAATTTTGTCTCTCTTTATATTTAGTAAATTGTCAACTTTAACTTTTTTCATCGAATATGAAACCTGAATTCATCTGTCAATTCAGATTATTCTCTCATTTATTTATCTAAATCTTGATAAATTTATACTGTTAAAAAGCCTTAGGTACCACTGACTAATTGCCTTTTAGATTTAGAAGGTCTGGAGCTATTATTTTTTCATGAAGAGTATTTAGAGACACAAAATAAGAAAGCCTAGGGATTGATTTTAAACAATCAGTGGACGATTGCATGCTTACCTGATACCATGTGGAATGCTTGTCACCTGTGACATGGCCAACAAAATAGATTGATGCTTTATGAGGAGAGTTGGATGAAGGGTTGGGAGGCCAATCTCTCAAGGATACCAAAACATTACTGAGGTTCTAAGGTCTTTCTGGAGATAAGAGTTTTTTAAAGGAGAGTTTGTGGTTGAAAGGAACGCTTTGATAAGCTGTGTAAGCCAGTCAAGGGACACACTCAAGTGACAATAGATGGTCACTAAAAAGGGTAAGTCTGTGTAACCCCAGGAACTCTGCTTTGCTGTTTAAGGTTTAAGTGTTTGGGACCAAAACTAAACTGCGTAAGGCTTCAGAGGAGAGTTTTTCTACTTTATAAATACAGTTTTACTATAAATTTATTAGCATAAGGAGAGGATTCCATTGAGAAGAAAACAAGAATTGATATATGCTCAGAACAGCCAATACTGGAACATTAACTCCATGTGATTAAGCCTCCACTGTGTTTTTAGCCTCCAATTTTTATTTTCCAATAATGCATTTTATTCTTAGTTTCCTTCACCTTTATTTTGTCTGTTTTAGACAAGGTTTGCTAACTGCTTCAGTTGCTGCTATATTAACCAAATTAGCTTATTTTGTTTTTATTTACTAAACTTGAAGCTTTTCTCTTCACCAATAAAATAAAGCCCCCCTCTGATTTCCTCCTCTAATCAATACTTCTTGCTCCATAGTTTTAGAAAACAAAAGCACTGTATAATGTAGTTTAAATTTAGTAAAAGGAAAATACATTTTTCAGACAATTGGAACAAAATAGACATTGGGAAGAATGATATTAAGGAGCTGTTAATTGTTTATGTTGTTGACTGTGATAATGGTATTGTAGTTACATTGTTAAAAAGTCTTTGTTATATATATAATAAGGTAGTTATGAGTGAAATGATTTGATTTCTGAGATCTATTTTAAATAACCAAATAAATAAATACTCTTATTTTCTTAGTTTTTGGCTCTGGAGAAAGTCTATAGGTTGAATTTGAGCATATGTCCATTTTTCACTTGCTAACTCTAATTCTAGCCTGTGGCTCTACTTTGCCTGAGCAATGAAACTTAATAAATTACTGAACCTTTTGCTTAGCATATATTTTATTTTAAGAATATTATGTTGATTAGCCCATTGTATACCAAAATTCAGTCAGCCAAATATGGACTTACCCATTTTCGATAACCCAAAAAGCATTTTTACTTATTTTTATTTAATGTATTTTAAAATCAATGCAGTTTCAAACTTAAATGTATTTAAACGAAAAGTTCAAATTATATTCTAAGTGGAAAACATGGTTTTTCATATCCACATAAAAATAATTAGACGGCTGTAAAATAAAAATATTCAATGTACCACCTAAAAATATTTCAAATACCATGGGTAGGAAGTATAACACACTTTGAGAAAATAAATATATGTTTTGAAATTGGGACTAGACCATAGCAGGGTAGTAAAAACAATAAAAAAATAATTTCCATCTGCAGAAATAAATATTCAAACAATTAGTGATTATTTTTAAAAGTTTATCAACTGTACTCAATTTAGTTAAATAAATGCAAATCAAAACAATAATATGATATCATTTTTTTACCCATAAAAGTGGTAACAATATTAAACGTTGCTAATATCTTATGTTGGCAAGAATATGAGGAAACAAGCCTTTTTATATACCACTGGGAGGAGTGTGAATTAGCATAACACTTTTTGGAACCCAATTTGGCTATGTGTATCAAAAATGTTAATACATATTCTCATAGATTCAGCATTTCTACTTTTAGACGCAGTTGGAAAGTAATTCTATAGTTGTAATCCTATAAGAAGGCAAAGATGCTTTTAAAAGAATATTCATTGCCACAGTGCTTATGATACAAAAAGCGGAGGAAGCAATGGAGACGTTTAAGGGGACAAATTAGACAAATAATGGTACATATGAACAAAGAACTATGCAGCCATTAAAAAGAATAAGGTGATATGGAAAATGCCAATAAGTATATTTAACTATTAATTTTATTTTTAAAGGGAAGATAAAGAGTAAGAGTATGGTGTATACATTTTCAAAGGATCTATATATGCCATAAAATTTATTTTCTTTGTAAAGACATAAGAAATATGTGATAGGTACATCTCTTGGGAGAGAGTTGGTGGGGGGAAACCATGGAGGTGGGTAAGAGAGACATTGTTTAATATTTACATTTCTGTGCTATTAATTTCTGAAAAATCTTATGCACGTATAATTTTCCTCTATGTTAACAAACACTCTCTGGGTACAGGGATAAATGGTGTTTTTGTTTGTTTTATTCTTTATTCTTTTCTGTTTTAAAAAAGTAAAGATTACTTCAATAAAATTTTAAATGACAAATCACCAGCTTTTTTGAATGGAAACATAGAGTAACCAATATAGGACTGTGTATTATATTGTTTTCCAATTAATTACAGCATATCAAGGGCCAACATTATTCACTGGAGAGCAATTATTTCGTAGCTCAAAAGCTGCAGAACCTGCTCTAGGAATGCTTTTTCCACATAATCCCCAGTTTATCTCCTTAAAATGAAATTGGAACTCTTCTCTCCAACATGAGGATGTTGAGATAAAGAAACAAAACCAAAAAGGTAAAAGAACTGATTTGAAAGAAGATGAAAGTGTAAAGGAGAAGATATGGTAGGAATATTAATTTGGGAATGAAACTTCTCTCTGTGATGGTGAAGGTTGTCTTTAATAAGACTTTGCTCCTTGGATCATGCCTCAAAGCAGCTGACTGTAGGAGGGAAACCAGGATAGTTATCCTACAGAATAAAACTAGCACCTTATGACCTTGGCTTGCATTTCTAATGGTGGCATTGAGGGCTTTTTAGCAAACATCTTCATCTCCATTTTCCTACTTGGAAAGAAGGAAATACTATCTTCCTAGGGTTTTCATTTTAAAGTTAATTTGTGAATATATCAAAACCTCCTTATTCCAATTATGCTCTGAGGACATTGAACTACATGTAATTTTCAGCACATTACTTGCCCTCTCTTGATTCTATTTCTTTGTGCATGTTTTCCTCTTTACACAGAATTCTTTCCCCTAATTTGTTTTCTTTGAAAATGCCTGTCATCTTTCTTCATGCAACTGAAATTTCCCTCCTCTATGAAGCCTTCCCTGACTCCACAGGCAGGTGCAGAGATTGCTTTTTCCATGACATTCCATACATACCCACATTATAGCAATTATTTTATTGTACTCTAAGTTTCTTCTTTTTTTATGCCTCTGTCCTCTCTGTGTCTTTGGTTGCTTGAAAACATAGAGATGGTCTTTCAATAAAACTGCACAAATGTATGCATTAATAATGGAAGGAATAATCCAATGAACAAATAATTGCATACAATGGATACAAATAAAATGCTTAGTTTCTCCAGGCTAGGGTATTATCATCATTCACTCACTCATTTATTCAAAAATATGTATTGAAGGTCTACTATGCATCAGGCACTGTGCCAGTTGCTGGGAACAGAGCAGTACACAAAGTATAAAGTGTTTTACCCTTTTAGAGCTTGCAAACTTGCAGGAGATCAGGCACTCATAAGTGAAGTGCAATGGGGGCAATGAAAGCAGAGCCCTCAGGTGTTAGGGAACCCAGTCTAGTGGAAGTCAGAGAGGCCTCCCTTGAAGAAGTGATGTGTTACTGGAGATAGGAAGGATGATAGGGATAAGAACTGGAAAAGGAAGAAGCTGTTCCAGAGCCAGAGGCAAGAGAAACATGGGGCTTTTGAGGCAGAGAAAGAAATGCAGTCTGGTTGGAGGGTGGAGCAAAGGAGAGAGTGCTAAAAGAAGTAGGAGAGGTACCCAAGGACCAAGTCATGATTGACCTTTAAAAATCATGTTAAAATTTTTGTTACCTTATCCTAGAAACAATAGGGAGACATTTAAGCAAAGGGGTAACATGATTGGATATGTATTTTTAAAAATCTGGCTGTAGTGTAAACATGGATTGGAAGAAGGAAAAGAGGAAGTTGCCACCATCATCAAAGAGAGGAAAGACAACAATTTCGACTAGGATGGAGATAATGCCTTGAACCAAAACAATGATTTACAGGGCTTTTAAGGACGTTTAATGTTCATCTGGCTGTAGAAATGAAGGTAATAAGAGAGACAAAGACAACTTTCTCATTTTTCTATTAAGCATAAAATACCTGGTATTTAGCCCACAGGACAACATAAATGTTTTTGAATGAATTAATAACAGATTCTCATAGAATATTAAGAATATTTTTACAGAATATTATATAGTAATAGTAACACTATGTTTAATGAATAATACTGTGTCTAGTGGTGTATGACACCACTTATTAAAAAAATCTTCTATTTTACTTCTTTTGTTTTTGAAGTTTTGAATTTTATTTTATTTTTTTATACAGCAGGTTCTTATTAGTTATCCGTTTTATACATATTAGTGTATGTATGTCAATCCCAATCTCCCAATTCATCCCACCACCACCACGCCACTTCTCTATTTTACTTCTATCATGTTATTATCAAAAGTAATTGAAACAGTAAGCACATTTATAGAATTAGGGAGTTAAATAAAATGACCTCAAAAATTCATTCTAGGACTAAATCTCTACTTCTAAATCATTATTGTAGTGATTCCTTTCTAACATTAAACTTTTTCTTTTATGTTTTAAAAAACAATTTGAAGGAAAATAGCCATATTCCCAATGATCACTCTGTGTGTGTTTGTGTGTGTGTGTGTGTGTGTGTGTGTGTGTGTGTGTGTGTGTGAATTTCTAGTTCTATGCAGAGAATTAGTTAAGACACCCTGTGATACTTAGATTTCCGTTTCTATGATTACTTCTCTCTAACGTGAGAGTTAAATGAGGGTAAGATGATATGAATAATTAAACCAATAGGTGTCACTACGGAAGGCTAATTTTCAAATAGAATAATAATCTAGATGACATCCTATTATTTTTTATATATTTTGCATTATTATAAAGTTTTCTGGAATACCCTCACCCTTTATTTTTTTATATTTTATATTTTTATATACATTTTTATGAAGAAAAACTGAAAAGAATCAGTTATTTTAAAATTATTAGTTTGAGTAATTGTCAAATTAAAAATAAATCTTAGAACTATATTTTCAGGACCTCATTTCAGTTGTCTGGGAACAAATTCTAACCAAATGCATTAATACTTTTATAAGAAATTTGTTAAAGCCAATTGACCTACTCATTGGAGATATGTATAAGAGGTTTTTCCTCGACTCTTTAATCTTCCAATAAAATGCTGGTTATGGATACTATTTATTTTGTTCTTTAAATTTATTCAAAAACACTTGGATTCATATTTAAATTAAGTAGCAAACTTGATCCTCAAGGTGGATAAGTGACAGAGATTCCTATTGTACTTAAAAAGAAACAGTTGTTCATGCTTTCAAACAAAATAGAAGATTGAGTCTTTATGAATTCCAGGCACCCATGAAATATAACCTATGTTTAGAGGACTTAAACTCTGGAGACCAAAGAAAAACTCTTCAACGTTGTACTCCAATTGCTCTACTTGATTTTACTCCCGGTAAGTATTGTGTATGTAGGGGTGTGTGTGTGTGTGCGCGCGCGCATGCGTGCACGTGTGCATGCACAATCAATTGTGAATTATATATTGATCATTCTAATATCAGTATATCTGAAAATTTTAAAGTTTACAGTATATGAACAAGGAAATTATATGGTGAAGGACATAATCGGAAATCTGTACAGTTGTATTATCCTATCTCCTTGTATGGAAATTATCTTTACCCAGATATTTTTCTAAAAGTGATTTTCACCCTTGGGTCTATTAAGTGGGACGATGCAAGCTGCATAGGAATCATTTAGGAAGTATATTAAAAATAAATCTGAAATTCTGGCATAGTATTAATTTTGATCTGGATGCTGATTACATAGTATGTTCATTTTGTAAAAATTTATCAAATTATACACTTATTCTCTGTGTATTTTTCTGTATATATGTTATACTTAAATACAAGAAAGAAAATACATAAAAGAATATACAAGGAATCACTAAAATAGTTTAGAAGAAAACAGAAGAGAATATCATCACGATTTTGGGTATACAAAAATTTCTTAATCAGGATACAAAGAAATTATCATCATAAAGGGAAAAAATGATGAACTGGACTACATTAAAAATAACTTGTCATTAGAAAATTTCATTAATAAAGTGGAAAAGCAGCCCACAGGCTAGGAGAAGATATTTGTAACACATATATCTGATAAAGGACTCAGATCAAGAATATATAAAGAACTCTTTGAAGAAAAAAGAAAATAGAATGATTGGCAAAGAAATTGAACATATAATTCCTAAATCGAATATTCAAATAGATAATAACCATAGTAAAATGTGTATGGCTTCATTAGTTATTAGGAAGATGAGTTAAAAACTACAAATTTTTATTTTTTGACCCCCTACATACCTACTAGAATGGTTAAAATGAAAGAACATAGATAATATTAGGCATTGACAAGGATGTGGAACATCATGTACTGCTGTGAGTGTGTAAATTGGTACAAGCACTTTGGAACATGGTTTGGCAATATCCACTACCCCTGAACCCAAGCGCACCTGTGATGGAGCAATTCCACTCCTAGGTATCAGAGAAGGGAAGGTATAGCTCTCCCCAAATCAAGTACAAGAATGTTTAAGCATAATGATTTACTGTATAGCACAGGAAATTATACCCAATATCTTGTAATAACCTATAATGGAATATAATCTGCAAAAATACTGAATCACTATGCTGTATACCTTAAACTAACACAATATTGTAAATCAACTACACTTCAATAAAAAACAGAAACAAAGAATGTTCATAGCAGCACTATTTGTAATAGCTAAAAACTGGAAACGTACCAAATGTCCATTACCGGTAAAATGGATTAAACATTTTGATGTGGTATATTCTGCAATAGAATACTGTACTGCAATGAAAATAAGTGAACTAAACTACATGAAACCATATAGATGAATTTTGAATCTTAGGACATAATGTTGGGTAAGAAGTTAGATTCAAAGAATTAAATATACAGTAGTTCGAAAACAGACAAAACTAATCTATGGTTTTGGAAGTCAGGATAGTGGTTACCCACAGAACGGTGAGGGTAAGGACAAGAAGGTGGGGCAAAGGGAGCTTCTGGGAAAGGATAATCTATTTATTGACATGAATGCAGATTATGCAGGTATATTCGCTCTGTGAAAATTCATCTATCTGTAAACATGTACTCTTCTGGATGTACCTCAACATTATGATTACCAAAGAAAAATTTTTTTTAAGTACTGTATCAAGAAAACACAGGAGCCGGTTTAAAAAAGCCCACACAGACCAAAGATGAACAATTTAAGTACCATAATAATAATAGTTATTATGGATCAAAGCACATTGAATCAATGGTAATCTGTAGGTTCACAATGACACTTAAATATAAAGAAATATTGAAAAATAATATGCATCACTCTTTGAGCTAAAAGAAAGACAGTACCTCCTTACTTTCCCAGGATTTAATTATTAATGGGCCCCACTTTTACTCTCAAATTGTCCCTGTTTGGCTGATAAATTACATATTATCTCACTAATAAGCCAGCGCCTTATTTTGTATTGTGAATTGATAAATGAAGGGGAAGAATTTTAAGCATTTATCCTGCCTTTTCAGGGTAACTAAATAGACTCAAATGAAGAGACCAAGGCTTATTTTACAGAAGAGTTTTTACTACAGATGAAGATAAAATAGAATTAGAAAACCATCTTTCTACAAACTGTAACAAATGTACTGACTCCAATAAAGATTATCAATTGTTAACAGTATTATTTTAAAATTATTATTATGGTTGATGGAGAATAGGATATTCCTATGGTTTCCAAAATAACACCACAATAATCACTTGTTTTTGTCACTAAAGGAGAAGTATGTACAACTGAAGAATGGAGGGATCAGATTAGCATCACCCTAATCCAGTGAACAACTTTATCATAATTAAGGCTAAATCAACAAGATATTAGGTCTCCAGATATGCTTCACATCACCTATGGTTTATTTTAGAAACTATTTAACTTGATTCCATCAAAGCCTTTTGATTTAAATTTCAATTTACTTAAAATACAAGGTATAGAGAAACAAGCTAAGTGACATCACCAGACAAATCCAGAAGGTGGAATAAACTGTAGGAAAACTGGTTCAGTTTTTTTTTGTGCTTTTTTTTAAAATCAATCAGGGATGATGAAAAAATGTAGCTTGATTAAGAGACTTAAGGGGCATAATAACCAGAGGAAATGCAAATACTGGTTTAAACAAACCAGTAGTATGGTGAATTTTGAGAAACTTGGGTAAATTTAAACATGGATTGGTTATCAATAAGATGAACATTTATTGCTATGAAAAGACAATGATAATTAATGGGGGGAAATTAGGTTACAAAGCCACAGATATGGAATGATCTTTTAAAGAAGAATATATAGTCTTTGTGTGTTATGTGTATAAACAGAACACGTGGAAGAATGTGCAGATGTTCAATAGGGTTTTAGGAGTAGTGATATAGGTGGAGAGAATATGGTCCCATGATATTTAAACAAGATACATTTTTGGTTGTTTTTGTTTTCCAACTTTCTACAATGCACATATATAACTTTTATAATAACAAAAGGCTAATTTCAGTTAAAAATGTGATATTAGAAAGTCATGATTAATAAAGAGATAGGTAAATAAGATTGTTCCACTTTATACATTTTTATTTTTTCCTATTGCAATTAACAGGACATGACTAAATTATAGTACTCAGAATTTTGTGGGCTATTTTAACGATTCAACCTAATAACCAGATATGAGTATACTTTGGGCTTATGTTATTTTTTTCTTTCTGAGTATGTTGAGCTACCACTATGTCAATTATTGCTTCTTCACAATTTGATATTTATTTTGCTGTTCACTATACAACAAATATATTTTGTAGTTGCTATACAAAGTATATTCTTTGTTATGCTTTATTTTGGAATGCTTCATTAGATTACAGTGGATTAGGAATGAAAATTCCCAACGGGATTTAAAAAAAAAAAAAAACTAATATTCTTCCCAGGATATGCAAAATGTTTTTATTGAGAAAAATATTCAAAACATTAATAGATTTCGATTATCACCATAATCCTCTGAAATATTTCCTCATAGAAATGAAACCTTTAAGGAGGGAAAAATTTGTATCTCTAAAATCTAATTAATTATTTAATTAATTTTACCTTGGCTTTCCCCAGAAGTATTTCAAGAGACTTATTAGAATATATAAAACATGACAGACAATATATCATAAAATAAATATGGGAATAAAAAATTTAAAAGCTCAGGTTGAGAAAAAAGAACAACACAAAATAAGCTTTAAAATGCTTAGAATAATACCCACATAACTAGTAAACATAATCTACAATTACTTTTGTTAAATGTCAGTTACAGTTAATAACATCCATGAAATAAAAGTGAATCAATTGCTCTTAATTCTAAGATTAGATTATAAATTCTCCTGAGATACTAGTAAAGAGATGTCATATGAAGTCATGAACATCATTCTCAGCAATGTATGTACCAGTTTCCATCATCTCGTTTTCACATTATTTTTAGCTTTTTAAATTGGAAACACTTCTTTTGGGAGCTTCAGATGTTCACAACTAAATTTCCATTTTCCAAAGAACTAATTTTTAGTTCAGTTGATAGTCTGTTAAGGTACTGTATGGCTATTAATGCTATTCATGTGAGTTTCAAGGAACCAGAAAACCTGAGGTTAAATTTTATAACTTAAAAAAAAAAACCTCTACAATTAAAAAAATTGAAATATGGTTATATTATGGATATGAACAAAATCCCATTAGCAATTATTCATTGATTTCTTTCAGTGTGTATATAATTCTATTTTTTCAAAAAAGCACATATTTTGTGAGGAAAATTGATTTTTTTCAGTAGAGAATTGTTGAGCCTTAACTGCTTTCAAGCAACAAATATTTTTTACATTTTATCATATGTCAGCTATTTTGCTGGGTGCTGAGGATCCAGTGGTGAGAGGACACCTGAACTGGCAAATTCTAACATGGTACATTCTTGAGATACATTTGGATGCTCAATCAATACTAAGTGAACTCCCCGGTTTAGGTATTAACTGCTGTAGTTTAATATTTGAAAATATATAGGCAAACTTGGAGTAGTGATTACAAAAATACACAGATCTTTAATGTGGTTAATGAGGAAGAAGGTCAGCACTGACTCTGGTATTAATTTAGCATTTGCTTTTGACATTTAGAGTTTGGAGGGGGACCTTTTTATCTTTAACTCCCACCAGTGGCTGGTACATGAAGCTGTTATTTTCTTTTTCTATTTTAACAGTATCAGAGCAATGGTAAGTTTTGATATACTGGTTTGAATTTGGAAGAATCATCTTCTTCAAAGTTATCAAATAACTCACTCAGCTGAGAATACAAAAAGTGAGCCAAAAGCCAGGGAAAGAGCTAAGAGCTTGTCAATCCTTTCAAAGATTAGAATCTCTGACCTCTTTTGAAAGTTGTTTTCTATTCTTAAAGTGTCATTTAATTTTAATATCAACATGTCACTATCTCTAGCAGCAATATCACAACAAACAGTTTTATATCCCAGCAACCTTATCTTAAAATACAGTGAAAGTGTACATGTGTATATATGTGAGAGAGAGAGGGTAAAAGAATGTGGAAGAATATAAGAATAATTGAGAAGGAGAAGTGATAGGAGAATCAAACTTTTTGATTAAGCTAAGCAATTAATTTAGTTGAACAGGAAGTCTAGATAACTGTTCCTGGATTGGCCAGCTATTTTATTAACATGAATATATTGATTGGTTAGTTAAACAACATATACACACAGACTGATATGTGTCACTTCACACCCTAGTGTCTACAGCATACATTTTGGCAGTCTGTGTCCGAGGGGCTGCGTATGACGGGGCCATGGAAACAGCTGTAGTTGAATAGGCTTTCCTCCTGGAATAAGGATAGTTCCTCTCAGGTCCAACATCTGTTTGGAAGAAATAAACATAGCCATATAAAAATAATTATGGCTCAGTAAACTTTTGGGTAAGAGTATATAAAATTACATTTTCCCCCAAAGATGCAATAATATAAATATTATAAGAAGGAATCATCTAAGAACCTAGAAGAAACTCTAAGATTTTCAACTTGAAGTTATTTTTACATTTAAAATTCAGTCAAGTAATTTCCTTTTCTTTTCTTTCTTATGGGAAGAGGGATTTCCTTATTTTTTTTCAGTGACATTTTGAGAAACCCAATAGTAACACATTACACTCTTTAACAACAAGTATGCATTTGACTTGGCTTTCTGTCTACTTCTCTGTTTAACTCTAGATATAAATTTAGTTGATTGGGTGAAGTGAGATATATAAGATTATGACACGTCAAAATAACCATTATATATTTGAATGTTAGATACAGCTGTAGCTGTAGTATTTTTTTTTTCTTTTCAACAAATATACCACTAACAGGATAGTAAGGTTCTAGTATTGCAAATCAGTTGTCCTTGAACAACTGAAATTTCTAATGGTAATAGGTAGGGATCAAGTTATCAACATTACTTTGAGCTGGTGAGATGTGTTTCCATTGGGTTGGGAGGAATGATACTGGAGGCAAGGAAGTGTGCTATTTTATTTTGTTCTTACCTTTGAAGATGTATAAGCAGCATGTGAGGACAGCACCAGCCAAGAAGCAACCCAGAGACCCAGCCATTCCAAGCCAGCAGGACCAACCAAATTTATATTGGATGCCAATAAATATATTGTGCAAAACCAGAGAAGAACGTTCCACATAAACATCAACAGCATACCACACAGAGCCAATGATTCCCGGCGCACCTGAAGGAGATGAAAATTGCTAAAAATAATGCAGGCCTTTTAAAAATTTAAATCCAAGGAGATTTAAGAGTATTGTATTGTATTGTATTTAAGAGTATTCTATGGCTCCCCAGACCCATGACTGAAGTTATGTCAGCTACATAATCAGCACCCATATGGAAACTATGTTTTTAAAGTCCTTCATTTTAGTACTTTGAGGTTAAAAACAAATAATTAAAGCAGAAATTGAAAATTTATCTAACACTCCCACACCATATTAGGATAGACTAAGAAATTTTGTTCATTTTAAATAAAATTTAATCCTCACAGATTAGTCTTTCTGAAAATTGATTGTCTTGGAACGATGCCACTAGAGTCCTCTTGCTTTAAAGGTATACATTTCATGTCAGGGCTCAGAGGTAAGAAAAAAGAGTGGGGAGTTGTGAGACAAAAGGCTATATGAAAATGGTGTTTCTGAAATCTGTAACCCCCAAGAAACTCTCACATTTTTTCTCTAATAAGTCTGTGTGTGATATCTATTGAAGTCACAATTTAATTGCATTATTTTCCCAATTGTTTAATGCAAGAAGTTTAAGAAGGACCAGATCATGAACACATAGTAACCATTAAAAAACAGGATGTAAATTACCACACCTTTTCCATAATACTGTAACCCATAGGTTTAGGATGAAAACCCTTTTTTTGAAACTTAAAAACAGATCACGGTATATATACATATATATATATATATATATATATATATATATATATATATGTGTGTGTGTGTGCATATATATAATATGCATATATATATACACACACACATATATATATACACACACATATATATATACACACACATATATATATACACACATATATATGTATGTGTGTGAAACGGAGCAGGACCCTATGGTCCTTTCTCCCCCATGTCCTCAGTCTGCCTTTTGTCTGTGGAAAAACTTTAGCCAAATAATAAGTTTAATCAGAGATGTGAGAAAATGCAGAAGAAAAGAAAAGCAGTCAGACAGGACAAAACAATGATAGTTTAGTCAGTAAGCAAAGTCAAGGACCTTTAGTTCCTTCTCAAGGACTATGGATAGTACTCTGAGCCATATCCTATGAGCTGTTTTGTAGATACTGAAACCCCTACCAGGTGGAAGAAGTTAACTACATGATGAGCAGACTGTAGCCATGACATAAGCTGCCACAATTCCGAGAACTGGCCTCAAAGAAATGGGAACAAACTGACCCTGGAACTGAAGATTAACTGTACTTAAAACAATCAAGATGATGCTGGTCAGACCACCAATGACCGATTTCAAGATGGCTGTCAGAGCTGACTGTACTGTTTCTACATGTAGCCCCTTCCCTCCACCTATAAAAGCTCTTGCCCCCCGATTGTCGGGGAAGCGGGGGGGCGGTGAGCCTTTGGACAGGTGTCTGCCCTCCCCACTGGTTGCCTGCATCCAAAATAAAGCAAACTTTCCATTCCACCATCTTTACCTCTCTATTGGCTTTTGAGTGGCGAGCAACAAGACCCCACTTTTAGTTACGTGTATATATCTATGTGTGTGTATATATATATATGTGTGTGCGTGTATATATATAAATATATACATGGTATACTAATTTCAAATGATGATTCCAAGGCTTTGGCCATCTCTGGCAATTTAATTTAGTATCTCTTTAGCCCTTCCTGCAGGGACTTTCTTCAGTGACTTATTTTTCTTTAAATTTAATTCGTTTTGCTATTTTACAAAAAATGGAGTAGATTAGTGATGTCTCAAAAAGCGTTCTAGAATAAAATTGCAAAACATTAAATGATGTTTAAATTTGTTACATGAACACGTTGTTACATACAAAAGCTTTATGTTATCACTAGGCTGGATATGGGAATGAATATCTTTAAAAGGAAAAAAAAGTACTAAATTCTTGTGACTTTTTAGTACAACTTAAGGATCCTTAGGGCCTTGTGTGAAAATATCAGGGAAGCCCCACTCTTGACTATGTGATGGGTGAGACTTTCAGCTATGGGCTTACTCTGCCCACATTGGGATCTTTACAACAACAATTAGGAGTAGATATTTTTGCTGAGGCTTCACCCTAATTTGCAGACCAAGAAAAGGAGACAGATTAACTGGCCTAAGGTCACACATTTTATATATGTGTGTATATATATATATATATATATATATATGTATATATGCAAGCATTTGCTAACTTTTTGCTGCTACCATAAAAGAAGATGGTTTTCTCTCTGGAGGGTGGACACATTGGTTTTCAATCTTCCTACACTTTGATTTCTTTCACAGTGTACTTCCTCCCAACTTGTATTATGATCCAAAAAAGACATGGTGATAAAGGAAGACTAAATTGAATTTGATGACAGACCTCAGTAAAATATCAATTTTGCTGTTTCACTAATAAACACCATATAAAGTGATTCTTGATTTATTGTTTATTACTCATGCTTGATTTATGTCTTCAGAACTCCATTTATCCACCAGCTTCTTAAGTAGAGACAATAACATAATCTGTTTATTGTTACAGATATGATCATGTGAGTTGGCACATGAGAAAAGTCTAACACAGGACTTGGTACAATTTAGTTCATTGCCACGAAGAACTGGTAAGGGTGTGTACAGGCAAGAAGGTGGCGGCTGGAGGCTTATTTTAGGATTTAACTTCAGGAATAATCACAAAACTTTTTTTTTAATTTAAAGCTTTATATAACTTTTTAAATAGTTAAAAAATAGTTCAAGGACATCAATAAACCCTGACCAGGGATATTAACAAAAGATTAATTATCTGATTCCAAAACTAAGGAAAGCAGGGTTGGTGGATGTGCTCCTTATTCCTTCAATCTAGAAAAACAAGTCAAATATTATCCTAAAATGAACTACTTCAGAACAGCACCCTTCTTCATCCCAAGACCTTAGTCGAGTATCTTTATCCCCATCACTAGTCCAGACCAATACCTGCTATAAGTAATGTGGTTCCAGCAACAAAGCAGATGCGGACTTTGATGTATGGCTCATCAGGGAGCAATTTCACACAGTCAAGACCAAGGAGCAGGGTAATAAATCCAAATCCAGCTAAAATATCTGCAGTAATCATCAGTGCCCGAGTTACCACCAGCTTCACTAGAAGATCAGAGCATGTGGTTTCAGCATAATCAGAGGAAGGAGACATGTTAATACACAGAGGTACACCAAATAACAGACAACCACGTACATTAACACACGCCCACTGAATAAAATCAGACTTTAAATATGCATGAACTTGAAAATAAATACCCTTAATTTTTCATAAAATGCAAAAATAGTATGAGACTATCAACAGTATTATTTGGTTAAGGACTGTTTATTATAGTCTTGTTGGCCATCTAGTAAAATGCCTGCCATATGGTGGGGACTAAATAACTATTTCCTTTTTGCCTCCTGTTTTGGAATGAGTCTCATTCACAAGTATTAGCTTAATGCTGAATTGAAAGTAGAGTATCTCTTCTTCTGAAGACAACCAATAAATATTCAATAAATAAATAATCACTACATTTGTTTGAAGTGTTATTGAAAAAAATGTAACAAATTGGTTAAAATAGGGGAGCAGAATAAAATACTTCAAGACATCTCATGCCAGTTCAGGTAGGAGCCATCAGCAGATCTTTAGAAGGAGAAGGAGCTTCCGTTATTAAACAGAAGACTATTTATTTTCTTTTATTCCTTCAGGTTGTGACCCTTCTCGGCCAACACCCTGCATTAATCCTTCAACCTTGCATTGTCAACGTAGCATATTTTAAAGCTATTGCCAATGAGAATATGTGGTAGAAAGTCCAGGAAAGAGAAGATCAGGTAAATAGAAGTAGAATAGTAGCAGTCACCTGCAATGGGAGCACCATCAACTGCAAAAGCCTCCTCACCTGTGAGTCCCAGTGACACTAAATTAAAACTAGAATAATGTTGTCACAAACGGAGGGTTAATTATCTGAAGTCAGAACTATTGTTACTTTAGCTGGCTACTGGAGAGGAGTAATAAAATTTATTCCTTTGATGGTATCATAATTATGTTTTATTTTCATAGTGATCTGGAGTTTACTTGTATTGAAATAATTTTTCCCCAATGATGAGACAACTTTAGGGGCTATTTAGTTATAGATGGCTTGTAAAAATGTGGCCAATTTTCCTCATTTCAAATATAAAATATTTTTATAATCCATCTAAGAGAAGAAATCAATGCATAAAATCAGTTTCTACCTTATTAATAGGTGAATATTTAAGATCTCAAAATGTGACATTATTTTTTAAAATTTAGGCTCAAATTTCAAATTTAGGCCAAATCTAAGGTTCTTTTTTTTTTTTCCAAATTAAGGAAAGAGAAAAATATGTAACTCATTAGGTGATATCAGTTTTTATATTTTCGCAGATCTCCTTGATCCTCAAATGTTATATATAAGTGGGCTTCCTATTCAGCACCCCAAACCAAGTGGTCCCACATTTTGGAGTGCCTCCCTTGAAATTTTCTAAGTCCTCTTCTGGAACCTGGGATCAACAGGGCCAGGGTTGCTATCTGGATGGGGTGCCCTGAAATCATTGTGGGCCCTGGTCTTCCCCTCTCTGACCCTTGCTCCCATACAAAGTGTGTCTCAGATGGTCTGTGGAACTACAGGACTCATGCCTATGGTGTCATCCAGGGGCCACATGGCTAGCCCAGTTCCAAGAGGGCAGCTCTGCAAGAGATTGTTAATGCTGGCCAGCCAGGAATTTCCTTTTGGAGATTATCTGAGATTTGGCTGCCAGAATAATGTTAAATACCCTGATTTGGGGGGTGGAGAAGGGTTAAAATTAACAGTATCAACAGGAACCCTAAAAAAGGCATCTGGGTCTAAATACTCTAAGTATACAAGGTAATGAGAAAGGTGATCTAATTGTGATTGTATAAAAGATACCAAAGACTAAAAATAAAATCCTACTCTCTTACAGGTAACATCCTAACTTAGAGGGTACAGTTATATTATTTTCTTAGAACACATTTTCATCTCTCTTGTCTTTAAGCATATGATAGAATTTTTTAAAGAAAATTAATGGATTTTTAGTATATTATTTGAAAGTAATAGGTAAAAATATATCAAAAGACAAATGTGAGATAGTATAGGCAAAAGATAAAGGACCATTTTAAAATATAAACAGTGATTTTTTTCTGTGTAGTAGGCTTATGAATAATTTTATTTTCTTCTTACATAAATGTACATAACAAATATTTAAAAGTTTGAAATATTTCATCTTTCTATTTTCTTCTCAACTCTAACCATAGCACTGTATTTCTGGAATAGCCTAGGGTCCACATGAACATGAATGCCCATTCCTATTGACCAAATCGTGCCTCTTTGTAGATAGAACTAGGTTAGTGCAAGAAGGGAAAAAAGAGGAAAACATAAAAGGCCTTTTTCTAAAAAATGAAATAAAAGCTTTATGAATTAAAAAATATTTCAGGCACTCAAATCCTAAATGGCAGAGAAAGATATTTGTAGAGCACAGCTCCTTTTAAGTGCTTTTCCCTGGACTGAAATAGCTGTTCAGGGGAAAAGTCACACTCTAAAGGTTTACTTTTCATTTATCTTGAGAAAAGAAGTTGTGATATTGTACCACCACCCATCATTTGATTTGAAAGAGACTAAAACCAATTTGCTTTAATAACAGCACCAGTATTTCTTGGCACGATTGGGTGTTCTAATAAGTAAATAAATAAACAAACAAACACACAAATAAATAAATAAATGGTATGGAGAAGAGTTGAGAGAATCAGTAATAAGGTTTTTCAATCTATGAAATCTTTTATTCATAGAAACATGGGCCTTGTTAACACCTAATTATAATTTAAAGCTAAAGGTAGGGAAGGTGAAGGAGATGGCTTTATTATTTCTGCTAAGAATGTGTCACATATTTTAATGTTTTTCATTCCCTGATCCCACAGTCTGGTCTCTCTTTGCCTATCTGTCTCCCTATCTGTTTTTCTGTCTCTGTCTCTGCCCCTCTATATCCACTGTCTCTCTTTCTTAACAAGTCATCCATTGAAATACTGTAAACTTTCTATCTGACCTAAGTCATAGCTAAAAGACATCTCTGAAATGCTTTTCATCTGACCGGTCAATTCTAATCATAAAATCACTGCACCCTGAAGATTTCATTTCAATTTAAAAATTGTTTACTATAAGCCTGCTGTGTATAAGACACTATACCAGACCCTTCGTGGGAGAGCAGAACTGAATAAGATAATATTTTTACCCTAAAGGAATTTATAAATACATGGGAAAAGATAAAATATGCTAAAAATGTTTCAATTCACATTTTAGAAATAAACTAAATTTCTAATTGAAACACTTAAAACTGGACAGAACCTTAATATAGAATAGTAAAAAACAAAAACACATAATGGAAACCTGAGTTCAATTTCCTTTGGTCTTCCCTCCCTGACAAGGGTGATGTCTAAGGCATACGTACAGGAGTGTTCAGCAAATATAGAATCGTACTCATCACAGGTGCGAATCCCATCAAAAGCATTTGTGACACACTCCCACCAGAGGCCTCGGCATTTTGTGCTCACCTAGATGTTGGAGAAGACACTGTGTGAAACAATTCAGGCAGACACACTTCAATTCACCTTGATCAAAGGAAGAACTTGGCTGTTGTGAGTTTGATAGCAAAGTACAGTGGTTACAAGCATGATCGGAATTTCATTTACAACAAACACAATGCATTTTAGAGTATTTTCCCTTAAGCACTAACAATTCAAGGCTTTCACCACCAGGAAGTAAAATCACTTCCTGATTTGGGGGTGGGGGGGCAGGAAGAAGTCATGCCTAAGATGGATAAAATCAGAATTAAACATATGCAAATGCCTATGGCTGGTTCTATCATCAAGTCAGTTTAATAGGGCGACAATTCATTTCACTACCATATGCTGACATTTACTTATCCAAAAAAAAAAAAAAAATCAATATAACAATAGGTGATAACTGTTGACATCTTGAGTCTATTAGGAATGTACATTAATTTTTCTTCATCATGAACAATGAGTCCCATGAAGAAACATGTTATTATATATGAGGCTCATAAATTTAAAATAATGGTCAAAGAAAGTTATACATAAAGACGACCATAAATGAAATATAAAGACCATACTACTTCTTCCTTGCTCCACTGACGGACTACCAATGTTTAAGCTATGAGATGGATGTAAACAAACTGAACATTAATTTCATACAACCTTGCAGTCGTAAATCACTTAGAAATGCTGTACAGATGATTCTAAGTATCCACTTAGAGCTAAAAGGTACAAGTGTCCTGAGCCTTCTCATACTTTACCTATAAGCTGTAAGTCAAAATAGATTTTCTAGAATTGGAAACATGCCAACAGAAAATGTTTTCAAGTATTCTTGACAGAGCTCATACATATGGAACAGAACTAATATGACTGTTTATTCTGATTTGATTACCGATTCACATTACCTTGGCAATCTGGAAATAGTTTAGTAAGATTTAACCACAAATTATCTTGGAAAATGAAAGCTTAAAGTTTTCCTTAAAGTAAGAATAAATAACAGAGCAGAGTGGGAAGAGAAATGCAAAGACAGGGAGATTATAACTGGCGCGGAGAAGAAAGGAAGGAACATGAAACATTTTGATTTGCAAAAGAAAATGATATCAGAGAATATTTGCTCTATGAAACTCTTTGACCCATGTTCTGCTTTGAAGTTGTGTTGTGCACCAAATAAAACTCTACTGCTGGCTACTCCATCACAATTTTGAATGTTGTACTTCTATTTTCACTTTGTATGTAAAATGCTTATAATTGGTAATAATAATTCTATATTGAATCTATACTCTGAAGCAGTTACTGTTTAAGTGTATTATCACCTCACTTATTAATTAAAGGATCCTGTGATCTATCATTATTACTGTCCATTTTACAAATAAGGAAAATGAGGCACAGGAAAGTTAAGTGATAACCCCAGAAAGTGTAGTTAAATGGAGAAGACAGGATTCAAACACAGCAGTCTGTGTGTACGCTCTTAAGCATTGCAGTATACTTAAAACCTATTTTTTTTAATTCCAATTTTACTTCAGGTGAAAGTACTCCAGAATTGGAAACTGGAAGATAGTTTTGGGTGAAGTAGTAAGCCCTAACTTTAATCTCATTCTATGGCCATTATTCTATGAAACCCCACTTTGGCTTTCTCTTCCTAAGATTAGATCTAGTAGTGATGTTTTAGAATGTTGGAATATTATCTGACCTGAGGCACCACAGAGACCAAAATATTAATAAAGAAAAGCCATCTTGTGAAACCTAATATATCAATTTCTAAAGAAGGATGTGAATATCTAAACTTACATTCACATGAAATTTAAGCTATAACTGAAAAAACACAGACTTTAAATTGACACTCTTATTAGCTGTGCTGCATCCTTGGCAAGGCCTTACCTTTTTTGAGCCTCAATCTCCTTATCTTTATAAAGGAGCTAATGCTAGGGTGACTATAAGAATTAAAAATTACAAACACACACAACATAAATGATTTGCTCAATAAATGATAATACTAGTAAAGTACTTAAACAGCATAGTAACCTGAGTAGTGACTAAGTTCAGCATTACTAACTAACTATGAAAGTGGAGAAAGGTAGATGTAATGGGTAGAATGGCAGCCCCCCAAAAGATGTATCCATGTTCTAATCCCCAGAACCTGTGAATGTGACCTTATTTGGAAAAAGAGACTTTGCATATGTAGTTAAATTAAGGGTTTTGAGATAAGAAGATCCTCTTGGATTACCAGGGTGGGCCCTAAATCTAATGACGTGTCCTTATAAGAAGAGACACACAGAGGAGAGACAGACAGAAGAGAAGGAAGCAACGTGCCCACAGACACAGACACTGGAGTGACGTGGGCCCACGTCAAGGAATGCCTATGTCACCAGAAGCTGGAAGAGGCGAGGAATGCATTCTCCTCTAGAGCCTTCAGAGGTGGTGTAGCCCTGCCAAAACTTTGATTTCAAAATTCTGGCCTTCAGAACTGTAAGAGAAAAATGTCTCTTGTGTTAAGCCACCAAATTGTGGCAATGTGTTATGGAAGCCCTAGGAAATGGATAGTAGAGACGATTTGTACTGAACTATTATACCACAACAGAAGACAAGCCTTCTCATAGCCTATTACCCTTCAGTCTCTCAATTAACAGGAACACACTGGATCCAGTTCATTCCAATTTGAGCTAGGTTATATGGACCTGAAGTCACTATTCTATAATCAGAGAGTGACTGTCCCCAATTTCCTGCTGTCTAACTCAGCCACTAAGACAAACAAATAAAACCTACTATAGTCATTCTCATTATATGTGAGGTTATTTAGAAAATGAGCTGAGCTATATATGTGAGGATATTTAGACTAAAAAGAGTATTTTTTTCTTGCCAAAATAAACCAGTAGTGGTGTCATTTTCAAGGCTATTGATCATTTACCTGCAATGACCATATTTAGAAAAGCAATGAGCTCATTAAAGGAAACAAGGAATCCAATTTCATTAGGTATTAATGCTTAGGGGCACAATATTAGATTGCTTGGTATTCACACTCAGTTAAGGTACGTGAGAATAGTGGCTGTAATTAACTAAACTTCTGTGTTAATATAGCACTTACTGGAGACACCCTTAAAGGTGCCTTTGTGCACAAAATACAAGGTTAAAAGACTGTTCGTTATTTATCACATTTAGGAAAGCCCTCCTTGCCTATAATTTAGAATCTTCACTTATCCTCCTGTTGTACAATGGCTTATTAAGAACTCTCTAAAACAAGCAAATCTACATTCTTTAAAGTTTTAAGACAAGGTTTTTACAAAGCAGACTCATGCTTAAAATATTATGGTTAACCTTACTTAACGGGTAAAAACAATGTTAACTAATAATTTTATCTCACAGCGTTGTCCAAAATAGACGATTACAAATTTAAGCTTTGTGCTCTTATCATGTGATTCATATATTCATAAATAACATACAAAATAATACTCAGGGAATTTTTATATCATTTCAATAAATATCTGTTGGTCCTGAAGTGGGAAGAAGTCAGTTTATCCAAGGTGTGGCAATAAAGGTGCAAGTCACAAACATGAGGCCAAACTAAATTTCTTAATATTAATTACCTGCCGACAGTGAAACATAGAGATTTTACAGAAGAGTACAGATTTCTGGCTTCCCTTGGAAACTTGGTCAGTCTGGCCACCTGGACTCCCTGGCTCCACACAGCAGCAATTAGCAGGAGCTGAGTGGATCTTCAAATTTCTACCTCTCATTTAAATCTCACCTCAGAGATATTCCTCCTTCCATGAGATTCTCCCAGTCTCTCCAGCTGGAGTTAATCTCTTCTTGGATCCCACAGTAACTAGTCCATATTTCTATAGCATGTATAATATTGCATTACCTTTTTATGTGCATTTATGTGCATCTGTCTCCCAAGTCTGCCTTTCAAACTATGTTCACTGAATGTCTGTCATGTGTCAGTCAACCGGCCAAGTGCTGGGGATACAGCAATGACCAAGATAGGCATGGCACCTTGCTTCAAGGAGCTTACAAACCCTCCTTCTCAGTATATAATAGATGCTCAATAGATGTTTACTGAAGGAAAATATTTGTCAATTTTTCTAATTCATACACATTAACTCTCATTTCTCATTTGGCATAGAAAATAGTTACTGATACACTGTACACACAATTGATGCTTAATATCTCCTTTTGACTTGACTGAAAAGACTAGAATGTCTAAATCCAGGAGTTAAAGAAATATTATTGAGACCAGAGAGTTTATGCTGATTTGGTGTCAGCCTGGACCCTATCTACTCAACTGGCTCTGGAAAGTGTTTACCACAATACTAAGGATGAGCAAGCAGGATACCACATAGAAAAATAGTTTCAGGAAACTTTCAGGAAGAGGCACTGATGGTCCCTCTTCCTAGTTGAGTTTATAATGGCATAAATTAATTCCTTAATCCTGGAATTTCTTATTCTAACCTCTTTAGCAGTTTCCAATTGAGGTTTCTCTATCCTAGCCTTTGCCAATTTCCCTTTTCTTATCCCTCTGAAAATATTTACAAGTAGCAACACACAATTTTGCCTGCATTGTCTTATCTTCTGCAGTTTTGAGTGTGCCTGCCATGCCTCCATATATTTTATATATCTTTTGAGAAGAGAGAAACTTAAAAATACTTTAATTAATTGGCATTTTCTCCTCCTGTTACATAGGAGAAATTTATGTATATATCTATTGGGTTGGCCAAAAAGTGTCTTCGGTTTTTAAGTAAAAATAAAAACCACATTTTTCATTTTCACCAAGAACTTTATTGAACAATATATTCACCGTTTTGTTCCACTACTTTCTCCCATTTTTCAGGCAACTTCATAATTCGATTTTCCCCAAACTTTTTACCTTTCTGAGCAAAGAACTGTTCCAAGTGCCTTTTACAATCTTCCAGGGAATTGAACTTTTTTTCATTAAGAGAATTTTGTAAAGGCCAAAATAAATGGAAATCCGAAGGTGCAATGTCTGGTGAATACGGTGGATGAATGAGAACTTCCCAGCCAAGCTGTAACAGTTTTTGCCTGGTCACCAAGGAAACATGCAGTCTTGCATTATCCTGATAGAATCTTATGCGTTTTCTGTTGACTAATTCTGGACGCTTTTCATCGAGTGCTGCTTTCATTTGGTCTAATTGGGAGCAGTACTTGTTGGAATTAATCATTTGGTTTTCCAGAAGGAGCTCATAATAGAGGACTCCCTTCCAATCCCACCATATACACAACATCACCTTGTTTGGATAAAGACCGGCCTTTGGTGAGGTTGGTGGTGGTTCATTTCGCTTGCTCCACGATCTCTTCTGTTCCACATTATCGTACAGTATCCACTTTTCATCGCCTGTCACAATTTGTTTTAAAAACGGAATGTTTTCATTATGTTTAAGTAGAGAATCGCATGCGGAAATATGGTCAAGAAGGTTTTTTTCACTTAACTTATGTGGAACCCAAACATCAAAGTGATTCACATAACCAAGCTGGTGCAAGTGATTTTCAGTGTTTGATTTGGATATTTTGAGTATGTCGGCTATCTCCCATGTGGTACAACGTTGATTGTTCTCAATTAATGTCTCGATTTGTTTGCTATCAACTTTAATTGCTCTACCCAACCATGGAGCATCGTCCAGAGAGAAATCTCCAGCACGAAACTTGGCAAACAACTTTTGACACCTTCAGTCACAGCACCTTCTCCATATGCTGCACAAATCTTTTCTTGCGTTTAGGTTGCATTTTTACCTTTCTTGAAATAATAGAGCATAATATGCTGAAAACGTTGCTTTTTTTTCTTCCGTCTTCAATATTAAAATGGCTACACAAAAATTCACCAACTTTGATCTTTTTTAAATGCATACTGATATGACAGCTGTCACATACAATCTAACAAAATTGTTTTGAATGAATTTAAAAGACAACTAAGTGCTACTAGAGCCATCTTATGGAAAAAAACGAACCAACCGTTTGGCCAACCCAATATATATAGTAATTATACACAGCAGGCTTAGTAAATGTTTTTTCTTGGTTGACCACAATTAAACAAGATTTTTCTTTGTCACTATGCATTATGTTATAAATGCATATGCATTGGGATTTATGTGTAAATGTAATATATATAGGAAGAATAATCATTAGCCAAAAGAAAAATGGGATAAGTCATGAAGATATATTCTTTTAAAAACCACCTTGCATATGCATGAAATAGAGATTTATAGTTTTCACATCACTTTACCATCCCTGTGCTAGTGTACTTTAATGTTGAAGATGCAACTTACTTGTTTCCAGTACTTAATTGAATATATTTATTGGGGTGCAAAAGTTTTAATAATACTATAGTAAATAATGTTTTACTCCTAAAACATGAAACATTTTCACTTTGAACAAAAAGGCATTTGAATTTTCTCATACTAGAGTTCTGAACTTTTAATTTTTGCATTTTCTTTTCCTTTTCTTACTATCCCAGGGCCTAAAAGAACTCAAGACAGGTATTTATAAGGATGAGAAAGCAAGATTAAAATAAATATAATAGATGTCACCTTTCTTTTTTACTCCATTTATACCATGAGTTTATTTGCTAAAATATATTTGGTTTAACTCTTCTTGCTTAGCTGTGGAGCACTGGCTAAAGGTATAAATGGCAAGAACGTGATAATGAAAACCTAGTAGGTATTAATATAATGTTTGTGGCCTTCATGGTCATATTACCTAATTTACATATATGGACTATATAAATATTTCAATCTTAATATTTATTATTTAATTTAAGTCATACATTTAATCATTTTAGGATGTTTTCCTTATGAAAGTATGGAATCACAACTTTGCAAAGATTACTGGCCAGTGGCAGAGATCACAATTTACGTTGAGTGAATTATTACAAAATATTAATTTCCTTTTCTCTCACTCCTTTTCTTCATTTCTTGCCCTCTTTGAAGCACCAGGAAGAAAAGCTATATTTTCTAGGTAGGAATACACTCTTCACCAACTTTATTATACATCTCAGGGGATTGGCTCCTTTTTCCTATCTGATTAAAAAGAGGGACCAAATCCATATCTTGAAAAAATTTAAACTGCAGCAAGATGAAAGATCTTCCCTAAGAAAAAGTGATGGTCTTTCTACAGAGATACTTCTTATTTAGTGTTCAACGTGAGATTTCCAAATATCACTTCACATTATATTTCACTCATTTATTCACTCTTTTAGTAAGTATGTCAAGTATCATAATAGGTACCCATTCACTTCATAATAACAAATGCATCCTGAGTTCCCATTATGTAGAAGGGGGTGCTAGGAGCTGTAGGAGACCATGAGGTGAATTAAAGAATATTTCTAGGCTCAAATGTCTGCTAAAGGAGTTTAAAATCAGTTGGAAAGCAAAGCAAGTGTATAGATAATCAGAGTACATGCTAGCTCTAATAATTTCAATATTTATGTATGAAAGAATTGTAGCATCATTAATGAAAATAGAAATCCCAGGGGAGAACCTGGTAATGAAGATAAAATAAATCCAAATGTGGATTACCTTTCATTTGAGGTCATAAAATTTTAATCATAACAGTGCTTGGTACATGACAAATTCTCAGTAAATAATTAACAAAAGTTGAACTGAAAAATGAAATAAACTTGTTAAAACATTTTTTTCTTTCTGATAATTGAGAGACCAGTAACTTTGTGAAGAAGCTACTTTTCTATTTTACTGTGGATAATGAAGAATTACACATTTCATGATGTAATTAACATATTTATGTTATTAATTCATAATTTATTTTCTTTTAAAATGTATTTAATATATAACTTATGCTATTTTGTCTCTATTCTCTGCCTTATTCCCCTGGTTAGACAAAAAGGGAACAGTCATAAGTGTAAAAATGGAAAAAACAACAGCTCAGAGAAGTAAACAAAATTTGTCCAAGAGAATCAATAGAGAAAATAGGAATAAAACTTAAATCTCATATTTCTCCCTTCAGTGAACATTGTACAAAATGTCATCTCCTCCTCCAGAACAAAAACAAAACAATAAACTGCAAATAGACGATAATATATCTAATATTTATTGACTGATTTGTATTTGACTGGTACTGCGGTAAACTAGATACACAGGCTCATTTAACCCTCACAAGACACTTACCATGTGCATATTGTTACTCTCCCTTTATAAAAGAAGAAATGCAGTTTTACACAACTTAAACATCTGTCTAAATTCACACAGCTACTGCCTGGCAGGGTGGGATTTAATCTCAGGTCCCTGTAACATCAAGTTCAACCTGTAAACATCCACACTGAAAAGCATTCCCTTCCTGGCCCCCTCAAGGTGCTGTGCAACAATCTAAGTAAGAAAAAAATAGTGGCATGGCCCAGGGATATTGCTGCTTAATGACTTCTGTATAGAGACTAATTTTCCTCCATTTAAGCTCTAGGTGAGTGGCTCCAACCTTCCTCCAATTACCCCGAAACAGTAAAGTATATTTCAAATTTTACTACTCCTTCTCTATCAGCCTTCTTTCCCCACATGCAATCAATTATTAATCCCATCAATTTGAGTTCTTTAGTTTCCCATATTATGCCTTTTTATGCCTTTTTAAAAATTTTTTATTGAATTATAGTTGATTTACAATGTTGTATTAGTTTCAGATGTACAGCAAAGTGAATCAGTTATACATATACATATATCTACTCTTTTCAGATTGTTTTCCCGTATAGGCTGTTACAGAGTATTGAGTAGAGTTCCCTGTGCTGTACAGTAGGTTCCTATTAGTTATCTATTTTATACATAGTAGTGTGTATATGTCAATCCCAGTCTCCCAATTTATCCCTCCCTGCTTATCCCCTGGTAACCATAAGTTTGTTTTCTACATCTGTGACTCTACTTCTGTTTTGTAAACAAGTTCATTTGTACCCTTTTTAAGTTTGCTGCCACACTAGTTCAGACCATCAATGTTTTCCTCCTGTTTTATGGGAAAAGCTGCCTAGCTGATCTCCCTATAATTCATTTTATCCTTTCTAATCATTCCCCACATTAGCCAGAATGATTGCTCTTTCTAAAACACACATATATGTTTGCTTACAGTGAACCACCCTTGTCTATGGTATAAGATCTATATTTTACATGAACACAATCCCTCAATGATCCAGCCCCTATATTCTCCTCCCTATGTTGAAAACTTTTTCCAATATGTCCAAAGTGATAAACATACAGCACTCTCATACCTAGATCTCTGCCTATATCATGTCCTGTGCGTGCAATACTCTCTACTTTTTCTGCCCCCTTCACTTGTTCTTCAAGCCTAGTTTATCTATTTCTTCTGGGTAACCTTCACTGATTATACACGATTGAGTGAGCTGGCCACTCAGAGTTATTTGTAATCATAGCACTGGTCATATCATACTATCAGTTTACCTGTCTGTCTCCCCCAATATGCTGGGAGAAACCTAAGGAAGATCTAAGTTTCTTCCTCCTTCATAACCTGTACCCACCACAATACGAAGTAGATAGTAGATATCAAAGAGCATTTGTGGAATGAAAGATTATAGAAAGAAAAGAAAAAAAAAGGGAGCAGAAAAAAGAGAGATAAAGAGAAAAAGGAGAAAGGTGGGGGGGAGAAAAAGAAGAATAAAAGAAAAGTAGGGGATAAAAGGTTTTTTAAAAGGGAGGAAAAGGGAGAAGGGGAGAAGGAAGGGAGAAGAGGAAGAAGAAGAAAGAGGAAAGAGGCAGGGAGGAAAGAAGAAAGGAAGGGAGAAAAAAAGTAAGGAGAGAAGTAGAGTGAGGAATAGGAAGAAAGAGCATATAAAGTTAACAGAAAAATGAAGACTATTCACACTAGATTTCCTAGTGGAAATTTCTAGGGAGGTTCTAGATGCCATCAGTCCTCCAGCGGCTGGCCATCTCTCTAGAAGACATAGTCATGTCTCTAGAAATAGTCATAGTCAAGGAGTTCTGATGTTAAAGAATGGAGGACTAAAAAGGACTTTAAAACAACTGAGTTCAACTTCATTTTATAATTGAGGAAACTGAGCCGAAGACACGAGCTGAGACTGCTCAATAGAAGACAGTTAAGATGCGAACACAGGCTGGAATAATTTCAAAACCCAAGTTCTCTTCACACATCAGTCTTCCCCAAGACACACATGAATCAAGAATGACAGGGGCAGCATGGTAGCTCAGGACCCCTGGTCCCTGACTTGGGGCTGTGCACAATTCCGTGTGCTATTTCTTTTTCCTAATGTTTTTACTTAACGCAAAGAACTTTCCTCTTCAAGACAGGTATAAATGAGGCCCAATACTATTTTGTAGTATTTTGAGTATTCTCTAGTAAGGCAAAAGGATATCTGAGCTCTATCTGCTTCTTGCTCTCTGTTACTCACCTTTAGCCTGTAGTTTTGTTATTTGTCCTCTCTCTTGGAAGACCTCTGCTGCCATTTCTACCTTTTGAAATCCTTGGCATCTTTTTTGACGCTTTGTTCAAATGTCTTTTCCTCCTTGAGGCCTGTCTCAATGTCCCTGACAGGAAATAATCATTCTCTCTTCTTTCCTCCAGTGGCACTTTGTTCATTTCTTTCTCAAATATGAATTGGCCTACACCCTTTATTAGAGTTTCATGTGCATCTTTGTTCCTCCCTAAACGTGCTCTCATGAAAGGCAGGAATGGCTCTTGCTTTAGCTTTGACTCCCCTTGGAGTATTAGCACGGCACCTTTGAAATGACATACATTTCATGTTTGTTACGTTGAACTGAACTACAGAATCCATTTTCCAACACTGATGCCTACATCACTTTCAAAGATTAACAAAGTGAAAAATTCATTATATTCCTTTTTGTTTAAATTTTCTATGGGTATGCTTTTTTTTAAAAGCCCTTTTATTTTGTCAATTTTTGTCCAGTAGTTGTTTAAAGTGAGCTGTTAATATGGACCAATGACGATATATACACAAGGAAGGAAGCAAAGAGACAGAACAATAAAATTGAGTCAGTGAGTATCAGAACCTTGACATTTATGGATAATATTATGACTTTATCTGCCAACTGAAGGAGTAATTGTTATGAGAGATCCATGTCCCTTTAAAAATACTGGCAAATAAAGAGACTGTTGGAGAGAAGGGGGCCTCATTTGTTAAAGGATTCTTCTTTTTATTTTTAATTTTAGAATATTATTTATTTTTTATACAGCAGGTTCTTATTAGTTATCTATTTTATATATATTGGTGTATATATGTCAATCCCAATCTCCCAATTCATACCACCCTCCCTTGCCCCCTTGGTGTCCATACGTTTGTTCTCTACATCTGTGTCTCTATTTCTGCCCTGCAAACCGGTTCATCTGTACCATTTTTCTAGGTTCCACATATATGCGTTAATATTCAATATTTGTTTTTCTCTTTCTGACTTACTTCACTCTATATGACAGTCTCTAGATCCATCCACGTCTCTACAAATGACTAAAGGGTTCTTCTTTTAATGGGGAGGCTTCTTGGGGAAGATTTATTGCAATACATCTCAAGTATGGGAAATATGAAAGAAGCTAAGAACTACTAACTATAGTCCGAGGTTAGCAAGGATTTACTCAAGGTGAATGAACGAGACTACTCATTCCACTCATTTTACCTAGAAGTGTTCTTGGCAAAGAACAGATGGCAGATTGGTTGTATGTACTGAGATGAAAGCAAGAAGGCACTTTAAATACCAGAACTCCCAATCTGCCTCAGCAAGGTCTGACCCTTTCTAAACTTTCATTTCTTATCAAGTGAAGTTAGCAGTTCCATCAGCTTAAGGAGAAAGATTTTCAAATTGTTTTGGAAAATATTTTAAGAATGCTTTTAGATGAGATTTTGCATGTTTTTAAAAACATAATTTTAAGTGAGCTCAAGTCCAATATATTTCTGTATTCATCACCTACTACTGGCAGCCCATATTCTAGCAAGCTAATGGCAGCAGAACATTTCTATCTGCACTTTTCTGAGTACTGTTCAAAGGACAGTTTGGGTTTGTGTTTTTCATTCACCACTTATGTGCATGGCCAGATAATGCATCACTGGACTAACATATAGCAGACATCCTTTATAGTATTTCAGTTCTATCACAATTTTCAGAAAAATAATTTTCTAGTGCTAAAGAAGTACTAAAAACTCTCTTGGTTTTGAAATACCATGTAAGAGTCAGAGGAAATTTAAAAGCAAGAAAAAAATAAAACACAAAAATAATACACAGAAAAATAAAAGATTATTACTTTCCATTCGAACTCCAACTTGGGAGTTTAATAAATAAAATTAGAAGAAAAAATATAAAAACTTGCCCTCAGGTATCTTTCTTAAACTTCATAAAGGTATAGCATTTGCTAGAGTAAATTGTTCCATTCAGGATGTACATAGGAGAACATAGTGAGTTGCTGTATATTCTCAGTGAGTTCCTGATATATTCTTTCTTTCTCTCACCTACACTTTTTGAAACCTTACAAATGAATAGTTGCTGAGTCGGAAGAATTGATTTTTACTTAGTTTTACCTCTCTCAGATTCCTATAACCACAGAAAATAATTCTAAATTTGAAAATTACTTCTTTCAGAGTTTCTCCAGTGAGAAAAATAAAATTTTCAAATATGAACCACTCACTCATCTTGTACATGAACAGTAGGTTCCCAAGAGCAACTCATTTTTAAAAGAGGGTTTCTTAAACCCATATCTGTCTCCTGTACTTTGGGACGCACTGGAAAAACTTGGTTTCCCACAGAATGTTTTCTCCTACTTGGAAACTCCTTACAATGACATTTCTCCATTGCACAGTAATTGGGTAGGTTTTATATGGCTTGAGTTTGATCACTTGATCAACATTTAGCTGATCACTCCTTAAGAAAGTCTATCATACTACTTTTAATGTTGTCTTCAAGATTAACAAATTTCTGTTTGTGAGAAAGGATGTTAATGGAATGTTATTCAATTTGGTATATGCAGCAATGGAAGAGGTGAATTTCTGGAAAGATTATATAATTACGCTTGTGTAAATTTACCTTTATGAAAAAAGGGCTTATTCAGTTACCTCATCTGTAAAATGGGATAACAGCAATACCTACCACATAGATGAGCTGTGAGGATTAAATAAGCTAATAATGTAAAGACTCAGTAAATAGTAAGTAAGAAGCAAGTCCAACCATGTTGGCTATTATTACTATCTTAGTCCTAGTGAATGTAATGGGCCAGTGGGGCTTAGAGAAAAGTTGGACAGGCTCGGGTCAGTAAAAGAAGCTGCTGACTTCTTACCTCCAGGGAGTCATCTGCATTCACCGTCCAACAGTCTGTCCAGGTGGCCACAACCAAGAACCCAGTAGAGAAAAATGCAAAGAAGCAGGCGACATACTGAAAAAGATCCCTCATCTTAACGAACAGCCTGTCTGCAAGGGACACATGGGCAGCTGTCAGCCCTGGACCCATGCAGGTAGCTGGAATGCCATCAGTCTTCTGTGCTTCTGGTACCTGGGGATGTTGAAAATGCTGGTCTTTTCCTTTTCCTTACTCCCCACTGCAGGAGTCTTAAGCTGCGGTAAGAGTAATATGAACAGGCTGTAACCCACAGAGGGGTCCTGGAGGTCATTATCTGAAGCAACGAGCCTCCAATCAGAAGCCAGGTCAGTGAAAGGACTGAGAATGTTTTGGGTGGGGGAGAAAAGGAGCCCCGGCAATGTTTTCTGCCCAGACCTTGGGCTAGTGTGAGATGATGGTCACCAGAGGCACGTGCCAGCATCAAGATGGAGAGAAGGAAGAAGGGTTACACCCCATGCTGACGCCTGTAAACTGATCTTTCTCAGGCCCTCCAGAGAAAGTGAGCTATTCTCCTCCTCCCCTCAGTAAGGGGGCTATATGGTTGACTGAGTGCTTTTATTATTAGGACTATTTTAATATTCGCTGACTACCTTAGACAGACAGGCCACTGGTGAAACTATGCTAACAAGGGCTTGCTCAAGGGAGTTTGCATTCCAAAGTGCTGGGCAGAACAGCCCATAAAGGGTTTCCAAGCACCTGGGCCCCAGGTAGAGCCATGGCTCCTAACCTTTCGACATCATTCAGTGGGAAAGAGTGCGCATTTTAACCCAAAGAGCTCTGGGTATAAATCCTTGCTCTGAAGCTTACAGGCTGAAGGCACTTGGGCTGTGGTTTCTGTAAAATGGGGATATTAATACAAACAGACATCAGGAAATGTTTGGGAAAATTAAACGATACTGTGTCTGTAAATCACTTAGAACAGTGTCTGACAAAAGTAGCTAAATGGTAAATATTAACATGGCCAAGAATTCCCTATATGATTACTTTTCCCCCATGAACCAATGTTTGAAAATATGCTTGAAAAAGAAACTGTTTATTCTAGAATAAAAGGATTTTTTTAAGTCTGTGATATAGCAGGGGCAACTAGAGTTTTACCTACACCCGAATGGGTAGCCTTATTGAGTATAAATATTCCATAACCAGTAGAATTAAAAAAAAATACTTAAAACAGCATACATACCCTCATTTAATCATTATCAGATAGACCTCTCTACGCTAAAATACAGATTTTTAAGTGATAATAAAAAATATTTTACATGGTTTTTAATGCAAGACAGGGAATGAGAAAGGCAGGGGGAGAGAGAGAGAGATTGAGAGAGAAAGAGAAAGAGGAACAAGGAAAAAGGATGAGAAATAGGTCATTACTCTGGGAAGAATCATCTACTAAGAAAGTTATTTTAGTGACAGCTCAGGAAGGGATTACTTTTTGCCACTTAATAATGATTCAGTCATAATATTTAGGGTAAAAGACTAAAATCAGTATTGATAAAACATCCTCCAAGTCTATATTAAAATAATGAACTTTTGTGACTAAAATTTGTTGTTTTCTAATTTTAATTGATTTGTGTTCAAAAGTATAAGCTGTAAATATAAATGTAAAATCATTTGTAAAACCATATGTGGAATATGTCTATTTACTGCCATAAATAAAGTATATATGTTATCAGTAATTATCATTAGTTTGTGAGCGGCATTACAATTGCTTTTAATTTTATTTATTCTATTTGACTTATTTCATTTAACAATTGGGGAAAAGAACACTTATTTTTTAAAGTACTCATTCAAAGAATGGAACTACCTATGGTGTAAGGCAGCTACAACGCACACATGCCGCTTTGGTGAATCAAAGCGAATCTGTCCCTGTGCCCTAAAATCTAAAATGCTCATGCTCTGTTGATCTGGGAGGGAAACCAATTCCAAAAGCACATGCCCATTACAGGAAAAGTCCTGGACTTGGCTGCTAGCTTGCCACCCAGGGACCTTCCACAATGTACTTTTCCTGCTAAGAGTGCACCCCAGGGCAATGGTTCTTAAACTTGAGTGCACAATGGAATCTCCAAAGCCACTTGTTATAAATGCAGACTTGGGAGGTCCACCCTCAGAGATCTGGATGCGGGAAATTGGGAACGGAAGTCAAGAGTTCACATTTTGTAAATGTCTTGTATAAAATTCTGATTCTGAACCAGAGGACCATGCTTTGAGAGACTAAGAAGAAGAGAAGAAAAATCAGCATTAAAACCAGCATATTACTTTACAGACTCATATACTATAGCTCACAGACAAAGCTGCAGGAGGGGGACACCAGAATTACATCTTTGGTACCAAAGTCTTCCCTAATTAGTACCATAACAGGTCCCAAATCCAAATATCAGGACTTAATGAAGAAAGTGAAGTAAAGGAAAAAAACACTGAGCACCGTGCATGCACTATGCATGCAAACACACACCAGTACACATATATCTCTGGAAATCAGAGATTCCTTCACAGGAAATATATAGGCTGTACCTTAATTTATTTCATTCCCCAAATTGTACTGGACGTCTTATGTGGTTAAGGATTGGGAGACTAGTAATGTGACTATAGAGCTGTTCCTGAATCAAAGTATAGCACTTTTAGAGAATAATGTAAGACAAGCATGCTTAAGGGTCCATTTCTGTGGGTGAGGCCATAATATGATAGGAGATCCAAGAAAGGAGAGACAGGCAGACTAACCGATGAGTAAGAAGGACTCCATGGGTGGAGTGTGAGTGCACTTCAAACGACGAGACAAATGTGTTGGGAGCTGTGAGCACGGAGGTGCACATGCAGAATAAACCATTCACGAGTCTAGAAAACAAACTTATGGTTACCAAAGGGGATAGTGGGACAGGGGACGGGTTAAATAGGCATTTGGGATTAACAAATACACACTATTATATGTAAAATAGGTAAACAACAAGGACCAACTATATAGCACAGCGAACTATACTCAGTATCTTATAATAACTATGATGGAAAAGAATCTGAAAAAAGAAATTATATATATGTATATATATGTGTGTGTGTGTGTGTGTGTATATATATATATATATATATATATATATATAAAACTGAATCACTTTGCTGTACACTTGAAACTAACACAACATTGTAAATTAACTATACTTCAATAAAACAAAAACAAAAAAACATTCATGAGGCTATGTAATTAAATCAATTCTTCTTTCTGCCCATGCTCTAGATTCCAATACTTAGCTTTATCTACTCAATCCTACTTTAGCTCCATTCCACTCAGTACACATATACCTATAGCCTACTCTGACCAGCACTATGCTAGGTCCTGGAGACACAGAGAAAATAGAATATGGAAGACCTGGTCCCTGTCCTTGAGAAGCTACAGTGAGTGGACCAGAGCCCAGCACATGAGAGGAAGTGAAGAGCTCCGTTCAGGCAACCCTGAGTACAGTCTTAAGTGATAGTATGACTTCCAATAGTAGTACACAGGCACATTGCTTAAAAACATGCAGGGATAAGGAGGGTGGGAGGGAGGGAGATGCAGGAGGGAAGAGATATGGGAACATATATATATGTATAACTGATTCACTTTGTTATAAAGCAGAAACTAAAACACCATTGTAAAGCAATTATACTCCAATAAGGATGTTAAAAAGAAAAAAAAAAAATGCAGGGATTCCCATTATAGTATAAACACAAAGGACAATCATCCCTCTGCATGTGACCCAGTAGTGTTTATCAAATATTTTCAAATACATTATCTCATCTAAGCTCCGTGAAGACAGACAGCTTTATTTTATTCCTCAAGGTACCCCAAATGCTTAAAATTCTGCCTGGCCTATAGTAGGCTCTCAACAACTAGGTGATGAATTTCATTTAATCCTCAAAGCCCCCATGTTCGACAGAAGAGATAGTAAAGGTGGGCTTCCTCTTTCTGAATCATCCAGGGTCCCCAGGATAAATACTGGGCTGGCAGAAGTGGCTCAGTCATCTTTGCAGCTCCAGAGCTTTTCATTCTGCAGGATCCCTAAGACATCGTGGTCGATTCGTTAGCACTGTGTTCCCACTCACCCAGTACGTGCATTACTCCTGGTTGAAGAATTAGAGCCACCTGGTGATGAAGTGAGTGGTGCCCTCGGTCCAGCACCCTAACTGTCGGTCTCTGCTCAGCTGGATAAATACTGCAGTTGTCCCTTTGGCCTGCAGGTGGAAGTAGCTCTGCATTTTCAGTTGAGAAAAACAGCAAGTTGTTTTTGTGCTAACTGTTGTTTCTGTTAGGGTCACACACTGTTCCTTCTATGTTCATTATACGTCCTTAGGAGGAATAAGCTGATTTATACCACATCTTATGAATAATCTTCTCACTCCTTTTTACTTTCCCAATGTTCACTGGAAAAAAAGTACATAATAAAATCATTTGTTGTTGTCAAAGGCCATACTGCCTATAACTAAGGGCAAAATAAACCAGTGGTTAAAACGTTTGGACCTCAGAGTCAGGCAGACCCAAGTTCAGACTAAGCCACTTAACATACGTGAGCTCTTGGGCACACTACTTGCTACTTAATTAATAGCTGGCTCAATAAAATGAAAATGACATATTCTGTCTAAGATGGCTGTGAAAAATAAATAACATTTGTAGAGGTCTTAATACAGTGCCTGGAACATAATAAACAATCAATAAGTTATAGCTATTATTATTTTTATGTTACAATCTTGCTCTTCTACATATGTGCCGTATATATATATATATATATATCAATATATACACACGTGTGTATAGGTATGTATACGTGATGTATGCATATATGTACATACACATAGACGTCATAGATACATAGATACATACATAGATACATAGTAAAACAACTTAGTCAATTGAACACAGAGGAAACAAAAGGTGTAACCATGAAGAAATTTCATTTTTCTCTCCCATGATCCTTTCAAATCCATTCGTTTTTGGGCCATTTCTTCCCCTGCCTCTAGGATGAAATCTAGGGTAGGTCCCATGACATTTCTGTCATTCTTAGGTAGTATAAATTCTTCTGGTCACTTCAAGGCACAAAGACACAGCCTCATTCCAGTTATGTAAACATCTGTACTAGTGTACAGAGGCCAAGCCCTTTGTAGCCAGTCCTCCTTCGTGCAGGCCTCCCTCATAGCAACGCGCCTGCCACGGTCTCTGTCCTTTAGATTTCTTGGGCCCCAGACGAATAGCAGTCCATTATGTCTCTCCAGGTCCAGGGAACAAATACCAGGCTTTCAGTGTAGACGAGTTGGAACTCCTTTCTCTGGGCTTAAAGTAAGGTATTAGAACTATCATTCTCCTCTATGGTGCCAGGGAAGTGGGACTCAATACATGTCAGTCTCCAAAAAGCTCTCCTAACATTCATCTCTTTTCTTGGAGATAACTTTGTCTTTTTTTGTCGAGGGATGGGGAAGAGTGGGCAGGGTGGAGATAGCTGGCCCACTAAGAGTTGCAAAACTGGTTCTAAGACACCTCTTTTGCAGCTCCTGCTTCGGGAGTGTGGTATTTACTGTCTAGTGACTTCAGTCAAAACTGGGACTAAGGGGGGAAGATGGCGGAAGAGTAAGACGCGGAGATCACCTTCCTTCCCACAGATACAGTAGAAATACATCTACACGTGGAACTGCTCCTACAGAACACCCACTGAACGCTGGCAGAAAACGTCCGACCTCCAAAAAGGCAAGAAACTCCCCCCGTACTTGGGTAGGGCAAAAGAAAAAAGAAATAACAGAGACAAAAGAATAGGGACGGCACCTGCACTAGTGGGAGGGAGCCGTGAAGGAGGAAAGATTTCCACGCACTAGGAAGCCCCTTCGCGGGCGGAGACTGCGGGTGGCAGAGGGGGGAAGCTTCGGAGCCACGGAGGAGAGCGCAGCCACAGGGGTGCGGAGGGCAAAGCGGAGAGGTTCCCGCACGGAGGCTCGGCGCCGAGCAGCACTCTCCAGCCCGAGAGGCTTGTCTGCTCCCCCGCCGGGGCGGGCGGGGCTGGGAGCTGAGGCTCGGGCTTCGGTCGGATCGCAGGGAGAGGACTGGGGTTGGCGGCGTGAACACAGCCTGAAGGCGTTAGTGCACCACAGCTAGCCAAGAGGGAGTCGGGGAAAAAGTCTGCAGCTGCCGAAGAGGCAAGAGACTTTTTCTTGCCTCTTTGTTTCGCGGCGCGCAAGGAGAGGGGATTCAGAGCGCCGCCTAAACGAACTCCAGAGAAGGGCGCGAGCCGCGGCGATCACCGCAGACCCCACAGCAACAGGGGCACAGAGGAAAAAAACGGAGAGACTCCCGCACAGAGGCTCGGCGCGGAGCAGCACTCACCAGCCCGAGAGGCTTGTCTGCTCCCCCGCCGGGGCGGGCGGGGCTGGGAGCTGAGGCTCGGGTTTCGGTTTCGGTTGGATCGCAGGGAGAGGACTGGGGCTGGCGGCGTGAACACAGCCTGAAGGGGTTAGCGCACCACAGCTGGCTGGTAGGGAGTCCGGGAAAAAGTCTGCAGCTGCCGAAGAGGCAAGAGACTTTTTCTTGCCTCTTTGTTTCGCGGCGCGCAAGGAGAGGGGATTCAGAGTGCCGCCTAAACGAACTCCAGAGAAAGGCGTGAGCCGCGGCGATCAGCACGGACCCCAGAGACGGGCGTGAGACGCTGGGGCTGCTGCTGCCGCCTCCAAAAAGCCTGTGTGTGAGCACAAGTCACTCTCTACATCGCCCCTCCCGGGAGCCTGTGCAGCCCGCCACTGCCAGGGTCCCGTGATCCGGGGACAAGTTCCCCGGGAGAACGCACTGCCCGCCTCAGGCTGGTGCAACGTCACGCCGGCCTCGGCCGCCGCAGGCTCACCCCGCCTCCTCTGTACACCTCCCTCCCCGCGGCCTGAGGGAGCCAGAGCCCCCGAAGCAGCTGCTCCTTTAACCCCGTCCTGTCTGTGCGGGGAATAGACGCCCTCAGGCGACCTACACGCAGAGGCGGGTCCAAATCCAAAGCTGAACCCCAGGAACTGTGCGAACAGGGAAGATAAGGGGAAATCTCTCCCAGCAACCTTAGAAGCAGCGGATTAAAACTCCACAAACAACTTGATGGGCCTGCAGCTGGTGAATACCTGAATAGACAACGAATCATCCCAAATTCAGGAGGTGGACTTTGGGAGCAGGATATATTAATTTTTCCCCTTTTCCTTTATTTGTGAGTGTATATGTATATGCTTCTGGGTGCGATTTTGTCTGTATAGCTTTGCTTTACAATAGCTTTATTTTACTTCACTATATTATAGCCTCTTTCTTTCTTTCTGTCTTTCTTTCTATTTTTTCTCCCTTTTACTCTGAGCCGTGTGGACGAAAGGCTCTTGGTGCTCCAGCCAGGCATCAGGGCCGTGCCTCTGAGGTGGGAGAGCCAACTTCAGGACACTGGTCCACAAGAGACCTCCCAGCTTCACGTAATACCAAACGGCAAAAATCTCTCAGAGATCTCTATCTCAACATCAAGACCCAGCTTCACTCAACGACCAACAAGCTACAGTGCTGGACACCATATGCCAAACAACTAGCAAGACAGGAACACAGCCCCATCCATTAGCAGAGAGGCTGCCTAAAATCATAATAAGGCCACAGACACCCCAAAATACACCACCAGACGTGGACGTGCCCACCAGAAAGACAAGAGCCAACCTCATCCACCAGAGCTCAGGCACTAGTTCCCTCCACCAGGAAGCCTACACAACCCACTGAACCAACCTTAGCCACTGGGGACAGATACCAAAAACAACAGGAACTACGAACCTGCAGCCTGTGAAAAGGAGACCCCAAACACAGTAAGATAAGCAAAATGAGACGACAGAAAAACACACAGCAGATGAAGGAGCAGGGTCAAAACACACCAGACCTAACAAATGAAGAGGAAATAGGTAGTCTACCTGAAAAAGAATTCAGAATAATGATAGTAAGGATGATCCAAAATCTTGGAAATAGAATAGACAAAATGCAAGAAACATTTAACAAGGACGTAGAAGAACTAAAGAGGAACCAAGCAATGATGAAAACCACAATAAATGAAATTAAAAATACTCTAGATGGGATCAATAGCAGAATAACTGAGGCAGAAGAAAGGATAAGTGACCTGGAAGATAAAATGGTGGAAATAACTACTGCAGAGCAGGATAAAGAAAAAAGAATGAAAAGAACTGAGGACAGTCTCAGAGACCTCTGGGACAATATTAAACGTGCCAACATTCGAATTATAGGGGTCCCAGAAGAAGAAGAGAAAAAGAAAGGGACTGAGAAGATATTTGAAGAGATTATAGTTGAAAACTTCCCTAATATGGGAAAGGAAATAGTTAATCAAGTCCTGGAAGCACAGAGAGTCCCATACAGGATAAACCCAAGGAGAAACACACCAAGACACATATTAATCAAACTGTCAAAAATTAAATATAAGGAAAACATATTAAAGGCAGCAAGGGAAAAAAAACAAATAACACACAAGGGAATCCCCATAAGGTTAACATCTGATCTTTCAGCAGAAACTCTGCAAGCCAGAAGGGAGTGGCAGGATATACTTAAAGTGATGAAGGAGAAAAACCTGCAACCAAGATTACACTACCCAGCAAGGATCTCATTCAGATTCGATGGAGAAATTAAAACCTTTACAGACAAGCAAAAGCTGAGAGAGTTCAGCACCACCAAACCAGCTTTACAACAAATGCTAAAGGAACTTCTCTAGGCAAGAAACACAAGAGAAGGAAAACACCTACAATAACAAACCCAAAACATTTAAGAAAATGGGAATAGGAACATACATATCGATAATTACCTTGAATGTAAATGGATTAAATGCTCCCACCAAAAGACACAGGCTGGCTGAATGGATACAAAAACAAGACCCATATATATGCTGTCTACAAGAGACCCACTTCAGACCTAGAGACACATATAGACTGAAAGTGAGGGGATGGAAAAAGATATTCCATGCAAATGGAAATCAAAAGAAAGCTGGAGTAGCAATTCTCATATCAGACAAAATAGACTTTAAAATAAAGACTATTACAAGAGACAAAGAAGGACACTATATAATGATCAAGGGATCGATACAAGAGGAAGGTATAACAATTGTAAATATTTATGCACCCAACATAGGAGCACCTCAATACATAAGGCAAATACTAACAGCCATAAAAGGGGAAATCGACAGCAACACAATCATAGTAGGGGACTTTAACACCCCACTCTCACCAATGGACAGATCATCCAAAATGAAAATAAATAAGGAAACACAAGCTTTAAATGATACATTAAACAAGATTGACTTAATTGATATTTATAGGACATTCCATCCAAAAACAACAGAATACACATTTTTCTCAAGTGCTCATGGAACATTCTCCAGGATAGATCATATCTTGGGTCACAAATCAAGCCTTGGTAAATTTAAGAAAATTGAAATCGTATCAAGTATCTTTTCCGACCACAACGCTATGAGACTAGATATCAATTACAGGAAAAGACCTGTAAAAAATACAAACACATGGAGGCTACACAATACATTACTTAATAACGAAGTGATCACTGAAGAAATCAAAGGGGAAATCAAAAAATACCTAGAAACAAATGACAATGGAGATACGACGACCCAAAACCTATGGGACGCAGCAAAAGCAGTGCTAAGAGGGAAGTTTATAGCAATACAAGCCTACCTCAAGAAACAGGAAACATCTCGAATAAACAACCTAACCTTGCACCTAAAGCAATTAGAGAAAGAAGAACAAAAAAACCCCAAAGCCAGCAGAAGGAAAGAAATTATAAAGATCAGGTCAGAAATAAATGAAAAAGAAATGAAGGAAACAATAGCAAAAATCAATGAAACTAAAAGCTGGTTCTTTGAGAAGATAAACAAAATTGATAAACCATTAGCCAGACTCATCAAGAGAAAAAGGGAGAAGACTCAGATCAATAGAATTAGAAATGAAAAAGGAGAAGTAACCACTGACACTGCAGAAATACAAAAGATCATGAGAGATTACTACAAGCAACTCTATGCCAATAAAATGGACAACCTGGAAGAAATGGACAGATTCTTAGAAAGGCACAAACTGCCGAGACTGAACCAGGAAGAAATAGAAAATATGAACAGACCAATCACAAGCACTGAAATTGAAACTGTGATTAAAAACCTTCCAACAAACAAAAGCCCAGGACCAGATGGCTTCACAGGTGAATTCTATCAAACATTTAGAGAAGAGCTAACACCTATCCTTCTCAAACTCTTCCAAAATATTGCAGAGGGAGGAACACTCCCAAACTCATTCTACGAGGCCACCATCACCCTGATACCAAAACCAGACAAAGATGTCACAAAGAAAGAAAACTACAGGCCAATATCACTGATGAACATAGATGCAAAAATCCTCAACAAAATACTAGCAAACAGAATCCAACAGCACATTAAAAGGATCATACACCATGATCAAGTGGGGTTTATCCCAGGAATGCAAGGATTCTTCAATATACGCAAATCAATCAATGTGATACATCATATTAACAAACTGAAGGAGAAAAACCATATGATCATCTCAATAGATGCAGAGAAAGCTTTCGACAAAATTCAACACCCATTTATGATAAAAGCCCTGCAGAAAGTAGGCATAGAGGGAACCTTCCTCAACATAATAAAGGCCATATATGACAAACCCACAGCCAACATTGTCCTCAATGGTGAAAAACTGAAACCATTTCCACTAAGATCAGGAACAAGACAAGGTTGCCCACTCTCACCACTATTATTCAACATAGTTTTGGAAGTGTTAGCCACAGCAATCAGAGAAGACAAAGAAATAAAAGGAATCCAAATCGGAAAAGAAGAAGTAAAGCTGTCACTATTTGCAGATGACATGATACTATACATAGAGAATCCTAAAGATGCTACCAGAAAAGTCCTAGAGCTAATCAATGAATTTGGTAAAGTAGCAGGATACAAAATTAATGCACAGAAATCTCTTGCATTTCTATACACTAATGACGAAAAATCTGAAAGTGAAATTAAGAAAACACTCGCATTTATCATTGCAACAAAAAGAATAAAATATCTAGGAATAAACCTACCTAAGGAGACAAAAGACCTGTATGCAGAAAATTATAAGACACTGATGAAAGAAATTAAAGATGATACAAATAGATGGAGAGATATACCATGTTCCTGGATTGGAAGAATCAACATTGTGAAAATGACTCTACTACCCAAAGCAATCTACAGATTCAATGCAATCCCTATCAAACTACCACTGGCATTTTTCACAGAACTAGAACAAAAAATTTCACAATTTGTATGGAAACACAAAAGACCCCGAATAGCCAAAGCAATCTTGAGAACGAAAAATGGAGCTGGGGGAATCAGGCTCCCTGACTTCAGACTATATTACAAAGCTTCAGTAATCAAGACAGTTTGGTACTGGCACAAAAACAGAAATATAGATCAATGGAACAGGATAGAAAGCCCAGAGATAAACCCACACACATATGGGCACCTTATTTTTGATAAAGGAGGCAAGCATATACAGTGGAGAAAAGACAGCCTCTTCAATAAGTGGTGCTGGGAAAATTGGACAGGTACATGTAAAAGTATGAAAATAGAACACTCCCTGACACCATGCACAAAAATAAACTCAAAATGGATTAAAGACCTAAGTGTAAGGGCAGACACTATCAAACTCTTAGAGGAAAACATAGGCAGAACACTCTATGACATACATCACAGCAAGATTCTTTTTGACCCAGCTCCCAGAGAAATGGAAATAAGAACACAAATAAACAAATGGGACCTAATGAAACTTAAAAGCTTTTGCACAGCAAAGGAAACCATAAACAAGACCAAAAGACAACCATCAGAATGGGAGAAAATATTTGCAAATGAAGCAACTGACAAAGGATTAATCTCCAAGATTTACAAGCAGCTCATGCAGCTCAATAACAAAAAAACGAACAACCCAATCCAAAAATGGGCCGAAGACCTAAATAGACATTTCTCCAAAGAAGATATACAGATGGCCTACAGACACATGAAAGAATGCTCAACATCATTAATCATTAGAGAAATGCAAATCAAAACTACAATGAGATATCATCTCACACCGGTCAGAATGGCCATCATCAAAAAATCTAGAAACAATAAATGCTGGAGAGGGTGTGGAGGAAAGGGAACACTCTTGCACTGTTGGTGGGAATGTAAATTGATACAGCCACTATGGAGAACAGTATGGAGGTTCCTTAAAAAACTACAAATAGAACTACCATACGACCCAGCAATCCCACTACTGGGCATATACCCTGAGAAAACCATAGGTCAAAAAGAGTCATGTACCAAAATGTTCATTGCAGCTCTATTTACAATAGCCAGGACATGGAAGCAATCTAAATGTCCATCGACAGATGAATGGATAAAGAAGATGTGGCACATATATACAATGGAATATTACTCAGCCATAAAAAGAAATGAAATGGAGGTATTTGTAATGAGGTGGATGGAGTTAGAGTCTGTCATACAGAGTGAAGTAAGTCAGAAAGAGAAAAACAAATACAGTATGCTAACACATATATACGGAATCTAAGGGGAAAAAAAAAAAAAAAGAAAAAAAAAAAAAAAAAAGGCCATGAAGAACCTAGTGGCAAGACGGGAATAAAGACACAGACCTACTAGAGAATGGACTTGAGGATATGGGGAGGGGGTGGGGTGAGATGTGACAGGGTAAGAGAGTGTCATGGACATATATACACTACCAAATGTAAAATAGATAACTAGTGGGAAGCAGCCGCATAGCACAGGGAGATCAGCTCGGTGCTTTGTGACCATCTAGAGGGATGGGATGGGGAGGGTGGGAGGGAGGGAGATGCAAGAGGGAAGAGAAATGGGAACATATTGTATATGTATAACTGATTCACTTTGTTATAAAGCAGAAGCTAACACACCATTGTAAGGCAATTATACTTCAATAAAGATGTTAAAAAAAAAAAAAAAAAAAAAAAAAAAAACTGGGACTAAAACGGTTTCAATGGAAAAACCTCTACACACACTCATTTAGTGTTAGACTGAAACTCTAGTGCTCATCCTGGCTAGACCACACCTGGATTCACTGAGTTTACTCCTGAGTACCATCATTTAAGAAAGGCTGGAGCCCACCTAGAGGAGAAGGTTCCAGATAGTATAACTAGAAAATATTGTCAAAGCACAGAAAGGCAAAGTTGTGTTCAATTCAGGAAGAATTTCCAAAAATCAGAACTGACTGAAAGGGAAGTGGTCTGGTCTGATGGGTTTCTTGATACTGGAGATGTTCAAACAGAGAAAGGATTACCATTGGCAGAGGGTTCATGAATCAGTTCATGATGGGATAATTGTACTCTGATTTGGAGAATGCTTGGAGAGCATGGGGTCCAGGAAATCTTGTGCTCCTAATTTATCTCTTACCTTACACAGAATTTGAGTCTTTCTTAAGCAAACCTTAACGATGACTCAGTGAATCATTCGTCAAAAATCACACCTCAACTTCAGCAGCAATGTATGTATCATTACTCATTCTGTAACTTATTTCACCTTGAGAAACAAGATTTGCATCATGGTACAGTATGATTAAGCTATCAAGGGTGCTCTAGGGGAACTGCCATGTAATAAACCTGGTATCAAAGGTTAGCATGTTATTCTCTTTGAGTTAACAGGTAACTCATGAAGCCATTCTAACATGAAACTTTTCTCTTGAATGGCCTGCACCGTTCCATATATATCCTTATGTTCATTATTAAATTAGTATTAAATAAATCTATCAGAATCAGGGTTTATTTCACAAATTGAACTTTCTTCATTTGACTCAAGCGCATTCACTTGACAACTGTGATTTTTTTTCCTCACCATTTTGCATTTCCTTCTTCTTCTTTTCTCTCCGCATATTTAAGCATTCACTTAGGGAGTCAGTTTCAGTTCTTCTTTGTAAATTATGAAGGCTATATGAATGGTGAATGTTCAGTGTATACTTAGTCCACGTTGAGCAGGAAAATATTGAAATTGTCAGGAAATTGTAGGAGATGTTCTTATAAACTATCAGGTTGTGTCCTTATCATTGCCCTTGTGCTCACCTTTACAATCCAGTTGGCTTAATTGATGTATTCTTTTATTTATTTATTTATTTATTTATTTATTTATTTATGGCTGTGTTGGGTCTTTGTTTCTGTGCGAGGGCTTTCTCTAGTTGCGGCAAGTGGGGGCCACTCTTCATCGCGGTGCGCGGGCCTCTCACTATCGCGGCCTCTCTTGTTGCGGAGCACAGGCTCCCGACGCGCAGGCTCAGTAGTTGTGGCTCACAGGCCTAGTTGCTCCGCGGCATGTGGGATCTTCCCAGACCAGGGCTCGAACCCGTGTCCCCCGCATTGGCAAGCAGATTCTCAACCACTGTGCCACCAGGGAAGCCCAATTGATGTATTCCTAACTCAGCTCATTTGGAATGAAAATTGCACAAAGTCCCTATCTAAGACAATAGATGACTAATTTGGGGTTTCATTCAATACACTGGTGCTAGATGACATCAGTGATAAAAATAATAGTATAAAGGGCCTAGAGGCAGAAGGACAAAGTATATGATGAATAAGCCCTGAGTACTCTGCTGTGCAGAGAGTTAAGTATATGTTTAGGACAGTAGAGGAAAAGAAAGTGGGAGTGGCAAGTTACAGTCACATTGCAGAAGATCCTCAATCCTAGATTAAGGAGTGTGGATTAACGTGCTATTTGTTGAGAGCCACTGAAGGTTTTAGACAAGAGAGCGAGAGTGGTCAAGTAGCAGACAGGTCAGGTAGCCTCCCTTTTTACTATGACTTATAAAATTAATTCCTAACTGCCCTAATCCTTAGCCTTTAAACCAGAAGATCTGCTACCAGCCAAGTGTGGGGAAAGCTAATAAAAACAAGTTCTAGTCGACTAATTATATTTTAGGAAACTATTTCGGGTCCTCCCTCTTCACTCTGTCCCTTGCACTTTGCTGCACATCACCCTGTACCACTGCCCTGTCTTCCTGGATCCAGAGCCTTTGTAGTTTATCTGTCATTTAAACCCCAGCACTGACCCCTTGGACTTGGGAAGTTGACTGTATTCCCTAGCTTTTACCTTTGGTGCTCCCTAAGGCATAGCTCATACTCACCCTCCTGGCCAATCTGAATAACCTCCATTGCATCCTCTGCAGCTCTGGTCCTGGGGACCCTACTTGGTATCAGTTAATTTGCAAGATCTATTTCCTTCTGCTCACCAAGGGGAAGCAACTCCAAGCCTTGATTGTCTCTCTGATTCCTTGGCTGGTGAGCTAAAATTTTACTAATTTATAAAAAAATCCACCAGCCTAAGTTTTGTAAATCTTCATAATTTTTTCCAGCAGTATTTTCACAGTCAACTTTGAGCTGGAAAAGCAGGAGGGAATGAGAAGAGAACAGAAACTCAAAGGTCTTGACTGTTGAGGGGAGAGGAGGTAAGGATGAGTCATTTTGCCACTCCCTTCTTGTATCCTCACTGATGCTCCATGTAGGTGACCATTGCCTGAACCACGAATACCCTATCATTTCCTGAATTATACCTTTGTTCATGCTGCTTTGTCATCAGGAATGACCCCCAATAAAACCCAAAGTCCACTTATCCCAAACCTATATATCCTTAAAGATGTCTTTTTCATAAAGCCTCTTACTAATAATACTGGATAAAAATTATCTTTCTAATGTTTCCTCTATACATCTTGTGATAGTTAACTTTCTGTGTCAAACTGATTGAGCTAGAGGGTGACCAGATATTAGGTCAAGATAACCGGCTATTTCTGTGAGGGTGTTTTGGGTGAGATTAACATGTAAATCAGTACTCTAAGTCAAGCAGATTGCCCTCCCTAATGTGAGTGGGCCTCGTCCAATCCATTGAAGGCCTGAGTAGAACAAAAGGTCTGACCTTTCCTTGAATAAGAGAGAATTCTTCCTGCTGGACTGCCTTAGAACTGGCATTTGGCTTTTTTCCTCCCTTCAGTCTTGAATTGAAACTGAACTTGGGTCTAGAGCCTGCCAACCTTAAAATGAGAACTACACCATTGGCCTTCCTGGTTTTCAGACCTGTGCACTTTGTATCTAGTTCTCCTGGGTCACCTGGGTCTTTGCTACTCACCATGCAGATCTTGGGATTTGATTTGCCCACCTCCATAATCAAGTGTGTGTGTGTGTGTGTGTGTGTGTGTGTGTGTGTTTGTGTGTGTGTGTTTATTTCTCTGGAGAACCCTAATACACATCTAATAAGAAGATTATATATCACCTCTCTTTGCTCATTCAGTCCTTCTCAACAGAGTTTCCATTCTAGACATTATGCAGTTTCTTTCTTAACCTCTGGTTACTTCTGTCCCTTAACATATGTTTATGCTATCTCTTCTGGATGGAATGCTTTTTATTTTTCTCACCATTTGTTATAATCCTAATCATCAACCAAGGGATGAATATTAACTTCACAAAGCCTTATATGATATCTCTAGCTCATTCACCTCTCTGACTGTTTGACATGTGATCAATAACCACATAGTTTAGCATGCCATCATTTCAAGTTTTCTATACATTAGTTTGATGTCTCCAGATGATGTTTAACAAACAAACAAACAAAATTCACCAAGTAGAAAGTATGTGTCAGGCACAGGGTTAGTTACTTCATATCCAAATATTAATAAAACACCATTCAAGAAGTTTGCAGTTGATTGGGAGAAGAGATGAAGAGATAGATAGATGATAGATAGATAGATAGATCGATAGATCGATCTTGTATTGAAATATATGTTTTTGAAAAATGTTTTAGGAGCATAAATGATGGAGTGATTGATATCTCTAGGCAATCATTACAAAAAGCTTCGTGGAAAAGAAAATGGCTGATTTGGTTCTTAAGTGATAATAATTCGCTAAACATAAAGGAAGGGAACAGACAAGGGAAACACCTTGAGCAAAGAGAGAGGTGTGTGAATGTGCATCACATTATTGAGAAATGAGTTTGTGACAAGCACCAATAAGCAAGCAGGAATCCTTTTTTATTTTATTTCATTTTTTGCCTGTACTTTAAATGCTCCACAATATCGAGTACAGTGATGGCATCATTGTAGAAGCTCACGTGCTGGGGATGTTTATGTGTTTGTTTAAAATTTTAAGCCCCATAGAAGTAGGAACTATGTGAGTAGCTTTATTGAATGCTAGGTTCCAATAAAGACGTGTTGAGTGAATGAATAAGTTCCATGTGCCAGGCATCATGCTAGGCACTAGAAACACATCAAAGAACAAAATATTCTAGGGGAGGAAAGATATTCAATAGTATTTAGGTTCTTAATAGATATTTGATGTTTTTCTGTGAGATAAAGCTATAAATTTACCATGAGTATTCTAAAGAGGTCCTTCAAAGTGGCCGAGTTATAATATAGCTTATTTGGAATGTATCTTATGTTCTAGATGCAGGGCATTTTAATAGAAAATATTGGGCTGGAATTCCATATACTTGGTTTCAGTCAAAGGTACATTTTAGATTTTCTTAGCTTGTATTACATGAAAATAAAGGACATTTAATCCTACTGTATAGCACAGGGAACTATTTTCAATATCCTGTGATAAACCATAATGGAAAAGAATATGAAAAGGAATGTATACATATGTATAACAGAATCACTTTGCTATGCAGCAGAAATTAACACAATATTGTAAAACAAAATAAATAAAATAATAAAATAAATGTTAAAAAGGTCCTTTAACAACTGTCCAGTAATTTGATCATTGTAGATAGCCAATCTATATAACCGAGGCTTAAAACAAAAAAATCAAGTATATTTCTCTACTTATGCATCAAATGAGCAAAAAGGTCTATATACCAGTGCTTAAAGAATTTATGAAAAAACTCTGTATCAACATTCCTAATTTTAATCATATTTAATTGGAGTTTATAGGCATTTTCATTTGTATTATTTCATTTTGTATTAAAGACACAATTGGAGAGGCATCATATCACACATACAGAAGAGGAAAATAAGGATCGTTTGTTTAATTACTTACCCAACCTGATGGAGCTGGAAGGTGGCAAAATCAGGGTTTGGATCCAAGGCAACCAAAGTGGAGCAGAGGCAAGCAGCCAATGGAAACTATAAAAGCCAATGGAGGTAAGTCAGGGAAATGGAAGTCCTCCCGAGGACAGCAGACCCACTTAAACCTGGCAAGTGTTCAGGGACAGTTCCACTCCACCTGTTACCTGTCCAACATTCTGACTCCTTAATCCTAAAGCAGGAGTCAGATGTAAGATCCGTCCTAACCACCACTGAATAGGAAAGAATCAGGACCTGGCTCTCGTGATATTTGGATTACCATCCTGGTAGGATGAAAGCTCTCTGCTGAAACTATGAAGCATGTCATTTTACTTGTTTGAATTTATCAGTGAAATAGTTTCAACCAATCTGCCCTCAGGGAGGCAGTGACATCACTCATGAAGGGTGGAAAGCTCCATTGTACTTCATGTCCTGTTTTATGCACGTGTAGAAACACTGTGAAGTTCTACCCTCCTTCAGGAAAACTTTCTCCTCCCACTCTTGCCTCTTCTCACTCTTGTCTCCCAAACCTACCTGCTGAGATGCTCTTCCATCTTCCAGGATCTTCTCAAATGTTACCATTGTTTCAGTGCATCGCAAGGCTCCTATTTTTATGTAATCTCTCCTTTGAATCAATATTAACTCTTAGCTTGTATAACATTTATTGAGTGCTTATTACATGCTATGGACTAAGCTAATTGATTTTTGAGTGTTATCTTTTTACATTCTCCCAACAATCATAAGAGGTAGTTCTATTATAAACATATACTTTATGGATAAGGAAACAGATGATTAGGGTGATATTGTAACTTGTCCCAGTTTTCACAACTAGCAAATAATGGAGCCAGGATCCAAACCCAGGTCTGACTGACTCCAGGGAAGGTGGTCCTGACATCACTATGCACTATAGACTTCCACATTGCATTATCACCATACCTTTTTCTACTAGGTCACTGGAAACCCATGGTTAAAATTGGAAAGCTACTTTGGATTAACAGATGAGGAAACTGAGGCTTCAGGAAAATATCTTATCCTAGGTGACTCAATTGTTACTGAGATTAATTAGACCCAAAACCCCTCCACTTCACACTTTACATAGTGCCTGAGAGATTCATAAGGCCATGGAGGGCACCTCCTCATCCTCTTATCACCTGCAGTATTGCACAGATATCTTGTTTATAGCAAGTGCTTAAGAATTCAATTTATTGGAATTTTTTGTGATCAGAGATCATTAATTAGAACACACTGAGATATTACAGCATATCATGATTATTAATTACACACATAGAATACACACTAGTAACTATAATTTACTTGCATATCTAAGGAGTCGTTAAAACAGAAGAGCAAAAAGTTGGTTTGGGTTTTGTTTTTTTAACCTGGGACCAACTAAATTCTGCTAAGCTAAACTGATTTACAGAGATAAAACTAACTAAAATTGATAAAGCCCAAAATGGAGCCCAAGAGTGGAAACTCTTATGGTAGAAGGAGACCAATCATGTGATTCCTCCATTTTAGTGAAATGTTCCAACTCCAAAATTCAAACATTAGTGAAAAAAATTATTTGGGGATCAAATGCATTAGGAGTAATTCCTTCATGCCTCCTTTACCACATTGCTCCCCATTACCCTTTTAAAGATTCCTATCACTCTAAGGATAAAATACAAAGTGTTTAACATAGCATGCAAGATCTTTCTCAATCTGACCCTTCTCTGCTTCTCTAGATTCACCTGTTATGACTTCTAACATGCAGTGATGTTCCTTTGAACCAATGACTATCTCTCCAGCATCTGGAAAAAGCTTTTCCCTCTGCCTGGAAGATCCTTGCCCTTCCCCTCTCCTCACCACTTAACTAACTCCTCTGCCTCCTTCTGGACTCAGGTTTCATTACCTCATAGCTGGTTGACTCTAAAACCTGATTGCTCAACAGAATCACCTGGGGTGTGGTTACCAAAAAGTAGATACCTGCAGAGATTGTGATTTCCAAACATCATAAATTCTTAAATATCTCCCAGAGATTCCGGGAATTTACTGCCATAGGTAACTTCCCTTTTACATCAGACTGTTATTGTCTGTGTCTCTCCTCCCTAACAGGTTAAGAGCTCTTTATCAGCAGAGACATGCCTTCCATTTCTCTAATGCTAGCTGGCATTAGATCAGTAATAAACACTGGATGAATAAATGAAGTGGGCAAATCATCATCAGCATCTTTGCTCAAATTGTTTCCTCTGGCTATACATGAGCATATCTACACCATTATTTTCTGATAACCTTTTCAGATTCTCTTAGTTAAAGTTAATCTCTCCTTGCTGTATATTACTATGGCAGATATTTTTATTTCTTTTTCTCTTGTAACACTTTATAGCCTGATTTATATTTATGTATTTGTGCATGGATCCCTCTGAATTCTGAGCCCCCGATGTCAGAGACTAAGTCTTTTTCAATTTTGTGACTCTTTAAGCAATCATCAATACACACTATCCATACTTGTTGAATTAAACCAAAATTTTAATTTCTTTAGGTTTCTAATCTTTCATATTCCCAGAGTAAATAAAATCCTTATGATCACATAACATATAACATGCAGAAATACATCCAATAATCTTAAATTGATCTCATATGCAAAGCTTTTGATTCCCAAGCTTTATGAGGACCACACTCATATCAATGTGATATCTATATATGTATGCATATGTATATGTATGCATATATATATATATATATATATATATATATATATATATATATATATATATATATATATGTATAACACACACACACACACACACACACATCTCCAAGCAAGAAGAGAGATGAGGTTTCAGACCTTTGGAGTAGGACATAATCTGTACAAGAGTACAATGTCACAACATTATTTTTTTCTTTTTTAACATCTTTATTGGAGTATAATTGCTTTACAATGGTGTGTTAGTTTCTGCTGTATAACAAAGTGAATCAGCTATACGTATACATACATCCCCATATCACCTCCCTCTTGCGTCTCCCTCCCGCCCTCCCTATTCCACCACTCTAGGTGGTCACAAAGCACCGAGCTGATCTCCCTGTGCTATGTGGCTGCTTCCCACTAGCTATCTATTTTACATTTGGTAGTGTATATATGTCGATGTTACTCTCTCACTTCGTCCCAGCTTACCCTTCCCCCTCCCCGCGTCCTCAAGTCCATTCTCTACGTCTGTGTCTTTATTCCTCTCTTGCCCCTAGGTTCTTCAGAACCATTTTTTTTTTTAGATTCCATATATATGTGTTAGCATATGGTATTTGTTTTTCCCTTTCTGACTTACTTCACTCTGTATGACAGACTCTATGTCCATCCACCTCACTACCAAAAACTTGTTTCTTTTTATGGCTGAGTAATCTTCCATTGTATATATGTGCCACATCTTCTTTATCCATTCATTTGTTGATGGACACTTAGGTTGCTTCCATGTCCTGGCTACTGTAAATAGTGCTGCAATGAACATTGTGGTACATGACTCTTTTTGAATTATGGTTGTCTCTGGGTATACGCTCAGTAGTGGGATTGCTGGGTCGTATGGTAGTTCTATTTTTAGTATTTTAAGGAACCTCCATACTGTTGTCCATAGTGGCTGTATCAGTTTACATACCCAACAACAGCACAAGAGGGTTCCCTTTTCTCCACACCCTCTCCAGCATTTATTGTTTGTAGATTTTTTGATGATGGCCATTCTGACTGGTGTGAGGTGATACCTCATTGTAGTTTTGATTTGCATTTCTCTAATGATTAGTGATGTTGAGCATCCTTTCATGTGTTTGTTGGCAATCTGTATATCTTCTTTGAAGAAATGTCTGTTTAGAGCTTCTGCCCATTTTTGGATTGGGTTGTTTGTTTTATTGATATTGAGTTGTATGAGCTGCTTGTATATTGTGAACATTAAACCTTCGTCAGTTGCTTCATTTGCAAATATTTTCTCCCATTCTGAGGGTTGTCTTTTATCTTGTTTATGGTTTCCTTTGCTGTGCAAAAGCATTTAAGTTTCATTAGGCCCCATCTGTTATTTTTGTTTTTATTTCCATTTCTCTAGGAGGTGGGTCGAAAAAGATCTTGCTGTGATTTATGTCATAGAGAGTTCTGCCTATGTTTTCCTCTAAGAGCTTTATAGTGTCTGGCTTTATATTTAGGTCTTTAATCCATTTTGAGTTTATTTTTGTGTATGGTGTTAGGAAGTGTTCTAATTTCTTTCTTTTACGTGTAGCTGTCCAATTTTCCCAGCACCACTTATTGAAGAGGCTGTCTTTTCTCCATTGTATATTCTTGCCTCCTTTATCAAAAATAAGGTGACCATATGTGTGTTGGTTTATCTCTGGGCTTTCTATCCTGTTCCATTGATCTATATTTCTGTTTTTGTGCCAGTACCATACTGTCTTGATTACTGTAACTTTGTACTGTAGCTTTGAAGCTGTACTTCAGCTTTCCCAGTCTGAAGTTCAGGAGCCTGATTCCTCCAGCTCCGTTTTTCTTTCTCAAGATTGCTTTGGCTATTCGGGGTCTTTTGTGTTTCCATACCAATTGTGAAATTTTTTGTTCTAGTTCTGTGAAAAATGCCATTGGTAGTTTGATAAGGATTGCACTGAATCTGTAGATTGCTTTGGGTAGTAGAGTTATTTTCAAAATGTTGATTCTTCCAGTCCAAGAACATGGTATATCTCTCCATCTGTTTGTATCATCTTTAATTTCTTTCATCAGTGTCTTATAATTTTCTGCATACAGGTCTTTTGTCTCCTTAGGTAGGTTTATTCCTAGGTATTTTATTCTTTTTGTTGCAATGGTAAATGGGAGTGTTTTCTTAATTTCTCTTTCAGATTTTTCATCATTAGTGTATGGGAATGCAAGAGATTCCTGTGCATTAATTTTGTATCCTGCTACTTTACCAGATTCATTGATTAGCTCTATGAGTTTTCTAGTAGCATCTTTAGAATACTCTATGTATACTATCATGTCATCTGCAAATAGTAACAGTTTTACTTCTTCTTTACGAATTTGGATTCCTTTTATTTCTATTTCTTCTCTGATTGCTGTGGCTAAAACTTCCAAAACTATGTTCAATAATAGTGGTGAGGGTGAGCAACCTTGTCTTGTTCCTGATCTTAGTGGAAATGGTTTCATTTTTCACCATTGAGAGCAATGTTGCCTGTGGGTTTGTCATATATGGCCTTTATTATGTTGAGGTAAGTTCTCTTTATGCTTACTTTCTGTAGGGTCTTTATCATAAATGGGTGTTGAATTTTGTCGAAAGCTTTTTCTGCATCTATTGAGATGATCATATGGTTTTTATCCTTCAATTTGCTAATATGGTTTATCACATTGATTGATTTGCATATATTGAAGAATCCTTGCATTCCTGGGATAAACCCCACTTGATCATCCGTATGATCCTTTTAATGTGCTGTTGGATTCTGTTTGCTAGTATTTTGTTGAGGATTTTTGCATGTATGTTCATCAGTGTACTGGCCTGTAGTTTTCTTTTTCTGTGATATCTTTGTATTGTTTTCGTATCAGGGTGATGGTGGCCTCGTAGAATGATTTTGAGAGAGTTTCTCCCTCTGCTATATTTTGGAAGAATTTGAGAAGGTTAGGTGTTAACTCTTCTGTAAATGTTTGATAGAATTCGCCTGTGAAGCCATCTAGTCCTGGGCTTTTGTTTGTTGGAAGATTTTTAATCACAGTTTCAATTTCAGTGCATGTGATTGGTCTGTTTATATTTTCTATTTCTTCCTGGTTCAGTCTTTGAAGGTTGTGCTTTTCTAAGAATTTGTCTATTTTTTCCAGGTTGTCCATTTTATTGGTATAAAGTTGCTTATAGCAATCTCTCATGATCCTTTGAATTTTTGTAGTGTCAGCTGTTACTTCTTTTTCATTTGTAATTCTGTTGATTTGAGTCTTCTCCCTTTTTTTCTTGATGAGTCTGGCTAAGTGTTTATCAATTTTGTTTATCTTCTCAAAGAACCAGCTTTTAGTTTTATTGATGTTTGTTATCATTTCCTTCAGTTATTATTCACTTATTTCTGATCTGATCTTTATGATTTCTTTCCTTGTGCTTTTAGGGATTTTTTTGCTCTTCTTTCTCTAATTGCTTTAAGTGTAAGGTTAGGTTGTTTATTTCAGATTTTTCTTGTTTCTTGAGGTAAGATTGTATTTCTATAAACTTCCCTCTTAGAACTGCTTTTGCTGCATCTCATAGTTTTTGGGTCATTGTGTTTTCATTGTCATTTGTTTCTAGGTATTTTTTGATTTCCTCTATGATTTCTTAAGTGATCTCTTGGTTACTTAGCTGTGTATTTTTTAGCCTCGATGTGTTTGTATTTTTTACATTTTTTTCCTGTAATTTATATCTAATCTCATAGCATTGTGGTTGGAAAAGATAATTGATACTATTTCAATTTTCTTAAATTTACCAAGGCTTGATTTGTGACCAAAGATATGATCTATCCTGGAGAATGTTCCATGAGCACTTGAGAACAAAGTGTATTCTGTTGTTTTTGGATGGAATGTCCTATAAATATCAGTTAAGTCCATCTTGTTTAATGTGTCATTTAAAGCTTGTGTTTCCTTATTTATTTTCATTTTGGATGATCTGTCCATTGGTGAAAGTGGGGCGTTAAACTTCCCTACAATGACTGTGTTACTGTCTATTTCCCCTTTGTTTGCTGTTAGCATTTGCCTAATTGAGGCAATTAGGTGCTAATTGAGGTATTGAGGTGCTCCTATGTTGGGTGCATAAATTTTTACAATATTTATATCTTCTTCTAGGATTGATGCCTTGATCATTATGTAGTGTCCTTCTTTGTCTCTTGAAATAGTCTTTATTTTAAAATTTGTTTTGTGTGATATGAGAATTGCTACTCCAGCTTTCTTTTGATTCCCCTTTGCATGGAATATGTTTTTTCCATCCCCTCACTTTCAGTCTGTATGTGTTCCTAGGTCTGAAGTGGTTCTCTTGTAGACAGCATATATATGGGTCTTGTTTTTGTATCCATTCAGCCAGTTTAGGTCTTTTGGTTGGAACATTTAATCCTTTTACATTTAAGGTAATTATCAACATGTATGTTCCTTTTCATATTTTCTTAATTGTTTTGTTTTTGTTATTGTAGGTCTTTTCCTTTTCTTGTGTTTCCTGCCTAGAGAAGTTCCTTTAGGATTTGTTGTAAAGCTGGTTTGGTGGTGCTGAATTCTCTTAGCTTTTGCTTGTCTGTAAAGTTTTTCATTTCTCCATCGAATCTGAATGAGATCCTTGGTGGGTAGAGTAATCTTGGTTGTAGGTTTTTCCCTTTCATCACTTTAAGTATGTCCTGCCACACCCTTCTGGCTTGCAGAGTTTCTGCTGAAAGATCAGCTGTTAACCTTATGGGGATTCACTTTTATGTTATATGTTGTTTTTCCCTTGCTGCTTTTAATATTTTTTCTTTGCATTTAATTTTTGTTAGTTTGATTAATGCATGCCTTGGCATGTTTCTCCTTGGATTTACCCTTTATGGGACTCTCTGCACTTCCTGGACTTGTTTGATTATTTCCTTTCCCATATTAGGGAAGTTTTCAACTATATTCTCTTCAAATATTTTCTTAGTTCCTTTCTTTTTCTCCACTTCTGGGACCACTATAATTCGAATGTTTGTGCATTTAATGTTGTCTCAGAGGTCTCTGAGACTGTCTTCAATTCTTTTCATTCTTTTTTCTTTATTCTGCTCTGCAGTAGTTATTTACACTATTTTATCTTCCAGGTCACTTATCCATTCTTCTGCCACAGTTATTCTGATATTGATTTCTTCTAGAGAATTTTTTATTTAATTTATTGTGTTCTTCATCATTGTTCGTTTGCTCTTTAGTTCTTGTAAGTCCTTGTTAAACATTTCTTTATTTTCTCCATTGTATTTCCAAGATTTTGGATCATCTTTACTATCATTACTCTCAATTCTTTTTCAGGTAGACTGCCTATTTCCTCTTCATTTGTTTGGTCTGGTGGTTTTTTAGTTTGTTCTTTCATCTGCTGCGTATTTCTCTGTCTTCTCATTTTGCTTAATGTATTGTCTTGGGGTCTCCTTTTTGCAGGCTGCAGGTTCATAGTTCCTGTTTTCCTGTTGTTTTTGGTCTGTCCCCAGTGGTTAAGGTTGGTTCAGTGGGTTGTGTAGGCTTCCTGGTGGAGGAGACTGGTGCCTGTGTTCTGGTGAATGAGGCTGGATCTTGTCTTTCTGATGTGTGTCAGGTGGTGTGTTTTGGGCTGTTTGTGATTTTATTTTGATTTTAGGCAGCCTCTCTGCTAATGGATGGGGTTGTGTTCCTGTCTTGGTTGTTATTTGGCATGGGGTGTCCAGCACTGGAGCTTCTTGGTCTCTAAGTGGAGCTGGGTTTTTTAGTGTTGAGATGGAGATCTCTGGGAGAGCTCTCACCAATTGATATTATGTGGGACTGGGATGTCTCTGGTGGTCCAATGTTCTGAACTCGGCTCTCCCACCTCAGAGGCTCAGGCCTGACACCTGGCCAGAGCACCAAGACCCTGTCAGCCACATGGCTCAGAAGAAAAGCAAGAAAAAGTAAAAGAAACAAAGAAAATAAATAAAATAAAGTTATTAAAATAAAAAATTACAAAACTATATTATTAAAATAAAAAAATTAAAAATTAATTAAAAAATTAAAAGGAATAGACCAACCAAACCAATAAACAAATCCACCAATGATAACAAGTGCCAAAATCTATACTAAGTTAAACATAAAAATCAGAAAGTAGTCTGTTGCATACAGCAAACCCCAAGTCTACCCTTGCTCCCAAAGTCCACCGCCTGAATTTTGGGATGATTCATTGTCTATTCAGGTATTCCACAGATGCAGGGTACATCAAGTTGATTGTGGAGATTTAATCCGCTGCTTCTGAGGCTGCTGGGAGAGATTTCTCTTTCTCCTCTTTGTTCGCTCAGCTCCCGGGGTTCAGCTTTGGAGTTGGCCCCGCCTCTGCATGTAGGTCGCCTGAGGGTGTCTGTTCTTCTCTCAGACAAGACGGGGTTAAAGGAGCAGCTGATTCGGGGGCTCTTGCTCACTCAGGCCGGGGGGAGGGAAGGGTACGGATGCGGGGCGAGCCTGCGGCGGCAGAGGCCGTCATGACGTTGCACCAGCCTGAGGTGCACCCTGTGTTCTCCCGGGGAAGTTGTCCCTGGCTCACGGGACCCTGGCAGTGGCGGGCTGCACAGACTCCCGGAGGGGCGGTGTGGATGGTGACGTGTGCTCGCACACAGGCTGCTTGGTGGCAGCAGCAGCAGCCTTAGCGTCTCCTCCTGCCCGTCTCTGGGGTCCACGCTGTTAGCCGCGGCTCACGCCTGTCTCTGGAGCTGGTTTAGGCAGTGCTCTGAATCCCCTCTCCTCGCGCACCCCGAAACAATGGTCTCTTGCCTCTTAAGGAGGTCCAGAGTTTTTCCCGGACTCCCTCCCAGCTAGTGGTGGCACACTAGCCCCCTTCAGGCTGTGTTCACGCCGCCAACCCCAGTCCTCCCCCTGGGATCTGACCGCCGAAGCCTGAGCCTCAGCTCCCAGCCCCCACCCGCCCTGGCGGGTGAGCAGACAAGCCTCTCAGGGTGGTGAGTGCTAGTCGGCAGCAATCCTCTGTGTGGGAATCTCTCCATTTTGCCCTCTGCACCCCTGTTGCTGGGCTCCCCTCTGTGGCTCCAAAGCTTCCCCCCCGCATACCCCCCATTTCTACCAGTGAAGTGGTTCCTTAGTGTGTGGAAACTTTTCCTCCTTCACAGCTCCCTCCCAGAGGTGCAGGTCCCATCCCTATTCTTTTGTCTCTGTTTTTTCTTTTTTCTTTTGCCCTACCCAGGTACGTGGGTAGTTTCTTGCCTTTTGGGAAGTCTGAGGTCTTCTGTCAGTGTTCAGTAGGTGTTCTGTAGGAGTTGTTCCACATGTAGATGTATTTTTGATGTATTTGTGAGGAGGAAGGTGATCTCCATGTCTTACTCCTCCACCATCTTGAAGCTCTTCCAAGGAGACAAGATTCTTAATAATAAATAAATCTGTAATAGATGGTTTTGGAAAAATTTATTCTGAAGGCAGTGTGGATTCGCTTGCAAATTGTGCCTCAACCAGCCAACCCCAATGTTCCTTCAGTTCCAAGCTATGCCAAGCAGGACCTGTCAGTAAAACAGTAAGTGAGAATGGTTGTGATGCTTGACAAAGTGAAGGAGGTGGTTACTGGACTTACTGTTCCAGATGTGAAAATCTGAAATCAAGATACTGAGACAACAGAGACATAATTTTGGAACTAGGTAACTAGTCAAGTATTTTTTAAGTGAAAGAGCTAAGCTAAGGAAAGAGTGAAGAATGGACAAGGTTTAGAGAAGGAACATGACCAGGGGAAGGTAACATTTGAGTTGGAGAAGCTGAATCGTCTAAAAATAGGAAACCTATGAATCACTTTGGATTAACTCACAAATATCTTGTTGGGTAGAGGGTAGACTCTTGAAGGGAATCAACTGCAAATGTTGAATAAACAGATAAATAATTAATGAATGAATACATGAAAGAATATCTGGCTCAATTTATGTCCATAATTTCAAGTAGTACCATTACACTCTGTTCTTTAAAACTTCTGCCATCCTCTTTAAGCAGACATGTCTAAATCTCTCAACTGTAACTGGGTTACAACACAGAACAAACTGGTTTCTTCCTTAATGAGCCATATCCATGTCTGAAGCATTTTCTCTTACTCCCATTATGTGGGTCTCCCTTCAGCTGAGGACCTGCATGGCTAAGGGTTTTCTCTGGTCTGACCCAACTCAGACCTATAATGAGGGTATACTCATAACCCTGACATTCCAAAGAGCCCAGAGGTTGAAGCAAAATTACATGCTAAGTCTTCAAAACAAAATAAAATAGCCTAAATCCCCTTGGTCAGTTAACACTTGCAAAAATGCTGTCAGTAAGTTTTTAAGCAAACACCATTTATTTGATCTTCCAGAATTATATGTGAAAGGAAAAGGTAGGACTGCTTACCATTTATCTAAAGTGTAATTCACTAAACTGGAGTTTGGACATTCCTTCTGAATGTATAAAAATAAGAGGGGTAGGTGTAGGGAGGAGAAAAACAGAAATATAGTAGTTCACAATAACACACAAGAGATCTTTGAAAGTTTTGCAAACATATACCCCTTTTTATAAAGAAACATGGTTCAGGTATAAATCCATAGACCTATATATCTAATGCCATTTAAACTTATTTAACTGTTCCCTACCCTGCTACTTTGAATTTGAAGATGCCACATACAATGATAGACCTAATTACTCTTTGGTTATATTCTTATTAAATAGGCTTAAAATTAGAGCAACTATAGATTAAAACTCAGCATATAGTATGTATAAACTTTTTAGAATGTTTTTTAGGTATTGTAGCCTTCAGAGTTTTTTTTAAACAACAAAAAAGACTCTTTTCTGTTTAATAACTGGTATTGTTGAATTTTTTTTAAATAGGTGTCAACTGAAAAATTAATTCTAACAAATGATGTGCCTGGATCTATCTAGATAAGTTGGTGTCTGGATGTGGGCGAGAACTCATGAATCTTACCTGCTGAACTGCATATGCTGCACGTACTAATTTCAACCACAAGAAGATTGTTTTCCAAACAGATGGCCAGCTGTGAGTCCAGTCCTGCAGAGTGTTAGGGAATTGAGTGTTTCATGGTATTAGAAAGGGAAGGAGGAGAGGGAAGTAAACAGTCAGCTTGCCACTCCTTTCAATAGCATCCTTCAGAAACTGAACTTTTTCAGGTCTAAAGCAGTTCATGGAACTTGTTGAAAACTTACATGTTTGACCCTGTACACATTAAGGACCTCTGACTGTCTCAGGGGAAACCACGACCACCACCACCCCCCCCACACACACACACACACACACAGGCTATTTTCAATGTTGAGGGAAAATGGAGAAACTCGTATTGTTGCTTCCAGTGATGGATGGTCCTACCTCTCACATGGTAGATCAATATAGATTCTCGGTATCTGGAGTTTTTTGATCTGCATTTTGATCTCTATAGAACCTTTCTGTGTCTGAGTTCTATGCTTACATAAGATATAAACTAACAAGCTCAAATTCTGCTGCCTAAAATCCTTCCTCTTACTGTCATCAAGTATAAGAGATGAGAAGCACCCGAGATAACCCCTGGGAAGTTTCTCCTTACAAAAGTGGAAGAAAAGGGGAGTCAGGAGTTTCCTAACAAGCAAGAAGAGCTTTTTAATTGCAGGGTAACTATGTATAAGGATCTCTTGGATCTCTAACTAGACTATAAAAACAGTACTATGACTGCCTTCTATTTATAAAAGTATGGGCACATTCTGAACTGTCATATATTTTCTATGTCATTGATTGGTTCTGAAGAACCAGTCATAGATTTTCTACATCACTGCTGGATTCTGAGAAATTTATTCATAAAAAAAAAAACAAAAAACCGTTGCCTGAGCACTGTATTAGATATTGGATAATCAAAGATGACTAACAGAATGTTTTCTAGGAGCTCACAATCTACCTTGAGCATAATAGCATCACTTGGGGTAATGTAAGTTAGTTAAATACCATGTGTTACAGCTATATTTGAGGCATATACACTCCTCGTACTAAAGAAGTTTCAAAAAAGAAGAGTCTCTTTTAAGACTTTTGTTAAAAAACAGAATGAATTCAAAGTTTCTCTACTCAAGCTTGCCAAGCAGACTAGGAACCAGGGAACATATTTTTTTTTTCATAAATGAGTCACTCTTAAAAATACAACATGTTCTTTGCCTGTATGGTTTATGGAATCACTAATAAAATGTTTCTACTGTCATAGGTATGAAGTAAGAATTTGTTAGCTAATAGTCTCAGTGACACCCTTGAGTTGGAGGTAAGTTATGGATAAGGAACAAGGAGCAAGGCGAATGACTCAATGGACAAAGGCTCTGCAAGACCCAAGTTTCAGCTCTGACTCAGACATATATTCATTATTTTAAGAAAAATATTTCATTGCCTTTAGACTCATCTTCAAAGCAAGGGGAGGAAGGGAAGGGAACTCTCAGCTCCGTAAAAGTCTTATTCTAATTTGAATTTCCTAAACCCTACATATGTCAAACACGGAACAGGGACAGAGTAGGGTTAGTTATGTCAGGGACTGGAGGCAGAAAAAACAAAAAGGGGCTGCATTTTGAGAATTGGGCAGATATCAGCATATACAATAAGGAATGAGAGGCAGCCACAAATACCAGAGGTGAGCTGTCAAAGGCTAATGCCAATAGTCAGGAATAGGAGCCTGAGAAGCAGGCCCTGGCAAGTAGATCAGATACACAGATCAGAAACAAGCCACCTGCATTACGAAGACCTTGATAACTAAGGTAGGTCTTTGCCAATTCCCAAGCCTTTGTGTTTCTGTTTAAGAAAAGGAATAGAGAGCTAATTTGCATGTAATTGTTAGGTGCCAAGGGCCATATTATGTATTTCCACAAATGCTAGCTCTTTAATTCCACTTACTTTTGAGGAAACTGAGGTTCAGAGAGTGTTACTAACTGGCCCAAGGTTCAAGGGGGCTTGAAAGAGCTGGGTGTCAATTCTGAAAGGATCTGGTGATGAGCCCTTTGGCTGAAAGTGAACCCTGTTTCTTTTTGCAAAGCTTTTCAATTCTATAGGTTGGGAAAAACAAAAAACAAAAAACCTTCAAATGCTGTCAAAATTAAAGATCTATCATTAACCGGACTTCAAGTACAGTAAGTCCTGCCAGGATGTGAGCTAAGTAGGAAATGAGGAAAGCTAGGAGGTAGGGCCTGGGACCCAGAGATGAGACATACTTCATGTTAGAGCAGGTACTCAGAGCCACACTAAACCCACTGAGATATGAAGGTAAACAGCACAGGAGGTACAAGACAGAAAAAAAGATCGTGGTAGCCATGGACAGGGAGCAGCCCAGCCAGGCAGATATTCAACCACTTGGGGCAGCAGGCATGTAGGCTCCAGTGTCAGAGAGTCTGGGGTCTGGCAACATATAGAACCAAGAAGAATGGCAGAAAGTGAGGGCAGATGTCTGGGTGCCTAACTTCGAACTAGGGTTCAGGAGTGGGCAAAATCTCAGCTGCCAGTTGAATTGGACAGAATAATCCAGTGTCTTATCCATTAATTAGCAAATCAATCATTTATTTTGCACCTACTGAGTTCAGTTTCTGTAAGAAAAAGGCTAGGATAATTTACTCCAAATTTAAACAGTCAATAGTTCCCTTTTAGTATAATACCTTCTAGGTCCATCAATGTTAACACAAATGGCAAGATTTCATTCTGTTTTTTATGGCTGAGTAATATTCCTGTATATATACAGTTGTGCCTCCAGATGAGACTGCAGCCCTGACCAATTCTGAATCAGAAACACCCAACTAAGCTGACCCTGTGTTCCTGACCCATGGAAACAAATGTTTGTTATTCCAGTCTGCTAAATTTGGGGATAATTTGTAATACAACATTAGATACCTAACGTAATAATTTAAACTAATCCAATCAGTGCATTTCATTCATCTTGCCACAGTGATAGAATGGTGGGCATTTGATCTAAGTTAGTGCATTTGGGGTGACTTTCAAGATTCTTAGTGGGGATTCCAGTACATGGAGAGTCTCCTGTCTCTTAGATGGTAAAATGTGCATATGTAAATGTTGGATCCATTCTGCCAGGATGAGGAAAGCCACCTGGAGGACAAAGCTGTCATTCTGAAGAGGGTAGAACATAAAGAATTGTGGAGACATACCCAGAACTGTGATTTTTAAAAACTGCTTGTGTTTCCATCATTCCTCTATATCTTTTCACTTATACAAGCCAACCAAACACTTTCGTTGTTTAAACTAATTTGATTTGTGTTTTCTGTCAACTTGCTACCAAAAGAAATATCTCAGTGTATACACAGGCAAAGACTATGCCTTTAAACCTTAACAAGCATCTTAGCTTATAATGTATTATTAGAGCATAAAGACTAGTCTTATAAAATATCCTGATTCTCTGGATCTCAAACACCTGGTCATAGAGCTTAACAACCTGATTAGCTCTCCTTTCCCTTTCTCTGGATTATGCTGTCTTGAGTCTTGTTTCTTAACAGATGAATTCCCTTCGACATAACTCTGTTGGTCACCCCATTTGTCTACTGAGTAGCAAATCCTGTTTCCATATGCCACTCTCTAATTCAGACACCATATCCAGATATTAACTGCCTTTGAGAGACCAGGCTAAAGGCAGGTCTATTCTACAGGTCCATTCTACCTGGCCACACCTTTTTTTTTCTATCTGGCGATTACCACTAAGGTCCCAGGTCCAGTATATCTTTTAACTGACTCACTCACGAAACCATTATGAGATTCGAATGAAATTGTGTGTAGGTCTGATTTTATAATAGTTGCTCAGTAAATGTATATAGGATACATAAGAGATCTTTTAGACTTGAGAAATAAATGTTCATAAAGGAACATGAAGTGAAAGATTGGTGAAATTTGATTATTCTATCCTTTTTATTATTCAGGGAATGTTCATTGTAGAAAAAGTAGAAAATCTAGATAAGTAAACCACTCTCTCAATTAAAATAATCTAAAATATATCCATCAGATATATATATATATATATATATATATACACTTACATTTCTTCCAGTTTTATTGAGATATAATTGACTTATAGCACTAAGTTTCAGGTGTACAGCATAATGATTTGACTTACATACATCATGAAATGGTTATCACAATAAGTTTAGAACTCTGCTTCCACTCCACTATTGTTGGCAGGCCCTAGGTCCTCACTGATTATTGGCTGATTACTTCAGATCTTCATGATAGGGGTGTATCCATTGGCTGCCTAGTGTGTTCAAGACATGACAGCTGACTTCCCACAGACTAGTGGTCAGGAAGAGAAAAAGAGAGAGTGTGCTCCCAGGAAGGAAGCTGCAGTCATTTTTATGACCTAATCTCAAAAATACCATCAATTCTGCCAAATTTTACCAGTCAGACTTGTAAAATGTGGGAGGGGACTACACAGGGTGTGAATACCAGGATGGGGGAGCTATTTTGGAGGCTGGCTATTTTGGAGGCCGGCTACCCCATCCATGTACCACTCTGCAACCAGGAGCAGTATCCACTTCCCTAACACCTCGTGGGAACACCTCATTGTGTTCCCATGGAGCACTAATTCTAATGGATTATAAGGAGTTTCACAAAAAAGTGGAGTCTGTGACCAGAAGAGTTCAGGCAACAACACAAAACTAACGTGTTTCTTTTCGGATAATAAAACTTTTTTAAAACAAAATATTCTGTGGGCCCTGTTTTCTATGGAATTCTCTTTGGCAAAAATTAATTGGACACTTGGAGAAAATTTTCACCTTGATCTCCCTCTAATCCTAATATGTTATATACTCCTTGATTAGTCAACAAGTGTGTAGTGAAAGTCCCCACTGGAGAAATTCACACTAGAATAGTAGTTCTGAGTCTCTAGTTCATGGGCCAAATTCACTAGTTGATAGGTTTCAGCTGGAGTGTGAGTAAATTCTTGAGGGAAGATAATTTATGCCTATAGTTTCAAGTCCTAGGCATCACCAATTTTCCAGAAGCTCACAGGATAGAAGGATTGTTTCATGGAAGTAATAAAGATATATATTATCCTGCTTTCTATCCCACTCTACAGTTTCACGCTGCACTTTTTATATCCATTGTCAAATGCAAATGTTTGTAGTTATCAGGACAGAATATATTACCCCGTCATAAAACAAAGAAGAAAAAAACTTTTCTTTCAGAATAAAAAATTAATCTCCCTACTCAAAAAGAAGCAGAATATGAAAGATAGTCTTCACTTACAATAAAAAGGATTTAGAAATAACTCATGGTTTCAAATCTTGGGTTGAAATGAACATTTTGAATGTTTTCATTTATCTTGTTCCTTGAACACTCCCACTTCCTGCCCCGGAGCAATTTTAAGGTTTTTGTAATCTTCAGACATTCTTATTTTTTGGAGGCCCCAGCTCATGCCATATCAAATATAGTGGAAGCTGTGGTATGTTGCCCAAACCTCCCTAAAAAATAAAGCACTCACTCCATTAAGATTCTGGGAGTGTTGGATACTGCTGAATCATAGCTAACTAAGCCCCTCTTCCAGTATTGCTCTCAGTTATAGGGAACTTCTCACCCAAGCACATACTCCCTCCTCAAAAGCAGCTTACGTCTTGGAATGTAGGGAAACAAATTCATGGCCCCTTTCCCCAATTTGGGACAACTCTTGTCATCCCAAGTCAAGATTTCCCTATGGGATTAGCCAAGTCCTTGCTGCAACTGCATCACAATTCAACTTCTCCCTCTGTCCAATCTTCTCCCCTCACCACTCACAGGTATGTTCCAATGAGTATGTCTCAGTAAATCTGATTCCTAGTCTCCATCTCTGAATCCTCATTCCCAGGGAATTTGACTTAAGACCACTAGTATTCAGAGTGGGACTAAAAAACAGATTTTAAAATGAGATTTTAGAAGCCAGATTACATGCTGGTGGAGTACTTATAGTTATTGTCATACTATATTAGTGAAATTGTTAAAACTTTCACTGGTGATTAACTTGGATGGCATAATGTTGGAATGGAATACCCTGATGGTACAATATGCCATACATGTGAAGAAAAACAACAAAAAGTCAAAGGTGATAAATTACCTATTTAAATTACCAACTTAAAGTACAATTCAGAGGCAATATATACAAAGACTCTCACCTCTCATAGCTGAAGGGAGCAAAGCAGGACTCAAGAGCTCCAAAGAGTATTGAACTGCTGCCTGGAAAGTCTGCTATGCCAAGATCAGAGCTCTGATTGGGATGGAGTAGGATCCTTAGATTTGGAATGGGAATAACTGTGTTTATGAACTGGAAGAACTCAACCTGAATGTTCTGGGCCTGTAAGAGTGGCCCACTCCTCCAAGTTGTAGACTAGTTTCCCCCTACTTGAGAATTATGTAGAGGCTTCTGCCTTGCAAGGCAATACATACCTCCCCCCCCCCACCTTTGAATATACCAACACTTCTCCTCTAGACCAGTAATTAGGGTTAAGTAACAACATAACATGGCTGGGAAAAACTGGGCCACATAAGGGAGGAATGAGACACAGTGCTGAAGAAATTACTGGATTTAGCCAAAATACAGTGACAGGAGGTGGGAGAGTATGTAGAGGATGAGGTCCTAAGAGTGCAAAGTGAAAGAGGGTGGGCAGAACTCAAAGCTCTGTAAGGAAGATTGATTGATATGGGAATCACTCTTCCATGATGCAAGATTTAATGCTCGATCAAGGACTCTAGAAGACAGTACTAACAGGCTTCTAGGATGGCTCTAGGAAGCTTGAGGAGAGAAATGGCTCATATTAGGTGAAGTAAAAATACTAGAACTCTCATGCAGGATGGTGGCAGGAGATATCAAGTGGCTTAAAGACATGAGTATGGGGCTTCCCTGGTGGCGCAGTGGTTGGGAGTCTGCCTGCCAATGCAGGGGACACAGGTTCATGCCCTGGTCTGGGAAGATCCCACATGCCACGGAGCAACTAAGCCCGTGAGCCACAAATACTGAGCCTGCGCGTCTGGAGCCTGCGCTCCGCAACGGGAGAGGCCGCGATAGTGAGAGGCCCGCGCACGGCGATGAAGAGTGGCCCCCGCTCGCCACAACTGGAGAAAGCCCTCGCACAGAAACGAAGACCCAACACAGCCATAAATAAATAATTAAATAATTAATTAATTAATTAAAAAAATAAATAAATAAAGACATGAGTATGCCAGAACAGTTATACTACCTAAGGCTGGAAGCCCACCACCCAATTATTTTCTATGGAAAAGCCCAAAAGATGTTCCATTTACCAATAAAATAAAGAATGAGGGGGGCATCAGCATGGTTGAAAAGATCAGTCATGGCTGTCATCAGTAGATGAAAACTGATGACAGGAGAGGCAGTTACAGAATTATGAGGATTCCAGAAGAAGATAGGCCAGTGGTGGCAACTCACCATCCGAATCAAAGACATGTAATTATCGTGAAGATCAAAGTGGCAGCCAGGGGAGGTGAGAGATGTGCACACCTATGAAGATGGTTAATAGACCATGGTGTTCTCAGGCACAAGAGAATTGGATAGCCAAAACTGTGTTGCTTAATTTATACAACCAAATGAATCAAGGATGGATAAATAGGAGGCTGGGAGCAACTGTCTTAATAAAAGTCCTAGTTTCCAGATCTGAGCCAGTTCTCAAGAACAGCACCCGTTGGCTAAAGGAGAGAAATGAGAGACAAGGTCTCAATGAGAACATCTAAAAATATCCAGGGGCCTGCCACACCAGTGAAGTTTTGAGGGACTCTCTAGTGCAAGACATGCTAAGGCTTCTCTCACAGAAACAAACAAACAAACAAAAAACACTGAGCAGCCCTCTTTGAAGACAATATATTCTGCCTCATTTACCAAATGATATGCAAGTCTGCCAGCTTTGAGAGGGCCCAGATCATAAAGGGTTCTGTTACTAATTTAGACTCTAGTGAAGGCAGCCTTATCACTTGAGCCATATGAACAAGCAAACCTTTATGTTACTAGAAGTATGGCAAGTTCCGATAGGAGAATAACATATAAATCCCTAGATTTATGGAGCAAGTTCTGGTAAAAGGCCATGCAAGTAAACACCATTTGGAAAATAGTCCCTGATGTGTTACTGGGGCCTGGTAGAGACAGAGTATCCATGGGACAACAAAAAGACATTTAGCGAGAGCTACCCATCATGAACTATATCCTATCAGAACCACAAAGTCATAAGATCAGGCATGTATGTCCACAGCAATTTATTGTTAGACCGAAGAGGTACATCCAGGATGGCATGAACAGGGCCAGAGCTACATGAACAGGTGGTCTGGACTCCCAACCCATATATCACTGTAATATTGGTACCTGTCTCTGAGCCAAAAGTATGTTCACATAGGGCTTCCTTATATCTGGCTGGATGAAGGAAGAGGGAAAAAGGACAAGTTTCATTCACAGATAGTTTGACTCAACATGTGCTGAGAACCAAAAGTGGATCATTTCACATTTCAGCCTTATTCAGGACAGCACTAAAAACAGCAGGGAGGAGAAATCCTCCTAGTAGGCAGAACTTCAGGTAGTACAAGTAATCATTCACCATGTGTGATAAGATAAATATTTCTTAGTAAGATTATACATAACCTCAAGGACAATGGCAAATGGTTGGCCAGGAGACTGGAAGAAAGATTAGATTTGGAAAAAGGAGGTCTAGGGATAGATCTATGGGGCTGGGCACGAAGTGTGATCCTTGGATCACATGTTAATGCCCACCAGAGGATATCTATTATGAAAGAGGCAATAAACAATCAAATAGGCAGTTGACATCAGCCAGTAAGTATAACTTGTTTGCATAGCTGCATAAATTAGCCTCAACTCAACACTTGGAGAAATCTAACTGACCAGCACATTACCCTAACTGCCAGACAGAGGAAAGAAACAAAACAAAGCAAAATGATACTTTGGTCTTCACTGTCTTTTTATTCTCAACATCTGAACTATAAATAAAAATATAATTAAAAAGTATAAAGCAGTCAATGAAGCAGAAACTTGTGACCAATAATCAAGAGAAAACACAGTTGATAGATACAGTCTCACAAATGATCCAGACCTATTTATTGGAATTAGCAAAGACTTTAAAATAAATGTGATAAAACTTTTACAGGTAAAGATAGATACAATGAGAGATAAATGTGATAAATGTGATAAAACTTTTACAGGTAAAGATAGATACAATGAGAGAGAAAGAAATGGAAACTCTAAAAAGAACCAAAAGGAAAGTTTATAACTGAAAAATTCAATATCTGAAATTATAATATTAACTGAGTGGACTCAATAGCATACTGGAAAGTAAAAGAAAAACAAATTAGTGAACTTGAAGATAAGCCAATAAAAATAACCTAAACTAAACTGAAACAGAGAGAAAAAAGGTGGGGATTGGGGGGATTAGTAACTTGTGAATAAATAGCAAGTGTGTAACAGGGTCGTAATTGGAGTCTCAGAAAGAAAGGAAAGATAAAATTGGAAGGGAAAAATATACTTTAAAAGTTATTGCTCAATTTTTTTTTAATTTGATGAAAAAATATCAATGTACAAATCCAAAAAGTTCATTAAACCTAAACAGGAAAAATACAAAGAGAAGCACACCTAGACACGTTTTTTTTTTTAATATAAATTTATTTTATTTTATTTTATTTATTTTTGTCTGAATTGGGTCTTTGTTGCTGCATGTGGGTTTTCTCTAGTTGCCGTGAGTGGGAGCTACTCTTTGTTGCAGTGGGCAGGCTTCTCATTGCGGTGGTTTATCTTGTTGCGGAGCACAGGCTCTAGGTGCATAGGCTCCAGCAGTTGTGGCTTGCGGGCTCTAGAGTGCAGGCTCAGCAGCTGGGGTGCACAGGCTTAGTTGCTCTGCAGCATGTGGGATCTTCCCAGACCAGGGCTCAAACCCATGTCCCTTGCATTGGCAGGCAGATTCTTAACCACTGTGTCACCAGGGAAGCCCCTAGACATGTTTTTGAGGAAAACCAAAAATAAAGGGAAAATCTTGAAAGAAGCCAGAGGCAAAGAAAAAAAGAAAAGAAAAAAACATATAATGTATAGGGAAACAGAAATACAGGAATGACTGTTTTCTCATTAGAAACAATGCAAGTTAAAAAACAATAGAAGGGCACTTTAAAGGGTAGAACCAAAGCAAATCAAAACAAAAGGTCAATCTATAAATTTAATCCAATAAAAATATCCTTCAAATATGAAGTTAAAATAAGGACTAAATGAGATAATGCATGCTCAAATGTCCAATCAATAATGAACATTTCATAAATAGTACAAAGACTAAGCTCTCGCTGACTATTAGGTAACTCTCATGTAGTGGGTACTCAATAAATATTGGCCAAATGAAAGAATGAAATAATCTCATTACATTTGTCTGTGTGATTATAATAAATGTTTGCTCTTTATCAGAAAAAATAACAATAAGGTGAAGAAAAAGACATTTTCTGATAAATAAAAATTTAAGGAATTATTTCCTCCCAGAAAACTCACACTAAACATAATGCCTTAATTTCCTTAAACTAATTTATTTAAAAATCATTTGATGGTTTAAAGCAAGAACAGTAACAAAGAATTATGGGTTTTATCACATTTGAAAATAGCACAGAGAAGAGAAGGGGCAAATATATGTATGTTTTGTAAGGGTCTTACTTTTCTAAGTGTTATAATATTACCCCTAGATAGACTGTGATAATTTAAGAATGCATATTTTAATCCCTAGAGTAAACATTGGGGGGGGAAAAAAAAGGACATAGTCAAAATGGCAATAGAGAAAATTACGTGAAATTCTAAGAAGATATCAAAGTTTATCTAAAGAAAGCAGCAAAGGAGGAACAAAGACATATAAAAACAATGGGAAAAATCAAAACAAATAACATGATGGTAGGATTAATTTCAACCAAATCAATAATTGCATTAAATGTAAATGGCCTGAAAACTCTAGCTACACATTGTTCTTACCTCACTCGTCCTCCCCATTTTTTCTCTTATTATACCAGTTCAGTTTCTTATCATCTCCATTTTAATGACTGAGAAGGCTTCCTAAAATGGTCTTCCTGCCTCAGCTTCCTCACATGCCACACCAATACCAGATAAATCTTTCTGAAACCCAAACTTTGTCACAGAACAGCTCACACAATCCTGCTTATTGCCTGACCAGTTACTTTTCCACCTAGATATGCGGTTACAGGTCTCTTATCTACAAAAGAGGGTCTGGACCTGTATGTTGGAATCTGGGGAAATGTCCCTATTGCCCTTCCTGGAAATAGCCTCTACTGTTTTAGAGAATTTTGCAGACCTTTTATCTTGGACTAGATTTCTGACTCTCTGTTCTAGTTCTTCGGGCATCTATACTTGGTTTGCAAGGTTTCTTTGTTTCCTGTTTACTTTGTCCTAAATACTGTAGTCAGTCTCTTCTTTGCTCCACAATTAGGGGCAAAAGGTCAACCAAGCCTCCATCCCGACTGAGCCCAACCCAACAACATAGGTAGCTAAACCCAGTTAAGAATCCCAGTCTTTGTCAGAATATTACCAGCTTGGCCAGCAGGAACATTCAAATACTTTGCATTGTCAAAGCTCAACCACACAGTTTCCTTCATGTCATGCCCCACAGCTCCTTCTTAAACCATAGCTTACAGCTACAAAATTTCAGAAATTCCCTGGACATGCCTTTCCATGTCATTCGTTTGCATTTTTATGCTCCCTCTTCCTTCTGAAATACCCTAACCATCTTCTCTGCTCTGGGGACTCTTACTCATCCTCTAAGACGTGGCTGAAATCTCACACCTACTATAATAATCAGAGTTAGTCTGCCTCCTCTTCCTCAGTGTCCCAAGCTACTTTGAACCAGGACAGATCACATTAAATTGTTAAGTACTGTCTGCCTTCTCCAACCATTAACCTGTGAGGAAAAAGATTTTATCATTGTATCCTCTTTGCTCTTATTACTAATGAAAATATTTAAAAGATTTTCACTAAGTGACAGTTGAGGAAACATAGTTTGTCACAACCTAGAACATGAAACCTATGAAAAAAGAATGGAGAGTTATACTCATTAACTGGTTAGAAACAAGTGTAGAATTGCAATAAAATCGCACTGAATTCACTCATTTAAATCAACCAGAATTCACTAAGAACTTACATAGAGTTAGAATTCAAGAGTCTAGGGAAGGAACTTATGGTTAATAATACAGAATAGGTAGAGAGAGGTCAAATTTAGAAGTCTCTCATATAAGGTGTGTAAAGTCTGAACTTAATTTAAATGTTATGTTTGTTCAGGAGCAAAATTGATAATAATCTTTATTCGGCAACATTTTTGCAGAGATAGGGCAAACTATAGTACAAACAAGATTGAGGAAAGTGCTAAAAACACTTTGATAACCAAATTCTAGCACTTTTTAAGTATCCAATACAGAAAATTGATACTCTGATTACAAATCATACTTACTGTGCTATAAGAAATGTTCAAAAGGCTTCAACAACAGTTTATTAATTAATTTGAATAAATGTATGTATCAAAACAACAGAATATTAGGAAGTTATTCCATAATGAGACCACCTGCAATTTGTAAGATTGTATTCTAAAAATAATAATAATAAATTAGGTTTCAGTAATGTCCTGGATCTTGAATATTTTCCAAAGGAAGGGTCATAATATCTCTTATTCAGGTAAATTTACCAACTAAATTGAAATATAAATTTCAAGAACTACTGAAGCCCTTCCAAGAATGACAACTGGGAGAAAGAAATATGATCTGCAGTAGGATTTGATTTAATTAAAATATTACATTCATTGTATGTCAATTTAGATGGGCCCATACAATTGTTCAGGACACCATCTGTTTTCTAATATAATCTTGGCTTGTTAAAGTCTCGGGCAATGAACTAAAGTTTGAATTTTCCAGGAAAAAATTCACTGCAGAGACTAATTATGATACACTGGGAATAAGTATCTAGCTCTCATCTCAAAATCCCACACAATTTACAATCCTCTTGCAAGTGGTGCTGTCTCTGGGGATGCTCTTACTTTCTAATCTACCTTTTTTGTGTGCTGGAGAATTTATAGAGTGAGTTTCTCTATCTGATTGATCCATTTTTTGTACCCAGGAGGGATTTGCCAGGTTTTTATTCTACTTTACATATTCAGGCCTATGCAGCAATTCTACTTTGAAAATTGCTGAACTGGAGAAATGAGTGCATTAATGGTTAGATATTCTTCTTACATTGTGAGAGAAAACTTGCTCTATAAAATATACTTATTTCTGGTTTATCTTTATAGCATCTCTCAGTGGCCCTTATTATGGTATAAAATTCACAGAGTCACACTCTGGGCTTACAAAACAGGAATTTGAGACAGGAAGAAAATAATTTTCCCCATATCACAAAGAAAAATTATATTTAATCTCATTTGTGAAAGAAATGTAAAGATCAGAGAACCCAAGGAACAGAAATCAAAATCTCAGATCCCTACTATTTTGTACTTCTTGTTCCTCAACATTTATAAATCTCACATTTAGAATCCCAATCTGCAACTATGTATTGAACATTTACTACTAACATGCCTCTGTGCTACTCCCTATGACCTGGAGAAGATGCAAACGTAAAAAGTAAAATAAACAATCCCTCCCTCAAGGAACTTAAAGGTTGTGGCAGAGAGATAAAGTAATGCTAATATGAATTAAAGTGTAAAAAGGGCCATGAGACTAGTATAAAGTGTCATGGGATAAATTAGAAGGAAATGTAAGTGACAGGGAGATTCCAAGATGGCTTTAGACAGGTTGAGATGTTTAAACTGGATTTTAAAGGAAGAGAAGATTTATGAATGGCAAGAAAGAAGAAGACCTGCAATCTAGGCTGACAGAAAACCATGAGTAAAGCACCAAAGTGGGAAAATGTAAATTGTAGTCTATCTAAAAGAGTGCAGGGTGTGGTGTAGGAATCAGAAAGGTAAGTTCAGATCAGGTTTATGAAGAACTTTGAGTATAGTGCTAAGAAATTGGACTTTAGTTTTTGGGAAATCAGAGGCCCTTAAAGATCATGTTTGAAGTGTAGAAAGATTCCTCTAGAACAGAATAAAATGTGAAAGAATAACTGAAATGAGGAGAGAAAAATTAAAAAATAAAAACAAGGAAAATAGTTCGGGCTTATTGTTTTAGTCCAGGCAAAGATAAAGAGCATTTGCATAGTAATGGAAATTCTAGCCAGAGAAATTAGGCAAGAAAAAGAAATACCAAATTGGAAGGGAAGAAGTAAAAGCATCTGTTTGCAAATGATATGATCATACATGTAGAAAACCCTAATGATTTCACACACACATACATACACAAAACCTGTTAGAACTAAAATGATCTCAGCAAAATAGTGGGAAACAAAGTCAACACACAAAAATCAATTGCATTTCTATACACCAACAGTGAACAATCTAAAAATAAAATTACAAAATCAATTCCATTTACAATAGCATCAAAAGGAATAAAATACTTAGAGATTAACTTAAACAAGGAAGTGAAAGACTTGTACAAAGAAAACCACAAAACATTGCTGAAATAAATTAAGAAGACATAATATTAAGACATAATGTTAATATTAAAAAGACATAAATAAATGGAAACACATCTCATGTTCATGGATTGGAAGAGTTAATATTGTTGAAATGTCAATACTACCCAAAGCAATCAATAAATTCAATACAATCCCTATCAATATCCCAATGATGTTTTTTGCAAAAATAGAAAAACACATCTTAAAATTCATATAGAATTTCAAGAGACCCTGAATAGCCAAAACAATTATAAAAAAGAAGAACAAAACTGGAGGACTCACAGTTCTGATTTCAAAACATACTATAAATCTACAGTAATCAAAACAGTGTGGTTTTGACAAAAAGACAGACATATAGACCAATGGAATAGAATAGAGAGCCCAGAAATAAACCCTCCTGTATACATACAAATGATTTTAACAACTGTGCCTAGACCATTCAATGGGGAAAGGACAGTCATTTTGACAAATGGTGCTGAGAAAACTGGATATCCACAAGCAAAAGAATGAAGTTGGACTCTTACCTAGTACCATATTAAAAAAGTAACTCAAAATGGATCAAAGTCCTAAATATAATACCTAAAACAATAAAACTCTTAGAAGAAAACAGAAGACAAAATCTTCACGTTGGATTTGACATTGATGTTTTGGATATGACCAAAGGCATAGGTAACAAAAGAAAAAATAGACAAATTGGACTTCATGAATATTTAAAAGTGTATGCGTCAAAAGACAATATTGATAGAATAAAAAAGGAATGCACAGAATGGGAGAAAATATTTGCAAATCATATATCTGATAAGGGAATAACAAACAGAATATATAGGTAACTCCTAAAACTCAACAAAAAAGCACAAATAATCCAACTCAAAAATGGGCAAAGGACTTGAATAGACATTTCTCCAAAAAAGATATACAAATAGTCAATAAACACATGAAAATATGATCAATGTCACTATTAAGAAGATGCAAATCAATACTACAATGAGATACTACCTCATACTCATTAGAATGGCTACTGTCAGAAAGAAAGAAAGAAAGAAAGAAAGAAAGAAAGAAAGAAAGAAAGAAAGAAAGAAAGGAAGGAAGGAAGGAAGGAAGGAAGGAAGGAAGGAAGGAAGGAAGGAAGGAAGAAAGAAAGGAAGAAAGAAGGAAGGAAGGAAAGAAAGAAAGAAAGAAAACAAGTGTTGGCAAGGATGTAGAGAAATTGGAACCCTAGTGCACTATTGTCGGGAATGTAAACTGATACAGTCACTATGGAAAAGAGTATGGTAGTTCCTCAAAAAATTAAAAATAAAATTACCATATAATACAGTAATTCCGCTTCTAGTATACAGGCAAAAAAAAAAAAAAAAACTGAAAGCAAAGTCTTGAAGAATATTTGTTCATAGCAGCATTATTCACAACAACTAAAACATGGAAACAATCCAAGTGCCCATCAAAGGATAAATGGATAAGCAAAATGCAGTATATACATACAATGGAGTATTATTCAGCCTTAAAAAGGAGTAAATTTTGACATATGCTACAACATGTATGAATCTTAAGAACATTATACTAAGTGAAACAAGCCAGTCAAAAAAGACAAATACTGTATTTGAGATAAGAGGGGGAAAAAACTCTCTCTCTCTCTCTCTCTCTCTCTATCTATCTATATATATCTATATATATATATATGATATATACACACACATTCATACACATATGCCTCTGGGCCTGGTGCCTGGCACAGGGCTCCTAAAACCCATGTAATTTTCTAAGTGACAAGAGCACCAGGAGCATTTCTTGTTCTAATATTTGTCTTTGAGCCCATCCCTGACACAGGGCTCCTTAAGCCCTTGTAAATTTCTAAGTGATAAAAGCACTAGGACAACCTTTTGTTCTAATGAGGTGACTCTAGGTAGTCTCCTGGATGACTCCTGGATAGGGGCTGTCACCAGAAAAATCAAGCCAGCATTAGAAACTTGGAATTTTCAGTTCCACCCACACTCATCCTCATCCTCCAGAGAGGAGAGAGAGGCTGGAATGGCATAAATATTTGATCATACCTATATGAGGAAGCCTCTATAAAACCCTAATAGTACAGGGTTCAGGGAGCTTCCAGGTGGGCAAACACATCCACATTGGGAGGGTGAGACACTCTCACTCCACAGGGATAGAAGTTCCTGCACTTAGGACTGTCCCAGAACTTGCCCTAGGGTATCTTTTCATCTGACTGTTCATCTGTATCCTTTATCACATCCTGTAATAAACTGGTAAACTACGTGTTTCCCTGGGTTTTGTGAGCCGCTCTAGCAAACTAATTGAACCCAAATACAGGGTAGTTAGTTGAAACCTCTGCTCTATAGCTGGTTGATCAGAAGCACAGGTGATTACCTGGGCTTGCACCGGGCTTCTGATGTGTGCGACAGGGGAGGGGCATCTTGTGGGACTGAGCCCGTGGGATCTGACACCATCTCCAGGTAGATTGTGTCAGAATTGAGTTACATTGTAGTATACCCAGCTAGGGCCACAGAGAATTGCTTGGTGGATATTTAGGTGACCTCCACCCTCAACATTGTAATAGGATCTTAGAACCTTTACATGTACGTACGACTCCACTTACATGAGGTATTTAGAGTAGTCAAAATCACAGACACAGAAAGTAGAATGGTAGTTGCCAGGGTCTGGAGGGAGAAGAAAATGGAGAGTTATTGTTTAATGGGTACAAAGTTTCAGTTTTACACGATGAAAAGAGTTATGGAGATGGATGGTGGTGATGGTTACATGACATTATGAATGTACTTAATACCATTGGCTTGTATACTTAAAAATGGTTAGGGTGGCAAATTTTATTACATGTATTTCACCACATAATTTTTTTTAAAGGTGAAGAGCATCTGAACCAAAGTGTTGACTGTGAGGATAAAGAGGAGGCGATGAATATGAGAAATTTTTTTTTAATTTAATTTTGTGGTGCTATTTATTTATTTATTTATTAAAATTTATTTATTTATTTATCTTTGGCTGTGTTGGGTCTTCGTTTCTGTGCGAGGGCTTCCTCCAGTTGCGGCAAGCGGGGGCCACTCTTCATCACGGTGCGCGGGCCTCTCACTATCGCGGCCTCTCTTGTTGCGGAGCACAGGCTCCAGACCCGCAGGCTCAGTAGTTGTGGCTCACGGGCCCAGTTGCTTCGCGGCATGTGGGATCCTCCCAGACCAGGGCTCGAACCCGTGTCCCCTGCATTAGCAGGCAGACTCTCAACCACTGCATCACCAGGGAAGCCCTATGAGAAATTTTTCAGAGACAAATTCAAAGTTCTCAGGGAAGAGTATAGCTTAATGATTAAGTATAGCCAAGGTTTTTTTGGTTCTAATCCTAGCTCTGATGTTTACTAGTTACATAGTCTTGGAGAAGTTTCATGTTTTATAAGCACATCTCCAGAATTCTGCCAAAATTTAGCTAATACGACACACTCCATAGGATACTCATGCCATATGAACATCCTCTGTAAAAATGGAGGCAATTTCTTAAGTTAAAAAACAAAAAGTGAGGATTATGATTAAGTTGAATTCCTTTAAAGTAGGTATATTTAAAAGGATTTTGCATAATCAGATAACAATCAGAAGGTATTTCCATAATATGAAGTATTAATTTTTATCTTTTGAGAATATAAAATGCAGGACTGTGTATAATCTAGTATAAAGAATCATATAGGGCTTCCCTGGTGGCGCAGTGGTTGAGAATCTGCCTGCCAATGCAGGGGACACGGGTTCGAGCCCTGGTCTGGGAAGATCCCACGTGCCGCGGAGCAACTGGGCCCGTGAGCCACAACTACTGAGCCTGCGCGTCTGGAGCCTGTGCTCCGCAAAAAGAGAGGCCGCGATGGTGAGAGGCCTGCGCACCGCGATGAAGAGTGGCCCCCGCTCGCCACAACTAGAGAAAGCCCTCGCACAGAAACGAAGACCCAACACAGCCAAAAATAAATAAATAAATTAAAAAAAAAAAAAAGAATCATATACCTACTATACTAATGTCCTTATTTACTAATTCACACAAGTTCCAAATTTGAATACAATATTGCATAACATGCTTAATCATTGAATAATAAGGTATTTTAAACCTAAATGATTAATGTTATCTGTAATCATTAAAATTCAAAATGATATAAATGATTTATAGTCATAATGATAATCCTTGCTTTCTTTTGTAACACTGAATATTTATTTGAGCAAGACTTTATGGTGTAAGGAAAAGATGTAACTTTATTTTCTTCAAAATAGAGAGCTATTTCAATACCACCTATTGAATATCATAACCCTACGGTTTTAAATGCCAGCTTTGTTACGAACTACTTTATGTGTTTCAATATGAATAACATTTTGTTTTAGATGAGACTAGGGAAGGGTTATATAATCATTTTGGTTAAACATGCCTTTGGTTTACCACAGATAGGTAATTTACTACAGTATTATTTGTGCCTGGCAGTTCAAAAACTTTCCATTAGTCGGAAAATCTACAGATTCGTCCAGACACGATGTATCTATGCTCCATGTATACAAACATTGTGTTACAAAAAAGAATCATCTAAATCTGAAAGTTATTGCAGCTCTCTGATCATATTATGCTTACTATAACAGTATTTTACCAGTAATTAAAGCAAACACTCTGAAAAAAGACATATTCAAGCTTGTTTGTCAATCTCATAAAATACAGTTATAAAAATAAAGATGTAATTATTAATTATTGTTTGCACTTGTTTGATGTATGAACCTGAAAAGAAAAAAGGTGTCACATTCACAGTCCACGAAGATGGTGGTTTTTACTACTTTCTGCAAAAATCATATTGGTTTTCCTCTTAATTTCTTTTAGGCTCAGTTCAACTTTTTTTTAAAAAATTATTAACACCTTTAATTATTATTTATTTAGTTATTTATTGTTTTTGGCTGTGTTGGGTCTTCGCTTCTGTGCGAAGGCTTCCTCTAGTTGCGGCAAGCGGGGGCCACTCTTCATCGCGGTGCGCGGGCCTCTCACTATCGTGGCGCCTCTTGTTGCGGAGCACAGGCTCCAGACGCGCAGGCTCAGTAGTTGTGGCTCACGGGCCTAGTTGCTCCGCGGCATGTGGGATCTTCCCAGGCCAGGGCTCGAACCCGTATCCCCTGCATTAGCAGGCAGATTCTCAACCACTGAGCCACCAGGGAAGCCCTCAGTTCAACTTTTAATGACTGAAGATCTTCATGTGACAGACCATAAAAAGTAAAAGTTGAGGACTTCGGATGTCTGTCAAATAGAAAAGTAAAAAAATAAAATAAAATAGGTTAAAAAATCCACAAATTAAAAATCTAGTTATGGACCTGGGTACTGCTCCATTCTTTTTTGTTTGCATACCTAAGCTCCAGTAATCATTAATTATATTGCAGTTTTCCTTCTATATGGGTCATCTCCTGGCATTGACTATGAGCATGCCGCTGGGATGTTTGTGAGTGGGAACACTCCATTAAAATGTCCTATATTGGTTCTCACAGGATTGTGAGGAAATTTTTCTCTTAAGAAAGTATAACAACCTAAGTTTTTACTATTAGAATTATTGAGAATGATATTTAAAGCCCATAAATTACACCTTTTGTAATAATGTGAGACCTGAGATTTTCTAAATTCTTATTATAAATCATCATCCTAGAGAAAAAGTAACGCTGCCTACAAAATTATTTCTCAAATAGTTTTTCTTAGAAAGTTTTCAAAACGTAATGAATAAACAGAAGTGCATAGTACATTGCCCTTGTATTCCCAAATCAAAAATTGAAAGAGAAAGGATTAGGACTTGGGGGTTTTCCACAAGTCAGTAATTGTTTAAGTATTTGGCTGAAGTGGGGTAAAGAAAGATCACAGAAACCAATGTGTTAGTAGAAATGAAAATATGAAAACAACAAAGTTAAAGGTGTTAACAAGTCAAAAGCAAATGAGTCTAAGTCTAGCCATGGTAATCCCTACTCATCATAGACATTTAATTACCTCTGAAAGTGTGTAATGATGGTATAAGAAACAGAGGCCAGATTACTAGGAGGATTTGTTGTGTGGAAGAGTAAGGTCAACACGATGGAGTTCTAACAATAACTTTTTAATGTTTCATGTATGTTTGAGATTCTTTTAATCTCTTTTCTTCAGGTAAATATAATAGTGCCCCCACACACACACCAAAAAATTAAAAATCTTTAGAATAATGTTTATTTATTGAACAACTACTGTGTGCATAGTCTGTGAGCCAGTCTACTTGTTAGGTACTCTAGAAGTATTAAGCGGAACTCTGTAAAGTATATAGAAACCCACTTGCCCTGAGCAAAAAAAGAAGACTTTATGAGCTAATATAAAAAGGTAGGGATATCTGAAAAGGCAGGGCTATATCTAGTCTCAGGGACATCCCCATTCAGGGTCCTTTAGGATTTCCCATCTCTTCTCTTTACTTCTCCTACCTATTGGCTTAATCCTTTAGTGAAAGAAACTCCACAAGACCCAGCTTATGGTTTCAGGTGGTTCTAGTCTTCCATTCTCCACAATCTTACAAAGAGAAGAGAACTCTTCCCTATTGGAATCATTTTTACAAAGTAGAAAGGGCTTGTAATGGCCCAGTTTATGTCTTGTGCCATCCCAGTCTTTGGCTCAGACATCAAGTTATGATGATTGGTCCACCTGTCTTGCCAACATGGGGCAAGAAAACCGTGATGGTCAACACAAAACACATGGAGAAAGAAGTGCTTCCCGAGGAAAAGGATGTTCTATTATCAGAAGGGAGATGCCCACCACCACAGGGAAATGAGACATTGACAAAATGCAGTTCTTGGCCTCAAGACATTCACAATTTAGCAATAAATGCAATAAAAATGAACTATAATACTGTAATATGAGTGTTATACTCAAGATATGTGCAAAGGCCTAATGGACAATGACAAATTTTAGCTCTACCAAATATGGTATTTGGTGGAAAAGGATTCCTAAAGAGGTTGTACTTGAGCTGGAACTTGAATAATGAAAGAGAGTTTAGCAAGTGAAGAGAAACAGGGCATTCATAGTGAAGCTGTTGAAATACAGTTTTAAAAAACGTGGAAAACAGAACTGTGCATTTGGAGAGCAGTGAGTGTTCCAGCATCATTTAACAAATGGACCAAGAGGATGAGAGGTGGACTGAGGGAGAGGAATCAAAACATAGTTGACACCACACTGTAGAGGTCCTTAAATGTCATGGTGATAATTTCAGATACTGTTAGACCAGCCAGATACTCAACTTGTCCACCAGTTATATGTCAAATACATGTTAAACAAAGTACCCTAAGATGAATAAATTGGGAGGCCCACATGGCTGAGAGATTGACAATGGCACTTCCTCTCCTTTATTCTCATTGAGAGTACAGTCACATGTGGCAGTTTACATGGGTTCCTATCAGTGGACAATTTTGTCTAGGTTTAGCTAATCTCATTCTCAGAAAAGGCTAAGTGGCCTTGTACTGCTATTCTATTACTATTTTCTGTTTCTGACTAACAATGTACCACAAATTAAGTGGCTTAAAAGAACACCCATTTATTATCTCAGTTTTCATTGGTCAGGAGTCTGGCATGGGTCAGTTGGATTCTTTGCTCAGGTCTCATATGTTTGCAATCAAAGTGGTGACTGGAGCTTCCATCCTACCTGAGACTTTCCATCCTCTTCCAAGCTCATTCAAGTTGTTGGCAGAATTTACTTCCTTTTGGCTGTAGAACTCACAATGGCTTCCACCTTTTCCAACACCAGGAAGAGAAAAATCTCTCTCATGTTTCAAATTTCTTCCTTTGTAAGGGCTTCTGCCTGATTAAGCTGGAGCCACCCAGATAGTCCTCCTTTTGATTAACTCAAAATAAACTGATTTGGGACCTGAATCGCATCTTCAAAATCCATTTTGCCATATATAACATAACATAATGATAGGAATGAAATCCATCCTATCACAGCACCACCCACACTAAAGGGGAGGCACTCATGCAAGACATACACACCAGGGAGTGGGAATTTTGAGAGTCATTGCAGAATTCTGCCTACCCAGGTTTATTAAACATTTCTGCAGAGAAACTGTGGTAGATTGAATAATGCTCCCTTACGCAAGATATCTATGTCCCAATCCCTGAAACCTGTGAATGTTATCTTATATTACAAAAAGGGACTTTGCAGCTGTGATTAAGTTAAGGATCTTGAGATGGGTAGACTATCCAGGCCCTAAATGCAATCACATGCATCCTAATAAAAGAGAGATAGAGGGAAATTTGATAGAGATAGAAGAGAAGGCAATGTAATTATGAAGGCAGAAATTGGAGTGATGTGGTCACAGACCAAGTAATCCCTGCAGCCACCAGAAGCTAGAAGAGGCAACGCAAGGATCGTTCTCTGAGGATGCCTGCAGAGGGAATGCAGCCCTGCCAACACCTTGTTTTCAGCCCAGTGAAACTAATTTCAAACATCTGGCCTCCATAGTTGTAAGAGAATACATTCTTGTTCTTTTAAGCCACCAAGTTTGTGGTAATTTTTTACAGCAACCGTAGGAAATGAACACAGAAACCATGAATAGGTAAGACTAATCATGTACAAAGAGGCCAACTCCATGAGAAGGGCAGGGTTGTCACTTTTAATACTAGAACCAGCTCTCTGTCAGCAACTTTATGAATAAAACTGTAATTTCAAGCAGGTCTAGCAAGGTCAGAAAAATAAATATATATATATATATATATATATATCAAGAAGACAACCTGATATCTCGATTATTAATATGGACTTTATCCTAAGTGTATATGGTGGCTTGAATACTAAAATAGAGCCACCTTGATCATGATCAGCAAAACCTTTTAATCATGATCACAACTTTTTTAAGGTTTATTTTTAGGTTTTATAATGTAAGTAGCATGACAACTTAGTGGTCCATGGATAAAATAAGTAAATAATTAAATATACATATTTCGGGGGGATGAGCTTTACTTTTCTGTTGTTTTTGGTTTTCTTACTGTTAGGAGTTTGAAGGCCATTTCCATAAAAAAAATGGGAGCTATTAGAGGCTCCAGGTCATGGACTTGTCATAATAAAATTTATATTAAAAAAAAAAACTTTTGGTATTATTGTGGAAAGTAAGGGTTAAAGAGAAGAGACAGAAAACAGGGAGAGGTTAAGAGGTTATTGGAGTAGATTATTCACACTAGGTCATTCAAACTGAATTGTGAATGAAGGTAGCACAGTCCTATCATTAATATAGTTAATAATATAATAATTAGCAACATACAGGATTGACAAGTGTGTGGCAGTCTCAGTGACTTTGTATTAATACTCATAATAATTATTTGGGGTAAATATGCTGTTGATTCCATTTCACAAAATCATTTATTCAACAAATATTATTGAGTATTTACTATGGGCTTAGTAGTTTATTAGGAATTGGGGAGGAAATTAAGATTAAGTTGGGGTCAAGGTCCTTTCCCAAGGACACACAGCTTCTACTTACTGAGATGCTGTCACATTCAGGTCTGTGTGACACCTATTTCTGAAGGGCAGAATGAAGGACAGAAAAAAGAGGAAAGTAAAATATGAAATAATTTAGCACTATTGTAACTGCTTAAAACTAATGATCTACTCATTACCTGCAGAAGTTAATATGAGGAAAGCAACAGAACCCTGATAAACTCTAAGAGATGCTCACTGGGGGTCCCAAACTCTTCTGAGGCAACAACAACATTTCAAGGTCTTTTTGATGTCCCAGAATTGTAGCTTTGACTTATACTAATAAGCCCCCAAAAAAGAAAAAAAAACAAATACAGAAATTTTTTTGTCCAACTTTTCCCAGCCATATCTAATTTGATTTCTAATTACATGATTAGAAGTTAACCTGATTAGCTCTGTCTGAAATAAGTAATTCAAACAGGACTTTACTAGAAAGTGGAATTTACAGTTGGATTAAACATTCCAAAATAGTGTTATAAATATTCTTAAAGCTGGAAATGATCTTGAACGATCATCTCGTTCATCCTTCTACTTAGGTATATAGGGCAGACCTACACAAACATGATTCCAATGCTGTATCCTGTTTCTGAAATATTCCAGTACAATTAAATACAGCATACTTATTGAAAATTTATGTGCTAGGCACAGTGTTTTGAAAAAGAAAACTAATTCCCTCAGTAATCCTTCCTTATTTTTTAAAAATTTTTAATTATGTTTGACATTAGAAAGAAGCAATCCTGAACTCCCTTCCCCTTTTAAGTTTTATTAAGTTATTTTCCTTAAAAACAAACAAACAAAAAAACCACCTTCAGTTGCCCTCCAGTTTCAGTCAAATAATGTTGAGTAAAGCATGATCCAAATTGTAATCACTATCAAATTAAGACCATTAATTACCTGTGTGCCCTCAACCTAAGCAAAATGTAGAATGTATATAATTACTGGGATAATTCAAGCTAGGAAAAAACATTTTGCTGCACTTGCTAGACCTCTCTCTGACATTCTGATTTCCTTGGGAAATGATGGCCTGGTTTAACCTAAATGCTCTTGAATTTTTCCATCATCAAAAGAAAAATCAATCCCCAGTGTCTCTATAACACCAAGGCCAGGTTACTTCACCCTGGGATCAAATATCACCTTTCACTTTAGATGGCTAACAGGTGAAATAATCTTACATCTTTGTGATTTATTTGACTACTTATATTTGCATTAATTGTGTATACAGTGTGTTTCTTGATTATTATTTCATTTCCATTTATTTTATACCTATTTCTCCCTAGCAACAGATAGTCCTCAGCCCAGACCTGCTAATGCATGTTTTTCACTTAAAAAAAAAAAAAACTAAGAAGTAATATTAATAACAACAACAATAATAAAAGGTTCCATTAATTAATCTAACCTCTATAAATGCCAGTCATTTGTGCCTATGTTTCCTCACATCTCAACCTGGGTTAACCTCTTAATGTTATTGTGGTAGGTATGTGTCCCCCCAGAATGATGTTTACCCATAATCTCAGAACGTAATCATTTGGAAATAGAGTCTTTGCAGATGTAGTCGAGTTAAAATGGAGTCATACTGCACTAGGATGGGCCCTGATCCAATGACTGGTATCCTTATAAGAAGAGGGAAATTTGGACACAGAGACAGAGACAGAGGGAAGAAAATGTGAGACATAGGGAAGAATGCCATGTAAAGATGAAGGCAGAGATTGCAATGATAAATCTATAAGTCAAGAAATGTCAAGGATTGCTGGCAACCACTAGAAGATAGGAAGAAACAAGGAAGTATTCTACCCCAGAGCCTTCAGAGAGAGCATGACTTAGGAGACATCTTGATTTCAGACTTCTGGACTCCAGAACTGTGAAAAAATTCTGTTACTCTAAGTCACTCAGTTTGCTGCAATTTGTTACAGTAGCCCTAGGAAACTAATAAAGTTACTGTGAGGATTAAGTAGGACAATTTCTGTAAAGAATTTATAGCCGTGCCTACAGTAAGCATGCAATAAAAATTAGTTATTATTTTATTTTCATTATCATTATGAATCCAGATTGAAACACAAAATGTAAATATGATAAGGGCACATTCCTACTTTAAACTTTTCAGAGGCTTTCTATTGCCCACAGGATAGAATCTAAAACCTTAAGACAGCTCAAAATGCCCTGAACAAAACCTGACCACACAACCGCTTCTGTATACTTCTCTCTCCTTCATTCATTCTTCTCCAACTATACTGACCTTCTTTGAAACCCTTGTGCTCTCCCATCTCCAAGCTTTCTAACATGCTATTCCTTCTGTCTGGAGCATTCTTCCCTTTCCTTTCTCCTCCTCTAGGACTCTGCATAAAGTCCTTTAAGGGAAGCTTTCCTGATTAGGAGAGATCTCTCTTGAATCCCTTAATATTCTGTACTTTTATCTTCTGCTACTTTCATCAAGTCATATATCATCATATCACATTCCTAGCTACCCTGTAAACTCTAAAAGGACTGACCACAACTGTTCTCTTCTTTGTGCTTGCCAGTATATGGCATATAGTCAGCAGTAATTCAATAAATATATATTACATAAATAAATGAATAAGATTATTTAATTACAATGCCATAAATACAATAATAAAGATACAATCGTAGCCTACAAAGGGAGAACAGATGGGTAGGCTCTCAGGCCACCTAGGACAAACTGCGAGTCATAGAATTTTGTGAATAGGAAGTCTCCGAAGCACATTTATTTTAGCGCCTTCCTGTATTTTATGATCCAGAAGCTGAATGAGGTAAAGCATTTGCCTAAAGCTGAATAGCCATCAATGGCAAAACTAGAACCAGTGTTCCTTTTCCTCTCCAAAGAGTTCTTCCACAGCATTATGCTGCTTATACTAAGAGAGATGGATGCGGGACCTTTAAAAAATAAATGAATAAGAGATAATGCAACTGAAAGAATGAACCTGGGGAAAACACTAGACTTGTTTACAGAGGATAGAAATAATAGTGATGAGATGAGAATATGTTCAAATGACTCCAAGATTGCCAAATAGGGTGATTCAAAACTGATAGGCAGGAACTCAAATTCCTTAAGTGCAGTCAGAGGATGTGTAACTAAGGGAGGATAAATTAAATTCCTGAAGTGCAACAAGTGTGTGATCCGGGAAGGAAGAGAAGAGAAATTCCCTAAATTGAGATACACCGCAGAAGGAACAGAGAATTTATGAAAGACCTGTTATCTAATAGTATCCATCCAAGCCCAAATCCTGCCTGCCTACCTGTCCCTAATAGCTCTCGCCAACTGTCTATCTCCCTGGATGTCATCAGATTGATAAGACAACAAGAACTAGGAACCAACAGTGCAGTTTAACACAGATAACAGAGCAGCACTGTGTGTATCAGGGCGGGGAGGAAGTGTCTTTAGTCAGATTCCTTTACACCCTAAATCCACAAATTCCAGTGTTAACTCTTCCTCTATCCTAGAATTCTGCCTATTTTTCCTATACTTTTCTCTGAGTAAAAGCCCAGTCTTCCTATTCACTCTACTTATACTTCTGGGTAGATAGACTTATATCTACTCAATCAACCAATCTGGAAAACTCATAGTTACCTGACCCTCCTCTGCCAATATCCAATCACTTATTAAATCCCAACCAAATTCCTAACACGGACAAGAAGACTTTTTATAGCTTGGTCTCAGCCTACTTTTACAACCCTTTCTCCGAATATTTATCCTCATATAACCTATACTCTGGCCACACTGTCCTCTGAAATCTTTACAT